>NC_090649.1:192823753-193154916 GCF_040937935.1 Hyperolius riggenbachi
AACACTCCCTCACCTGCCCCCTCAGGTGCTGTAATTAAAGTGGACTTGTCATACTATCTCAGAAAAAAAACACATATATAAGTAGATAAATACTTGCTCTACTTACTTAACATGTGTATTGCACTGTCCACATTTTGATTTGAGTGATTTTTCTATAGTAAAAAAGAGAAAATCCTTTTTAGCATTTTCCATTTTTTCTGTGTCTGTCTTGAAGCCAATCCTGACATAATTTCCTCCCTTACTCTGTGTATCATTGCCTGCCCCCTCCCAGTCTTCAGACACTCCCACCCAGGTCCGCAGTACAAAGTGCATTGAGAAATATTGACCAATCAGAGAAGAACAAAAGTGTGGGTGGGGAATACAGAAGGGAAAGTGGCTTCAGCTAATGAGGCTGCATTAGTTAAGTCTGGGAGGAAAGTAAAAAAGAAAAAAAGGAAAATCCAGCATGTCCTGCTGTCACGGGCTGTGCAGACAGATTGCTGAAGTCTGCACAGACAAGCAGATAACCACGTTTGCAGTATTGTACTGAAGACCAGACATGGGTAAAGTGAAATAATAATTGTTTATTTAAGGTTAGTGCACTATTTACAAATAAAACACTGCACACATGAGCGGAACCACAAATCCCAGCAATCCCCACACCGCAACACCAGCAATAACAATCCTAACTGACTGACTAACTATAAACAGGTGAACAATGAGCACAAATATATACAGCAACATACAGGGATACGTGGTACAGAATCAGCAAGATAGTAGCAAGGTCATAAAGCATAGCAGAGTCAAACCAGGAAAATCAGATGAACAGATCAGAATAGGTAACAGGTACAGGAGGTGTCCAGATATCAGCAACACAAGAATTCAATAATCTGGCACCAGATTGAAGCACAACCTGGTCTTAAATAGGCAGTCCAATCTGTCAGGTGACTTGATCTGCATATTCCATGGAACTCAATGTAACACCCGCAGGTGAACTGAATAACTGCAGCAACTGTCCAAACACTGGAAGGGGGCCATCTGCTGGTGGACAGTTCATGCAAGTGCTGCCACCAGCAGGAGAACAGAGGAAATGGTCGTGACATCATGCCCCCCTTCAGGAGTGGCCTCCGGACACTCCACATGGTTTCCACTAACCCTCCACCAGGGTCCCCAGAACCCACCTTGTACTCTCCTATCACCATGACTGCTGGCAAGGAAATGAACGGAAAAAACCTAGGCTGGGTGGGAAGGGTGACGGACATTAGACATGACTGAGTATGAGTACTTGAAATCTGTGGTGGCAGGATAACAGTGGTTGAATACTGAGGAGGCTTACATATGGCAGGTGCTGGAAACCATGGAGGCTGGGAAGCATGAACAACTGGAGACAATGGAAACAGGATCAGAAACAATGGTGTAGATGCGGATGTAACTTTAACAGGTGCTGGAACCACTGGAACTAAAGAAGTTGGTGCAGATGGAACTGGAACAACTGTAACTGAAGAAACTGGTGCAGATGGAACTGGAACAACTGGAATGGCTGGAACTGAAGAAGCTGGTTCAGGCAGAACTGGAACTGAAGAAGCTGGTGCAGGTGGAACTGGAACAGCAGGAACTGAAGATGCTGGTGCAGATGGAACTGGAACAGGCACTTGAACAGCTGGAACTGAAGAAGCTGGTGCAGGTGGAACTGGAACAGCTGGAACTGAAGAAGCTAGTGCAGGTGGAACTGGAACTGGCACTGAAGAAGATGATGCAGGAGGAACTGGAACAACTGGAATGGCTTGAACTGAAGAAGCTGGTGCAGGTGGAACTGGAACAGCTGGAACTGAAGAAGATGATGCAGGAGGAACTGGAACAACTGGAATGGCTTGAACTGAAGAAGCTGGTGCAGGTGGAACTGGAACAGCTGGAACTGAAGAAGCTGGTTCAGGTGGAACTGGAACAGGCACTGGAACAGCTGGAACTGAAGAAGATGAAGCAGGAGGAACTAGAACAACTGAAATGTCTGAAACTGAAGCAAGTGGAGCTGGAACATGTGCAGTCTTTACAAGCTGGTCGGCAAGAATGGATGGAGTTTGTGCATGCTGGTCAGGAACAGGTGGAGCCTGTAATGTTGAAACTGGCGCGGTGAGGTGAGGTGAAGCGAGGTTTGGCTGGGCAGCAGGCTGCGGAGTAGCCCAGTCTAGCTGGTCAGCAGGCCGCAGAGTGGCCCAATCTGGGTGAACAGCACGCCACAAAGTGTCCCAGTCTATCTGGATAGCAAGTGGCAGAGAACCAGAGTCTGACTGTGCAACAGGGTGAACTGAAAGAATGTCTCTTTGGGTAGCAGGCAAATTGGGGTTTATCGGCAGACTGAGATATGGCACGGTCAGTCTGGGTGGCAGGCTCAGGAAAGGCAGAGTTTGATTGAATGGTCTGTTGAAATGTGGCAGAGTCTGGCTGTAAAACACACTGACATGTGGCAAAGTCTTTTCAAACAGCTGGTTTGAGTGTGACCAAGTGTGATCAAACCGCAGGTGAAGATTTGGTAGACTAGATTGAGAAATATGAATGTGTGGCTGGAATGTGTGTGGCTGGACAGCAGGCAGAAACTTCCCCTATTATTTGAGGAGTGGGAGGAGACCCTGCAGATGCAGGCCTAAACTGTGTGGGCACTGGCAGAACAACAGGCTGAGTCTCTGTGGATACTGCTGAAATATCGGGCAAAGTCTCTGCGGGTAATGGCACAACAGCGGGCAAAGTCTCTGCGGGTAATGGCACAACAGCGGGCAGAGTCTCTGCGGGTAATGGCACAACTATACAGATGAAGAGAACGAGGCACTAATTGTTGCAAAGAAGGTACCTTTAATCCAGGGTGGTGGGATACATCGGGGTGTGGAGTGGGGGTGAAGGAGGCCTGACCGCTGTTTCGCTTACAAAGCTTCCTCAGAGGCCAATAGAAGGTTCCTTCTATTGGCCTCTGAGGAAGCTTTGTAAGCGAAACAGCTGTCAGGCCTCCTTCACCCCCACTCCACACCCCGATGTATCTGCGGGTAATGGCACAACAGCAGGCAGAGTCTCTGCAGGTAATGGCACAACAGCAGGCAGAGTCTCTGCGGGTAATGGCACAACAGCAGGCAGAGTCTCTGCGGGTAATGGCACAACATCAGGCAGAGTCTCTGCGGGTAATGGCACAACAGCAGGCAGAGTCTCTGTGGGTAATGGCACAACAGCAGGCAGAGTCTCTGCGGGTAACCGCATAACAGGCTGGACAGCAGGCTGGGACTCTGCGGGCACAGGCTGGGGCTCTGCGGGCACAGACCGGACAGCAGGCTGGGGCTCTGCGGGCACAGACCGGACAGCAGGCTGGGGCTCTGCGGGCACAGACCGGGGCTTTGCGGGCACAGACCGGACAGCAGGCTGGGGCTCTGCGGGCACAGACTGGACAGCAGGCTGGGGGGGGGGGGTTGGGGAGCAGAGCTTGTTTCAGGCCACCTGAGTTGCAAGGGAAATTGCTCGCTTAAGGATTATTGTTGCATAAGGATTTTTTTGTGTCGTGTCCCTAGAAAGGGGTCTAATTGTATGAGTTGTATGGCATAAACCCTGGAAGTGTGTTTCCTGTGGGTTGCATTTATAAGCCATACAGCTTTTGTTTTCGTTTTGTTTTTAAACCTAGAAGTTATAATGTAAAGAAAATGTGCCAGTCTGTGGCCAGTTTTAGTCACATATTCATGCATTAGATTATATTTTATGATATTAGACAGATGTGTGTGTGTGTGTTTTGCCATAACTAGTTAACTAAAACACGATACATAATCGAAGGCAAATAGCAGCACAGATTACCCTTCCCTGTTTATCTACAGATTACTGAATGTACTTATGATCACTCTGCACACTTTTAAAGTTCAGTAACAAACATGCGTGCTTGTAGATTAACACAATGTGTCAAAGACAAAGGACCCCCATAAAAAGCTGGAGTAAAGAAGTGTGACATAATGTCACTTATCACAAGAGTTCTAGTAGGAAAAGTGTCCAGTTGTTGAAAGGGGGGGGGGGGAATAATTATATTAGAAAGCATGAGCTGAGTGCTGACATTTTGTATGTATTTCCTTTTATATGCTGCCAGATGCCCTGAAGTTCCCGATTACCTTTCTGGCGTCACTAGTGTCTGAATCACACACCTGAAACAAGATAATTCAGTTATACCTCAGTCAAAAACATCTGATCTGCATGCTTGTTCAAGGTCTTTGGCTAAAAGTATTAGAGGCAGATCATCAGCATGACAGCCAGGCAATTTGCATTATTATTTTTTTAAATCAAATAAATATGGCAGCCTCCATATACCTCTCATTTCAGGTGTGCTTTAAAGGACCACTGTCTTGAAATTCTTAAAATTTGAAATACATGTAAACACATACAAATAAGAAGTACAATTCTTACAGAGTAAAATAAGCCATAAATTACTTGTCTCCTATGTCACTTACAGTAGATAGTAGAAATCTGACATTACCAACAGGTTTTGGGTTAGTCCTTCTCTCCATGGGGGATTATCAGTGTAGCCTTTATTCTTTATAAAGACAGTCCTTAAAAAGATTTATACAAAGATGATGGCCAGCATCCCTGCTCACCATGCACTTTTTTGGCAGTTGGACAGGGCAACTGCCATTCACTAAGTGCTTTAGAAAATAAAGAAAACACAGAGAATCCCCATGAGGAGATGGGCTTGTCCATAACCTTTTGGTTCTGTCAGATTTCTACTACTTAATGTAAGTGACAGCAACATAGAAGAAAAGTAATTAATGGCTCATTTTACTCGTACTTCTAATCTGTATATCCTGTATAGCTGTATCGCTCAGAAACAGCCGTATCAGTCTGCAGACAGACTGTACACACGCCGGACTGTCGCTGGAACGCCCGCCCAGCGGGAGGTGACGACGGACCCGTCGTTGCCTGCAGTCCGGCGTGTGTACGGACCTTAAAGGGAACCTAACAGTATCAAGAAGATAAATGGAGGAGGAGGAGTTACATTGCGTCTTGTGATACTAAAGTGTGCTACAGTGAGAAGTGAATTCACATCTGACCAATATACAGAGTCAACTTACTTGGAGTTAAAGTTTTGCAACAACTCTAAAGTAGAGCTCATTCAGCCTAAAGGTCAAAGTGCAAAAAAAGAAAGTTATCTTGTGGGAGGGTGATCTGGGTGGTATAGCTGGGTGCATTGGACACTTTTGTATTTTGTTTTGGTTACTTGTATTTTCCTTACCCTTTTTGATTATTTGATTTATATTTTATTTTGTTTGTTATTTTGGGAGGAGGCCCTATCCAGACAGGTGGTGCTAAGTGTAAAGTGGGTTTGATGGGATATTACCAAGGGTAAAGAGTTTGAGAGATCTTCTGAGCAAAGTGAACATCCTTTTTGGGATCACTCAACGAACTTTGAAACTATTCAGTACCATACTTCTCCTCACTAATCTCCTTACACTCCCACAACCCTAAACTACTCTTTACTACATTCAACTCCCACCTCCAGCCTCCACCTTAACCTCCCACTCCCTGCATCTCAGCCGAGAACCTTGTCTCCTTCTTTAGTGTTAAAATCACCAACATCCGAAAACACTTTAACCAGCAGCTTCCTCTTTACCTACATACACTACACCTTACATCCTCCCTGACAACCTTCTCACCACTAACTGAACTTACTGTCTCCTCTCTCATCTCTAAATCACGTCCCACTACATGCCCCCTTGACCCCATGCCCTCTCACCTCATTACTCACTTATTGTCTGCCATCTCACCTGCCTTAACCACCCTCTTCAACCTTTCTCTCACCAGAGGCATAGTTCCAGTCTCCTTCAAACAAGCCCTTATAACGCCAACATTGAAAAAACCTTCTCTTGACCCCTCTTCCCTGCCCAACTACCGACCCATTTCTCTCCTCCCCTTCTCTTCTAAACTACTTGAGCGCCAAGTCTACAGTGACTTAGTCCGTCACCTCAATGACAATTCTCTGTTTGATGACCTCCAATCTGGATTCTGCCCCAGCCACTCAACCAAAACTGCCCTACTTAAAGTAACCAATGACCTGGTGACTTTTAAATCTAAAGGCCTCTACTCTATTCTCATCTTCCTAGACCTATCTTCCACTTTTGACACTGTGGACCACCCCCTACTTCTCCAAATCGTCTCATCCATGGGCATTCAGGGTCTTGCTCTCTCCTGGCTTTCCTCCTACCTCTCAGATAGGACCTTCAGAGTTGCCTACTCCGGCACCACCTCCTCTCCACGTCCCCTCACTGTTGGAATTCCCCAAGGCTCAGTCCTCGGACCTCTCCTTTCCTCCATCTACACATATGGTCTCGGTCAGCTCATCAACTCCTAATGGTTCCAATATCACCTATATGCTGACGATACACAGATCTACATTTCAGCACCTGACTTGGATACCTTAACAGCTCGTGTCCCAGACTGTCTCAATGCCATCGCCTCCTTCATGTCCTCCCATTTTCTAAAACTCAATATGGACAAGACTGAAATAGTAGTCTTCCCACCTCACAAATCAATGCCCCTGCCAGGCATCTCTATTTCTGTTGATGGCACTTCCATAACGCCTGTCCCCCAGGCTCGCTGTCTGGGTGCAATTTTTGACTCAAGTCTCTCATTCAAACCACACATTGACAAACTCTCCTCCTCTTGTCGCCTCCACCTAAAAAACATCTCTTGCATCCGCCCTTTACTAACACAGGACACTACCAAACTTCTAGTGCATGCCCTGATCATTTCTGCTCTGCTGTCTCCCTGACAACAGTTTAGCCCCGCTACACTCTATTATGAACTCTGCTGCACGACTCATCCACCTCTCCTCACGCTTCACCAGCCCAAGCCCCCTCTGTCAGTCCCTTCACTGGCTGCCAGTCACACAAAGGATACAATTTAAAATCCTTACTCTCGCTACAAAGCTCTCCACAATATAGCTCCTTCCTATCTTAATCAACTTATTTCCAGATACCATCCTACACGCAATCTCTGCTCTGCTAACAATATCCTTCTGTCTTCTTCCCTGATCACGTCTTCCCACTCCCGCTTACAAGACTTCTCTCGATCCTCTCCCCTCCTCTGGAACACTCTGCCTCAACACATCCGCCACTCACCCACACTTACTATTTTTAGGCGCAATCTGAAAACTCACCTCTTCAGGCAAGCATACTGTCCTACCTAGGACACCTCCCACTAACTGCCATTTATACCACCCCATACACAGCTTCCCTTTACCTACTGTCCTATACCCTAAATGTTTAGACTGTAAGGCCTTTTGGCCAGGGCTCTCTTCCCTTTCGTCTCACAATGCTGTGTAATGGGTGTGCATACCTCCCACCGTAGTGTAAAATTTGTTGTTAATTTGTTCACTGTTTTAGTTGTTATACCCTCTTGTCTTGTATCAACTGTTTGTATTTTATGCTTTGTATTGTTATACCCTGTATGCTATTGTACAGCGCTGCAGAAGATGCTGGCGCTATATAAATAAATAATAATAATAATCTTGAAAACTGTCACGAGTTCCCCAAGGTTTTGCTGAGCAATAAAGCTTGGACTTGGCTGCAAGGGACTGAGAACTGTTTAGGAACTGAATTGCTCAGTAGAACATCCCCTTCCCCAATAATGGTACTGTGAAGTAAACATGCTGTAAAGTGGTTGATTGTTGTACAAGAAGACCTGTTGTAGCTCAACTTTCATATATAATTTGTATGTAACTTAACCTTTTTATTCCACAGCTTTTACTGGTGCCCTGGCTGTGAAGACTATTTTGACCTGTGATGTGCAAGGTAGGTGTATTGTGCTGAAGTGTTACGGGTTTATTGCAACTACCACTGACCACCGTTAGGTCACTAATAAATCTTAATAATTTCATCTGAGTCCGTGTCTGGTGGATTCCTCTCAGCCGGAGCCCAGTGCTAACGGATACATCGTGTTACACATCGTATTCATTATGTTCTCCTGGGCCCCTCTTTGCCATTTCTGACTCGCCCCACCACGATCCTGGCTTTTAATCGCCAGTTTTAGGCAGTGTTTACAAACAAAAAACATGGCCGCCAACCAGGAAGTGATGTATATATATATATATATATATATATATATATATATATATATATATATATATATATATATTGTATTCCACACAGCTGCGCGTCTTGAATCCTCTGTATAGTTCCTACAATGAAAAGTAAAAGACCATAGCGGGTAACCTCCAGTATCAGTACACCCTGTGCATATAAACACACTGTGCAGGAGACCTTCCACCACATGCAGGATGCCTAAGCACACACGCTACCTATACTGAATCACACGGAGGACGCTGGCAATGGTGTGGAGAGAGTTGCTACCTGCTGCCGTGGATATGTAAGATACGCTGTTTTTATTTTTTTATCTGGTACGCATATTTTTATGTGGGGCATTTGGCCATATTAAAACAAACTTGTTTACGCTATGAGAAGTATCATTATGCTTTATTCATATAGCTGGAATTTAAGAATGATATATTGAAATGTATGACAACAAGAAGTTTATTTGATGAGCAGGGAACTTAAGGGGGGCTGGTCCCTATCCTGCATTTGGTGGAAGGTCTCCTGTACAGTGTGTTTGTATGCATGGTCTTTTACTTTTCGTTGTAGGAACTATACAGAGGATTCAAGATGCACAGCTGTGTTGAATACAATTGGCTAAGCGGGGAGGGTATCTCTTTGACTTTGCAGAAAATTGAATGTGAACTCTGTTTCAAAGGTGGTGAGTGCTGTATCATTTAAAACACTGTGTATATATATATATGTATATATATATATATATATATATATATATGTGTGTGTGTGTGTGTGTGTGTGTGTGTGTGTGTGTGTGTGTGTGTGTGTGTGTGTGTGTGTGTGTGTGTGTGTGTGTGTGTGTGTGTGTGTGTGTGTGTGTGTGATAGCATACTACAAGTTTTTATTACATAGTGAATTATCTGCCCTCCAGTCTGAATTTCTCACAGTTCTCAGCATGACAGGCAGCTCCCCTCCCCCTCAGAGAGCTCTGTCTGTGATGAGTAAACAAAGCACACAGAGCCTGCAGGGGGCGTGCAGGGGCATGCATAACATCTCCCTATCACAACAGAGGCAGTGCATTTCTCTCTGGCTCGACAAAGCTTGACAAAGAAAAGAAGACAGTGCAACTAGAAAAGTCTTCAGTAATCCAGACCTTATTAGAACAGGTATAGGAACTTATAGGATGCAGAGGAAATGTAGAAAACAGAACAGGCACTACAGCAATTTAGCAGCAACTGGCAGACAGCATTATTAGCAAGCATTCATGGTGGAAGTTCAGAGGCAGCAGATAGGGTAGTTGTATGCCAGAGAAAGTGTGCTCAAGCCAGGGAGTATACAAACATCAATCATGCAGACAGGAGAAAGCAGGCTGGCACTTGCAAAGTTCAAAGCATAAAAACAGCTTTATTTCATCCGGCTGTTAAATTTAAAACGTATGAAGCATAAATCACATATATGAGGTTGCCTGCCCTTCTGTTGATGGCTGCGGGTCAATGTGGGGGCAGTGGGGTCGCCTAACGACCGTTTCGCTCCTTGAGCGTCTTCAGAGGCTACTGCGCACATCAAAACGCCGGCCCATGGCTAATTTTAATAGGGAATTCCTCCCTGTGAGTGTGACGTGCTGGACCTCGCCGCCCACCCCACTTCCGGCGGATGCCCCGTCCCATGACGTCGGCAATCAGGAAGTGGAGCGTTCCAAGCTGGTTCTGGCTTCATGCATTCCAGCAAGTGGTAATGCATGAATATTCCAGAGCCACAAGGTGGCGCCAAAGGATAAGGAATGACTCTTCATTGTGCAGATCCGTCTGGCAGAATTACATGCCATTAACAGGACAGCACAGAGGGTGGCTCTCTCATTGTTAGAGATGTAAATCTACTGATAAAAAATAACCTGTATACGTATATCAACAAATATATATGTATACAAACCTCCCTAGAGCTTACATTATTAAAGAATGCTCTTTTTTCTCCATTATCATTTTATCAGCATTGATATATGAAATCTAGTTGCGCTAGAGTTTTGTTGTTGACAGGGGGCAGCCATGTCTGTACTATAAAGGGGGCATATATTTTATTCATATTCTTATTTTACTAGAATCTATGAAGTATTAATCTGTTCTTCCCATTCTATAGACTGAGTGGTGCACCCCTGCAACTTGAATTGGAGGACAATTACTTTAAAAACAATTGATTTCAAGAATCCTGGAGATACAACACTATTGGCAAAGTAGATATTAGTGGATGAGAATCAAGGATCTAAAAAGCAAGCCATGTCCACATAATCATTCAACCCTAAGGCCCCCATTGCATCTGTTTTTATTATCCAGCGGGATTCTCTCCTCTATCTCCTCCTCTCTGTGGGGTAACCACCTGCTCCGATCCTGCAAACTTAAGGACCTCCGGGTTGCCATGATGTTCTAAGTTAACATGTTCTATCAGTCTTGGACAGCCAACTCCTGATGAGATGGATCTAATATGACCCTGAATTCTTTCTTTGAGTTTCCTGGTGGTCATCCCTATATAGAAACGGAGGCATGGGCACCAAATAATGTATACTACATATTTAGTTACACATGTTATCATGGTTTTAAGTTCATTCTCTACAGGGCCCACTTTCAAGTGTCTCCCTTGCTCCATTAGAGGACACACTGAACACCGGCCGCATTTATAGTTCCCTTGTGGGCGATATGAGTTTAACCAGTTCTCTTTTCTTGGAGATCTATACTCACTCCTCGTGATTCTATCCCCTATTGTGCAAGCTCTTTTAAACGTGATCAGTGGAGGATTTCTATATATTTCTCCTAGAATAGGGTCTCTTTTAATTATTCTACAATTTTTTAAGATAGTTTTTCTAATTTCCTTGTGCATGTAACGATCGGTGTCAGCACGCAGAGAGAATCTGATTATTGGCGATCTGCAGTATCACCAAGAATGCAGATATATACCTGATTATTGATGATCTGCAGTATCACCGATAATCAGATATATTGCTAACCTCTGGAAACCTGAGATATGAGTGTTTGATGTAACAGTACCACTTTGAGTAAGGACCACCAGAGGAGCTGGAGGTAGAAGAAGAAGAAGGGAATTCACCCCAGACTGTGGGTGAATCCCTATAGCGTAAAGGCTCCCTAGGAGAGGGGCCTAGGCTTGGTTGCAGGGTGCCCTGCTGCTAAGATGAATAGACTTGCCCTAACTGGATGTGAGATCCTAGCTCTCTACACCCTGGAAGCGGGCTAAAGTAATACAAGTACACAATGCTAGTCTTGGGTGTGAGGTCCGTAGTCACAACACCCTGGAACTAGTCTATAGCATAACATAGCATTGACACAGTATCCTAGGTTTGGGTGTGAGGTCCGTAGTCACAACACCCTGGAACTAGTCTATAGCATAACATAACAATGCGAGAATAATCTAGCTCAGTGTGAATTGCCAGGTCCTCCTGGTTCTAACACACTGTGGGATCTGACTGTGGTCTGTGTGCTAACACATAAAGTATTTGCAATGGCAGACAACCAGCAACTGACAAGCAACCAGTATATATAGTTGCTGGAGTCTGCCGCCCCGCCTAAGCCACTCAGCCAATCATAAGTCCAGCAGGAATCAGCTGATCCGGCTGATCAGCTGACACATCCCCTGCTGGTACAAAGGTCCTGATATCCGGGACGCGCGCGCGTAGCTCTCCATCCGCCTATGTGAACTAACAGACCCAGCCACACGAAACACACGCCGCCGCGTACAAACCGCCGCGCTGGACGCGGAAACAGCCGCCTTGATGTCAGTACCTGCGGCGGTCTTTCCGCGTTCTCTCGTGGTGCCAGGCAAACGTTTCCGCATACCAGCTGCTGTGCTGGACGCGGATTCAGCCGTCCTACCGTTAGTACACACGGCGGCTTTTCCGCGTTTCCTTACAGTGCATAGGGGTATAGTCAAATGAAATGAAAAGGTTACTCTTTCTGTCGTTTTTTCCTCAGGTATTGTTTTCTTTTCTCTTTTCTGTATTAGAGTTTTTCTATTTATTAGGCTAGCTTTTTCAAAAGCCTCCATTAATTCCTTCTCCTCATACCCTCTCTCCTGCAAATCATTCTTCAGTTCCTGGGCCTGTTTCAAGAAATCTTCATGCTTTGTATTATTTAGTTTAAGTCTCAAAAATTGACTGTAGGGAATTGACCTGAAGGTGTGTTCTGGGTGGTAACTCCGCCTATGTAAGAGTGAGTTTCCAGTAATGGGTTTCTTATACCCTTGACATATTAGGCCCCCTTCTTGAATGATGAGGTTCAGGTCTAGGTAGCAGACCTGGTACTAAACACATGGGTGAATTGCATGTTATTTTTATTATTTTCATTCAAATATTCAAAAAATTCCTTAAATGCATCTTCAGTCCCATTCCAGACCACCAGGATATCATCTACAAATCTAGAACACCTCCTGAGGCAGCGGCCATAAGGGACACCAGGGCCATACACATACCTTTCCTCCCACCATGCCAAGAACAAATTGGCGTATGTGCATGACACCGATGTCCCCATGGCCGTCCCCGACACCTGCCAATACCACTGACCGTCGTAAATAAAAGCATTGTGGGTTAGGAAGATAAACGTGAGACAATTACATATGTAGTCTATGGATCTTGAATCTCTGTTTGTTTTTTGCAGGAAGTATTTAACTGCCGCAACTCCGTCGATATGGGGGATACGATTATATAGATTTACTACATCGATAGTGGCTATTGCGTCACCTGTATTCCACGACGAGTTTTCAACGAACTTTAACACATCTAGTGTATCTTGTAAATAGGATGGTACAAATGTGAGCAGCGGCCTCAGGAGGAACTTATAGGGTTGAAGAAATAAAAAATTATCTGGAGTCAATGTAGTTGGCCTGTAGTATAAGTCTCTTTCACATGCTGAAGGTGTTGAATTCACCATCTGTGAGTTTGTCCCCAGCACCAAGTACTGGGTACCACCAGGGTGGTAGTGAGGTATGCCTCCATTGAGTCACAACTTAGTGTGATCACAGATGCTTTCAGATGCGACATACTGCATATTTTTTCCCTTGGGTAGCTTTACTGTGAGTCAAACCCTGACACAAGTTCTATTCAGTTGCATTATTTTGCAACCCTGAAGGTGCTTACTCTCGGTAACTGGTGCATTTAACCTGGCCTTACTCTCACTGATAACTGATTAGGCATAAAACTCCTGTGTGGCTAAGAAAACTCATCTGAGAGGAAGGAGCATATTAAAAGTGTTCAAGACCTGTCAGAATGGGAGATAAAAAACATTAAAAAATTACTCTCTCCTCTTGTCCCTGACACAATTTTTCAACCTTTAAATCAAAATAAGTTTATCGAATCTCAGGATGCAATAGGAATATAAATGCAATTGTTTATATCATTTGTTTTCTTTTTTACTTCAGACTTGCATTAAATTAACATGTTACTGTACCCGTTACTTGTTTCCTGAATATATTGCTGAAAAATCATTATGAGTGTTGGGATGGCAACTGGTGTTACTTGCTACGATTTTGCTCCTTTCTCACCCAAAGATCTGGAAAATTACAAACTGACATCAGCAATTCCTGCCCTTCCCAGCACCATCACTCAGCCACTCAGTCTTAGATTGCTGTTGGATGCACCTTGTGTAGAGTGAGGTACAGTACCTTCCAGAAAGTAGCCCGCCGTGACATTTTTCAATTGTTATTGCCTCACAACCTGGAATTAAAATGGTTTGTATGCTTCAGGTAATTGGCCTGCTAGGAGGTGAACCTGTTTCCCAGTCTCAAATAATAGGCAGACTGAGGCCCCTTGCACACTATATGTGATTCTGTTTTTTTATATGGACCAATTTTTTATTCTGCTTAAAAATCGTAGCAGCATGTAGTACTTTTTTTAATTGGAATCTCTAATGAGTTCGTATAAAAAATCGGAATCACATGTAGTGTGCAAGAGACCTGACACAGGTTTTGCTCAAAAATATCCATGTAGTTAGCACTATGCACATTTACCTCAACTCGGAACAGTTTCCCAGTCCCTGCTGCTGGAAAAAATCCCCACAGAATGATGCTGCCACCACCATGTTTCACTGTGGGGATGGTGTTCTTGGAGTAATGGGATGTGTTGGGTTTGCACCAGACATAGCATCTTCTCTGGTGGCCAAAACATTAATTCTAATCTCATCTGACTAGAGCACCTTCCTCCATATATTTGGGGAGTCGTCCACATGCCTTTTAGCAAACTTTTCTTATTTTTAACACCAGTAATGGCTTTCTTTCTGGCCACTCTTCCATAAACCACAGCTCTATGGAGTGAATGGGTTATTGTGGTCCTATGGACAGATGTTCAGTCTCTGGTGTGGAACCATGCAACTCCTGCAGTGTTACCTTTGATCTTTGTGCTGCCTCTCTGATTAACACCCTCCTTGCTCTCTGATTAACGCCCTGCCGCTGCCGGAGGGATAGGTAGAGAGTGCACTTCACTTGCGCAGACCGGCCGCGACTGCCCAAAGTTATGGGACCTGCTATTGGCTATAAAGAAAGCTGAGGATGGCAGCGTGGGAGCGATCTGTGTGCTTGGGACTGAAGGAAGCCCCAGGTATGTATAAAACTTTTATGTTATAGCGTCTCTGGTACATTTAAAAAAAAAAAAAGTATTATTTTGATTTACTGTGGCATGTGTGAACTACCAGTCTAAAGATGTCCAGTAGCCATTCTGGCTTTAGGTACTTTGAAGGTTATGCATGTGCCTTTTCACATATACCACCTACCCCAGTCTGGACCAGACTGTCCCCTGATGCCTCCTAGTTCCCACAGCACCAACAAAAGAAGCAGGAATGGGCAGATCTTCTCCCCTGCTCCCTCCTGCTCTCTCTGCCCACTCCCACCTAATCCCAGCCTCCTTCCAGCCCTTCTCTCCTCATCATTGAAGAAGGCAAGGCTGAAAGGAGCCCAAGAAAGAGCAGTGAGTAAGCAGAGAGCGGGGGAAGTAGATCTGAATTTCTCAGATTTCCAAATTTGAAGAATGTTGTTGATTTTTTTTTTTTAAAGAAGTGCTGTGGGCCTAGGAGGCAGCAGAGTGGAGAACAGTGCATTCGGAGCACCATGATGGACCCCCTTATGGCTCACACCTTGTCACAAGGGGCAAGGAGGGGATGCAAAAACCTGCTTTATCTTTAGGTGCTTAGAATGGTAGCTACGCCTCTGAAGATATCCACCAATACTATAGCATTTTGGTAAGTACAGTGTAAAAAGGATCTCATTCATGCCTTGTTTCCATGGCTAGTCAAACAGCATGATAAGTGATTCAACACAAATCTGATTTCGGGGACAGTCAATTTTAATGTTCGTGTGCAAAAAGTGGAAATGGGCCCCTACGTGGGAATAATTGGTACAGTATTGTAAAATAACATACAAACACTGACAGATCTGGAGCAGCTGACAGGAAGTGAAGAGCAAAAACACACATGGAAAGGCATTGCTAACTCACCAAGCAGCACCTGCAATTAATCTGGTCTGCTGAGCACAGCCAGTCTGCCAATTGAAGTGGGCCATATGCAATACATTTTTTTCTCCCAAGTTTTTTTCCTAGGTGATAAGTTCACACATTGTCAATAAATGCCTTTTAAGCCACCAGGAAACAATAAATTACACTAATAATTTTGAAAGTACACTTTCACTTATTTTTTGTACTTTTTCAATAGCAAAATGCTGAAAAGTCATTTTAGGGAGACAATGAAAAATTATCTCCAAGGAGAAAACGCAAGAGAAAAAGTTAATTGCACATGAGCCAGTGTGTGTTCAGATCTGCAGTACTGATGTATGCACGGACTAAACCGAATTCACTATCTCACCTCACCTCGATGGCGAATGGTAAGACCTGTTAAACAATACCTAAATTGTGATACCAGGTTTGCTATTTACCTGAACTCATGCTCCTCCTTCCATCTGCAGCATGTCGGTTGTAGTACTCAGCATATTAGGCAGTGAATAGGGGAACGCTATAGGGGAGAACACTGGCTTACCACAGAGATCTCCAGTGGTGCTAAATATTTTTGTGATGTACATAAATGCCTTCTCAAAAGCAAGGCCTATTGGATACCTATGCTATGATTAAGGAAATAAGGCCTATTGGATACCTATGCTATGATTGTGTCTGAAATATGTTAGCATTTGTCTGAATGGATTTTAAGCCCGATTTATGCCGGATTCAATAAAGCGTTTTACTTCCACCTGATACTGAACATACCTTCACTTCTTGTTCCTTAGGGCCAAAGCAGACGGTTTCCTGCACTGTGGATAGAGGTTAATGAGCAGAAATTCACTATCGCTATATCTCCCCTATACTATAAGAAGATCTTCAGTTTCACATTGTGATATAGTAGTAGGGCAGCGGGAGCAGCTAGTCTCCAGACCCGAGTCCTACCACTAATGTGCCCTGCAACTTGCATTACCTATAAAATGCTAAAAGCTTCAAACACTGGTGAGCAATACGAGGAGGTGAAGAGGCAGAAGAAAAACACTTGTCAGCTGATCATAGAGATGAAGTCAGGTTACCTAAAAATGTTTTAATATTTCAAATACTGCTGACCTGCCAACAATAGTTACATAATGGGCCCTGCACACTCATCACCCACATGTACTCACACCTAAGACATGCCTAAAACTCCTTATACACTAAATCCATTTCACATACCTACATACTTTATACTGTAAGCGGCAAAAGCAGTGTTCCCTTACATATTGTCTCTTTTAATTGTAGGTTTTGTAAGACTTTGGGACTGATTCAATTGAAGTCTTCTCCTAGGAGAAAACTGGGCAGCATGGTGGCGTAATGGTTAGCCCTCTCGCCTTGCAGCGCTGGGTCCCTGGTTTGAATCCCAGCCAGGGCACTATCTGCAAAGAGTTTGTATGTTCTCTCTGTGTCTGCGTGGGTTTCCTCCGAGCACTCCGGTTTCCTCCCACATTCCAAAAACATACGGATAAGTTAATTGGCTCCCCCTAAATTGGCCCTAGACAACAGTACTTACACTACATAATATAGACATATGGCAATGGTAGGGATTAGATTGTGAGCTCCTTTGAGGGACAGTTAGTGACAAGATATCTATATATACACTGTACAGCGCTGCATAATATGTCGGCGCTATATAAATACTAAATAATAATAATAATATTAGGAGATAATTTTTCATCTTCTATAGAAACTAACTTTTCATCACTCTGCAGTTAAAAAAGTACCAAAAAGAAGGTGAAAAAGTAGTGTCAAAATTACTCAGAGTATTTTCTTGCTTGCTGGTTACTTACAAGGCATTTTATTGATAAGAAAATATCACCTAGGACGAAACTTAGGAGAAAAAGTGAATTGGATCAGACCCATTGGGCTTGATTCACAAAGCGGTGCTAACAGTTAGCACTCTTGTGAAAAGCCCTTTATCACGCCTAAACTCGGTTGAGGCGTGATAAGTTTAGGGGCTCGATTCACAAAGCGGTGCTAACCCAGTTAGAGACTTTAGGCATGATAACCATTGCACCACTCTAGTGAAAAGCCAGTTTAGGTGTGATAAGTTTAGGCATGATAAGTTTAGGTGTGATAAGTTTAGGCATGCTAAGTTTAGATAAGTTTAGATCGCTTGCAAAGTCCCGCACGCAAAGCAGCGCCATTAAACTTTATACGAAGTGCACCAGACTTTGCTAGCGTAAAACTTTTGATCAGCTGTGCACTGCGGTTCTAACGCAGTTGGCGCTTAAACTTATCATGCCTAAACTTATCACACCTAAACTTATCATGCCTAAACTTATCACACCTAAACTTATCACACCTAAACTTATCATGCCTAAACTGAGTTTAGGCATGATAAAGGGCTTTTCACCAGGGTGCTAACTGTTAGCACCGCTTTGTGAATCAGGCCCCAGGTGTGATAAGTTTAGGTGTGATAAGTTTAGGCGTGATAAGTTTAGGTGTGATAAGTTTAGGCGTGATAACTATAGCACCAACTGGGTTAGCACCGCAGTGCACAGCTGATCAAAAGTTTTGCGCTAGCAAAGTCTGGTGCACTTTGCATAGAGTTTAATGGGGCTGCTTTGCGTGCGGGAATTTGCGCACGATCTAAACTTATCTAAACTTATCACACCTAAACTTATCACGCCTAAACTTATCACGCCTAAACTGGCTTTTCATCAGCGTGGTGCAATTGTTATCATGCCTATAGTCTTTTAGGCGTGCTAACTGGGTTAGCACCGCTTTGTGAATAGAGCCCATTGGGCTCGATTCATAAAGCGGTGCTAACCCAGTTAGCACGCCTAAAAGACTTTAGGCATGATAACCATTGCACCATGCTGGTGAAAAGCCAGTTTAGGCGTGATAAGTTTAGGCGTGATACGTTTAGAGAAGTTTAGATCGCGCGCAAAGTCCCGCACGCAAAGCAGCGCTATTAAACTGTATACAAAGTGCACCAGACTTTGCTAGCGCAAAACTTTTGATCAGCTGTGCACTGCGGTGCTAACCCAGTTGGTGCTATAGTTATCACGCCTAAACTTATCACACCTAAACTTATCACGCCTAAACTTATCACTAGGGCTGATTGGAACAGCTGAATTCCGATTTCGTCGAAATTTCATGTACCGCATGCGAAAACAGAGTTTCGTGTTCCGAATTTTCGTGTTCCGAGTGCATTTCTATTGAATTAAATAGTGTTAACTTCTGCGGTTAATTGTAAAGCCCCCGTACATGTTATCATCACCAAATTTGGCATGTATGTTAAGCAGATGAGTAGGAACATGGTAAAAACAAATTTTGTGAAAAGAGCTTATAGTTTTTGAGCAAATCGATTTCAAAGTTTCATAAGAAAAATGTTTTTTAAACTGTGTAAAATGACACTGCTGCAGAACAGGTTACTGCATTCCAAGTTCTGTATACATATTGTATACATTTCATGAAAACAGACAGCGTGGGGTCCCCCCTCCCAAGCCTCCTTAACCCCTTGTTCCCCATGCAGGCTGGGATAGCCAGAATGCGGAGTCCCGGCCACGTGGGGCTTCGCACCCTGAGCTATACCAGCCCGCATGGTCCATGGTATGGGGGGGCTCTGGAGGAGAGGGGCGGCCAACCTCCCCCTCTCCCCCAGAGCCTTTGTCCAATCCATGGACAAGGGGCTCTTCCCCACCTCCGGTGCCCCAGGAGGAGGTGGGGGCCGCCGACGTCCTGGGGGGTTCATGGTGCCACCCGGGGTTCCCCTTTAACAAGCGGACCCCGGAAGCCGCCCCCTCCCCAGGAGAAATGAGTATTGGGGTGCACGGTACCCCTTACCCATTTCAGCAGAGTTAAAAAAAGAAATAAAAACACGACAACGAAAAAAGTCCTTTATTGTTCTAAATTAACCAGGGATACTTACCTTGGGATGATCTCACGCCAGTAACCTCAGGAGTGGTCCCACGCCAGTATCCTCTTAGGACATCTCACCACCCTCCCACACTGACGACCTCCCACCACTGAATGGTCACAGTCAGCCTCTGCATCTGTATAGCAGAGGCTGAGAACACGAAAATTTTGCCTTTAAAACAAGAAATTTCGGCAAACAGTGATGCAATCAAAATGGCCACTGGGAAATCCACGATCGTTGGAGGCCCCACACTAGAGTGGCGAAACCAGTGATTTTTCACATAGATGGTGGGTCCAGGTGACCAGAGCAGGAGGTGCCCTAATCCCCTGGACCCACCCATTCATGTGAAATAACGCGTATTCTGACACTCTGAGGTGGCCTCCGGGGAATGGGGATTCCCCAGCAGCCATTTTGTGTATGACACTGTTTGCCGAAAATTCTTGTTTTAGCAAACAATTTTCGTGTTTCTTGCTTATGCAATACAGATTGCAGAGGCTGTCTACAGCCTTTCATCCCCGGGAGTTCTGCAGGATCGGCAGGTGCGCGGGACCTCCTAAGAGGATAGAGGGGGGGGCACAGCGCAGGAAGGCACAGAGCGGCGGGGAGGGGGGGAAGCCTCCCCTCCCTCACCTAGGGCCCCCCCCTGTGCACTTCCATCACCTCCAGAATTCCAGCCAGCCAGCAGAACGGCTTACCGAGATCGATAGCTCTGTGTGCCGCTGGTCTGGTATTCTGCACTGACACTGTCCAATCACGCTCTCGCAGTACTTCCTGTGAGAGCGTAATTGGACAATGCAATGCAGGAGACCAGACCAGACCAGCAGCGGCACACAGAGCTCTTCTCTCGGTAAGTGATTCCCGCTCGCTGCCAAGTTTCCAAGTTTAGGTAGGCAGGTATATAGGTGTCCCCAGTATAGATATACCCAGGTCTATAGGTGTCCCCAGTTTAGGTAGGCAGGTCACCAGTTAGTGGGGGCCCCCATGCTGGAAGGGGGGGCAGTGGGCACAGAGTGGCGGGGAGGAGTGGAAGCCTTCCCCCCCTCCCTCACCTAGGGTCCCCCTTCCGTGCTCCCCCTCCAAAATTGCAGCCAGCAGCGGCAGCGAGCGGGAATCACTTACCGAGAGAAGAGCTCTGTGTGCCGCTGCTGGTCTGGTCTCCTGCATTGCATTGTCCAATTATGCTCTCACAGGAAGTACTGCGAGAGCGTGATTGGACAGGGTCAGTGCAGAATACCAGACCAACGGCACACAGAGCTATCGCTCTCGGTAAGCCGTTCCGCTGGCTGGAATTCTGGAGGTGGGGGGGTAGTGCGGAAGGGGGGGCCCTAGGTGAGGGAGGGGAGGCTTCCCCCCCTCCCCGCCACTCTGTGCCCACTTTCCCACCTTCCTGCGCTGTGCCCCCCTCTATCCTCTTAGGAGGTCCTGCGCACCTGCCGATCCTGCAGAACTCCTGGGGATGAATGGCTGTAGACAGCCTCTGCAATCTGTATTGCATAAGCTAGAAACACGAAAATTGTTTGCTAAAACAAGAATTTTCGGCAAACAGTGTCATAAACAAAATGGCTGCTGGGGAATCCCCGTTCCCCGGAGGCCACCTCATAGGGGCAGAATACGCGTTATTTCACATGAATGGGTGGGTCCAGGGGATTAGGGCACCTCCTGCTCTGGTCACCTGGACCCACCATCTATGTGAAAAATCACTGGTTTCGCCACTCTAGTGTGGCCTCCAGCGATCGTGGATTTCCCAGTGGCCATTTTGATTGCATCACTGTTTGCCGAAATTTCTTGTTTTAAAGGCAAAATTTTCGTGTTCTCAGCCTCTGCTATACAGATGCAGAGGCTGACTGTGACCATTCAGTGGTGGGAGGTCGTCAGTGTGGGAGGGTGGTGAGATGTCCTAAGAGGATACTGGCGTGGGACCACTCCTGAGGTTACTGGCGTGAGATCATCCCAAGGTAAGTATCCCTGGTTAATTTAGAACAATAAAGGACTTTTTTCGTTGTCGTGTTTTTATTTCTTTTTTTAACTCTGCTGAAATGGGTAAGGGGTACCGTGTACCCCTATACTCATTTCTCCTGGGGAGGGGGTGGCTTCCGGGGTCCGCTTGTTAAAGGGGAACCCCGGATGGCACCATGAACCCCCCAGGATGTCGGCAGCCCCCACCTCCTCCTGGGGCACCGGAGGTGGGGAAGAGCCCCTTGTCCATGGATTGGACAAGGGCTCTGGGGGAGAGGGGGAGGTTGGCCGCCCCTCTCCTCCAGAGCCCCCCCATACCATGGACCATGCGGGCTGGTATAGCTCAGGGTGCGAAGCCCCACGTGGTCTGGACTCCGCATTCTGGCTATCCCAGCCTGCATGGGGGACAAGAGGTTAAGGAGGCTTGGGAGGGGGGACCCCACGCTGTCTGTTTTCATGAAATGTATACAATATGTATACAGAACTCGGAATGCAATAACCTGTTCTGCAGCAGTGTCATTTTACACAGTTTAAAAAACATTTTTCTTATGAAACTTTGAAATCGATTTGCTCAAAAACTATAAGGTCTTTTCACAATTTTTCTTTTACCATGTTCCTACTCATCTGCTTAACATACATGCCAAATTTGGTGATGATAGCATGTAAGGGGACTTTACAATTAACCATGGAATTTAGCACTATTGACTTCAATGTAAACGCGAATTCGGTACTCGGAATTGCCGAATTTTCGGGTTTCGAGAGCTTACTCGGAACTGCCAAATTTTGATGGAAATTCGGAATCCGAGAGCTCAGCCCTACTTACCACACCTAAACTTATCATGCCTAAACTGAGTTTAGGTGTGATAAAGGGCTTTTCACCAGCGTGCTAACTGTTAGCACCGCTTTGTGAATCAAGCCCATTGTCTGTGTTAGTCATTGTAAAGTTTACGTTGTTTACCACCTCTATGCTATGTACCCATGTTTGTTTCATGCTTTGTATCATACCTTGGAAAACGATGCATGTATAGAGATCAATAATAATAATACTTTAATATAATATAGTGGCATCACTTGGGGAGTGTGGTTGATGCAGAACAGACCAGGTGTTACCAGCAGAAGGGGTGACACTAGTGTTGGGCGAACAGTGTTCGCCACTGTTCGGGTTCTGCAGAACATCACCCTGTTCGGGTGATGTTCGAGTTCGGCCGAACACCTGATGGTGTTCGGCCTTTTAAGTTCGGGTTTGCCCCGAACTACTAAATGGCCGCGAACAGGGCCGAACAGGGCCCCTGTTCGGCCGAACAGGGCCCTGTTCGGCCGAATACTGCCCCCCTATGGGGTCGCAGGCATAAGGGGGGAGCATGCCCCAATCGCGGGGGGGGGTCGGAAATTCCCCCCACCCCCTCCGCTAGCGCTCCCCCCTCTGCCCGCTACCCCATACAAAAGTTTAATGAAGTAAAACAGTACCGGTCCGGTGGTAGTGGGTGGCTGGCAGTGGGCGGCACTGTTTAGTGAGTGACTGAGGAGGAGGAGTCCGGAGAGTGACGCGTTGAGAGAGGCCGGGCAGCGGGCGGTTCAGCAGTAGTACCGCACTACTGCTGAACCGCCCGCTGCCCGGCCTCCCTCAACGTGTCACTCTCCGGACTCCTCCTTAGTCACTCACTAAACAGTGCCGCCCACTGCCAGTCACCCACTACCACCGGACCGGTACTGTTTTACTTCATTAAACTTTTGTATGGGGAAGCGGGCAGAGGGGGGAGCGCTAGCGGAGGAGGTGGGGGGAATTTCCGACCCCCCCGCGATCGGGGCATGCTCCCCCCTTATGCCTGCGACCCCATAGGGCCCCCAAAAGCGGGATGTTCGGGGAGTTCGGTGTTCGGCCCGAACATGCCGAACATCGCGGCCATGTTCGGCGAACTTTCCCGAACCCGAACATCCAGGTGTTCGCCCAACACTAGGTGACACCTATCTCCAAGCTAATGCTAGGTACACACCATACAATTTTCTGGCAGATTTACCTGCCAGATCGATTATTCCCAACATGTCCAATGTGAATAGCAATTGATTTTTTGATCGACTTTTAAATCATTTTTTAATCTTGTTTTTAATCGATTTTCATTCAGTTCTATGAAAATCGATTAAAAAAATCTGAAAATTGAAAAATCGATCAAAATTCAGATTGGGCATGTTGGAAGTAATCGATCTAGCAGGTAAATCTGCCAGAAAATTGAATGGTGTGTACCTTTTACTTCAAAAGCATTATTGGCTTTGTTTAGTCTGGTGAGGTTGGAGATTCATAGGGTAAGAGAGGGGTGACACCATGATTTTTCGCACTGGGTGACGCCATCCCTAGTGACGCCTTGGATATAATACTCAATGGAGTAGTCGTATTCAGGTAAAGTTTCTTATTTACTGTTTCATGATAAGTGATCCACCACAAATCTAATTTGGGGGACAGTCATTTCTAATGTACGTGTGCATGTGGAAAAAGTGGAAATGGCAGCAGAGTGGAGGACAGTGCAGTCGGAGCAGCATGAAGAACCCCCTTATGGCTCACACCTTGTCACAAGGGGCAAGGAGGGGATGCAAAAACTGGCTTTATCTTTAGGTGCTTAGAACCCTAGCTACACCTCTGAAGATATCCACCAACACTGTAACATTTTAGGAAGTACAGTGTAAAAAGGATCTAATTGATGCCTTGTTTCCATGGCTAACTCCATTCTCCAACGACTGGCTGAATTTTCTCAGCCTCTGCTTAATTTATTACTGCAGACTAGGTGTAACGTGTGTGTGCACTTCTTATTGGCTTATAAGCAGCCTGCAGGCTTTATATAAGCAGCAGAGAACTGTTTCGGAAGTGAGTATTTCCCTTTGTGTGTTTGGTAAGTTTCAGAGCAGTTGGGGGTGGCAGCTCCAGGGCTTGGCTGTGCTCACATATGGTGTTGCATGTTGGTTCTGGGGCCCCGGGCAGTGAGAGTTCCCGGGGCCCCAGGCTGGTTTGTGCACTGTTGTTTTTAATTTTATTGTTTCCATGGCTAGTCAAAGAGCATGATAAGTGATTCAACACAAATCAAATTTGGGGGACAGTCAATTTTAATGTACGCGTGCAAAAAATGGAAATGGACTCCTACGTGGGAATAATTGGTACAATATTGTAAAATAACATACAAACACTGACAGATCTGGAGCAGCTGACAGGCAGTGAAGAGCAAAAACACACATGAAAAGGCATTGCTAACTCACCAAGCAGCACCTGCAATTAATCTGGTCTGCTGAGCACAGCCAGTCTGCCAATTAAAAGACACAGATCCATTTGCATTTAACTTTTTCTCCTGAGTTTCCTCTTAAAGAGAACCCGAGGTGGGGATCGTAGAAAGAAATCTATACACAGAGGCTGGGTCTGGCTATAGTGCCCAGCCTCTGTTGCTAGTTGAATCCCCCCTAAGTGCCCTCTGCGCTCCCCTCTCCCCCATAAATTACGGCCGCGCTCTCGGGCATTGTTTACCTCCCTAATGTCACTCACGCCGCTCCACCCGCCTCCTGCAGAGCGCCGGTCCTCGCCAACGTCCCTTCCCTCCAATCAGCGGCGAGGGAAGGGACGGGGGCGGGGACCGACGCTCTGCAGGAGGCGTGGGAGCGCCGTGCGTGAGTGACACTAGTGAGGTAAATACAGCCCGCTGCGATACACTGCGTGTCGACAGCACGGCTGTAACTTATGGGGGAGAGCGGAGCGCAAGGGGGACTTAGCGGGGATTCAACTAGCAACAGAGGCTGGGCACTATAGCCAGACCCAGTCTCTGTGTATATATTTATTTCTACGATCCCCACCTCGAGTTCTCTTTAAGAGATACAGTTTCATCTTCTCTTTAAAATAACTTTTCAGCACTTTGCAATTGAAAAAGTACCAAAAGTACGCGAAAAGTACTAACAACATTATTTTGAGTATTTACTTTGTTGCTGCTGGTTTGAAGGATAATTTATTGGCAAAAAGTTATGAAGTATCCCCTAAGAGAAAACGCAGGAGAAAAAGTTAATATCATAATGGCCTGGGCCACAGTGGGCCATATGCAATAAACTTTTTCTCCTGAGTTTTCTCCTAGGTGATAAGTTCACATATTGTCAACAAAATGCCTTTTAACCCACCTGACAAACAAGAAATTGCACAAAATAATTTTGATAGTAATATTTCACTTATTTTTTTTGTACTTTTTCAATTGCAAAATGCTGAAAAGTCATTTTAGGGAGACAATGAAAAATTATATCCTAGAAGAAAACTCAAGAGAAAAAGTTAATTGCATATGGGCCAGTATGTACCCAGATCTGCAGTACTGATGTATGCACGGGCTGAGCCGAATGCACTATCTCACCTCACCTCGATGGCGAATGGTAAGACCTTCCCTATTGAACAATACCTAAATTGTGATACCAGGTTTGCTATTTACCTGATCTCATGTTCCTCCTGCCATTTGCAGCATGTCAGTTGTACTACTAGGGACATATTAGGCAGTGGATAGGGGAACATTATATGGGAGTAGGCTGGCTTACCACAGAGATCTCCAATCTTGCTAAACAATTTTGCCACACCCATTTGGGGTACATGTCCTTGTTCCCGTTTCAAGGCATTAAATGTATCCTTAGACCTCTTGGGATCAGGGCCGGTTCAAGTAACAATGGGGCCCTAGGGCAAGATTAGCCTGGGGGCCCCCCATCAGATCCCACCCTGACCAAAAAGCGTCATCAGAGGCCCTTTGTTGCAGCCAAATTTCCCTCCTGGGACCCTGAGCTGGCTGCTGACCCTCCCCTAATCATCCCCCAACTTAACAGACTCTGCAGTGTCCCTGGGGAGCAATAGTTCAGATGGGGGAGGGACAACTTGGGGGCCCCTACAGGCTCTGGGGCCCTGGGGCAACTGCCTATTTTTTCCTATGGTAGCTCCGGCCCTGCTTGGGATGTACATAAACGCCTTCTCACCCGCGAAGCCTATTAGATACCTATTCTATGATTTAATAATCTGCAGCTGAAACATTTCAGCATGTGTCTGTATGGATTTTAAGCTGGATTTATGCCGTATTCAATAAAGCATTTTACTTCCACCTGATATTGTGCGGACCATACCTTCACTTCTTATAACTTAGGGCTTAAGCAGCCCAGTTCCTGCACCATGTGGATAGAGTGGAAATTCACTTTGCTATATTAAATTCACTATCTCCTCTATACTAGAAGGAGATCTTCAGTTTCACATTGTACTGTAGTAGTAGGGGCAGCAGGAGCAACTAGTATCCAGACCCGAGTCCTACCATTAATGTCACCTGCGACTTGCATTACTCATAAAATGCTAAAAGCTTCAAACACTGGTGAGCAATACGAGGAGGTGAAGAGGCAGGAGAAAAACACTTGTCAGCTGATCTTAGAAATGAAGCCAGTTTACGTTAATTTTTAAAAAAAATATTTCAAGTACTGCTGACCTGCCAACAATAGTTACATAATGGGCCCTGCACGCTCATCATCCACATGTACTCACACCTAAGACATGCCTAAAACTCCACTTCATGCATTTCACATACCCTCATAATTTATACTGTACGCTTAAATCCTTAAATATTGTTTCTTGTAATTAGTAGGTATATGTTTTGTAAGACTTTGGGACCAATCCAATTCAAGTTTTCTTACAGGAGATTTTTTTTTAATTTTCTATTTAAAATAATGTTTTAGCCCTCTGCAGTTAAAAAAGTACCAAATAGTAAATTAAAATGTAGTCTCAAAATTATTCTGAGTATTTTCTTGCTTGCTGTTGGCGTAAATTTAATTGATAAGAAGATGTGAAAATATCACTAAGGAGAAAAGTGAATTGGATCGGACCCATTGGGCTCGATTCACAAAGCGGTGCTAACCCAGTTAGAGACTTTAGGCGTGATAACCATTGCACCACACTGGTGAAAAGCCAGTTTAGGCGTGATAAGTTTAGGCGTGATAAGTTTAGGCATGATAAGTTTAGGCATGCTAAGTTTAGGAGTGATAAGTTTAGGCATGCTAAGTTTACATACGTTTAGATTGCGCGCAAAGTCCCGCACGCAAAGCAGTGGCATTAAACTCTATGCGAAGTGCACCAGACTTTGCCAGCGCAAAACTTTTGATCAGCTGTGCACTGCGGTGCTAACCCAGTTGGTGCTTAAAGAGGAACTCCAGTGAAAATAATGTAGTAAAAAAAGTGCTTCATTTTTTACCATAATTATGTATAAATGATTTAGTCAGTGTTTGCTCATTGTAAAATCTTTCCTCTCCCAGATTCACATTCTGACATTTATTACATGGTGACATTGTTACTGTGGGCAGGTTATTTAGCTGTTTCTAGCTGCTCTGTCTGTTAGAGACAGCTAATAACAGCTATTTCCTGTCTCTGAACATTGTTACATTGTGGCAGTTTGCCAGCAGTACCGCGGTATTCAGAGCCTTTTGTGGGAGGGGTTTCAGCACAAAATCAGTCACACAGCGCCCCCTGATGGTCTGTTTGTGAAAATCATTGTCTTTCTCATGTAAAATGGGGTATCAGCTACTGATTGGGAAAAAGTTCAATTCTTGGTTGGAGTTTCTCTTTAAACTTATCACACCTAAACTTATCACACCTAAACTTATCATGCCTAAACTTATCACACCTAAACTTATCATGCCTAAACTTATCACACCTAAACTTATCACACCTAAACTTATCATGCCTAAACTGAGTTTAGGCGTGATAAAGGGCTTTTCACCAGCGTGCTAACTGTTAGCACCGCTTTGTGAATCAGGCCCATTGTGTGTGTTAGTCCTTATCAAGTTTACGTTTACTACCTCTATGCTATGTACCCATGTTTTGTTTTGTGCTTTGCAGGGTTGCTGTCACGAGTGACGAGTTCCATGAGTACTGTGATTTACGACCATTTTTACGCAGTTACGCACTCGTACTCGGGACTCGTGACGGCAAATTTTTACGAGTGCATGATTCGCATGCACTCGTGACGGGTACGCGTCACGACTCGTAAACTCGTACGCATGAGTCGTGACGCGTTCGTGACGTGTTCGTTACGCGATGGGCCAATCAGAGGGCCCCAGACCTCTGACTAGAACCAATGAGAGGAGGGGAGCCTGTGCCCTCCCCTCCTGTATATAAGGCAGCAGCAGCCATGTTGTCAGCTTGTCTTTGCTAGACTCCTACAGTACTGAGAGCATCTCCAGCGCTGTAGTTCAGTAAGTTAGCAAAGGCATCACTGTCTGTGTCAAAAACAGATCGTTTTTACTGCATTACTGTACACTAACTGATTGCTGTAATAGATATTTAGCTAGCTATAGTTATTTGTCATTGCAGTCAGTCAGTTAGTGTCTCAGATTGTATTGTGATTGTATTGTGCTTAGTGTAGGATAGGGCCTAGCTAGGTAGCTTTAGATTATTAGTGAGTAGTGAGTGACTGTTAGTTAGTGAGTGATTGTTACTGTAGTAGTGACTAGTGAGTTAGTGAGTGAGTGTTAGTTAGTGAGTACAGTACACCAGTAAATAAAGGGAAGTGTGTTTCCCCCCACCCCTTTACCTTTTTTTTTTTCTTTGCGTGAGCCGTGAGATCATGTCTGGAAGCAGGGGCAGCAGCAGTCATCGCAGCAGAGGGAGGAGGGGCAGTGCCATCGCTTCCGCCAGCAGCAGGTTGCGTTTGGCTGAGGGGGAGGCCGCAGAGGTGCAGCGCATAGCGCCCATTTTTGGCCAGACTCGCCGTGCCATACAGGAGGGCCAGGTACCGGCTATTGTGGAGTTGATGGCGATGCAGCAGTCCACCAGTGGTTCCAGACGGACCACAACAGTGACCAGCACCCCGGCCACCAGCGGACACCCGCCACTGCTTGATGCCATGTCCACCCCAGCGGCCAGCAGCGATCCTGAAATGGATGTCAGCTCGCTGACGTTAAGCCCAGCATCAGCCAGTACTCTGACAGCAGTAGTGGATGAAATTGAGGGGATGGTGGGTCCCGTTGATCAGGAGGGCTTTGGGGATGAGCCTGAGGCAGGGTATGTGGGGAGAGAAGAGGTGGTTGGAGGGTCACAGGAGGAGCTTTTTGGGCATGAAAATTCCGACCTGGATTATGATGATGATGATGATCCAGTGTTGGACCCACTATTTGTGCCCAGCTTCTCCCCCCAAGACAGCGAGGAAGAGGAGGAGGAGGAGGTTGTGGTCGTGCAGCCTTGCAGCAGCATGCCAGAGTCAGACAGGCGTGGTAGTTTGGAGCAGGCACAGCCCGCTGCTTCAACGGCCACCACCACCCCCACAATCCCCAACAACACAACCAGCAGCACCACAATTCAGTTGCAAAGCAGTGGGAGGCGACAGCAGCAGCAGCAGCAGGCACCCCCTTCCGGCCATAAGGGGCAATTTACTTCCCCTATATGGAACCACTTTACTGTTTCCACTGTTGACGAGACCTTGGCAGTGTGCAAGCACTGCAAAGTGGTAAAAAGTCGTGGTCGCAATCCGTCGAGGTTGGGTACCTCCTGCCTCCAGGCCCATCTGAAGAGTGATCACAGGGCTCTGTATGAACAGTTTTTGACTGTGAGGGATGCTGCGCGTGGTCAGCCTTCAATAACAACAGCAGCAGCAGCAGCAGCAGCAGCAACAGCAGGAGTGCGTCCACGCACTGCTCCCTCCAGTGCTGTGTCGAGAGCTCTCCCCACCACTGAGCTCCAAGGCAGCCAAAGCTCTGAGGCATCATCTGCTCCCTCCACAGCTCTCTCCTCAGCTTCCCAGGCAGCAGGCAAACGCCAGAGCCTGCTGAGCGAGACATTCCCTGGTGTGACCAAGGCGCTTCCTCCCAGCCACCGTCGCATCAGGCAGCTGAACGGGTTGCTGGCCCGTGCAATGTGCTCGCAGCTGCTGCCTTATTCTATTGTGCAGCCGGGGAGTGATATGCGCGCTCTGCTCCAATGCGCAGCCCCGGAGTGGCCCATCCCCAGCCGCCACTTCTTCTCCTGTACGGCCATCCCAGCACTGCACCAGTCTGTGGTGAACAATGTGGCCCGCTCGCTTGATCATGCCGTGGGCGAGCGGGTCCATATCACCATGGACTCCTGGACGAGCCGTTTTGGGACAGACCGCTACCTGTCCTTCACGGCTCACTGGGTGAGCTTGGCGGAAGTGGGGGAAGGGTCAGCAGCAGCAGCAGCATCGGGCACAGCAGCAGCACTGTGGGTGGTGCCACCACGCGGGATCAGGGGAGAAGCAGCAGGCTCCTCTGATCCATCTCCTTCCTCGTGCACATTGGCAAAACGGCCCCACCTCCACAACAGCAGCGTGAAGCCCCGCCTTTGCCAAGCGCTGCTGGAGATGAGAGCCATGGGTGCTGCGAAGCTCACGGCCAGCGTGGTCCTTAAAGCCCTCAGGGAGCAGGAGAGCAGATGGTTGAGCAACCGAGGCCTCAGGGTCGGATTGGTGGTGTCCGATAATGGGGCCAACATGATTGCCGCCATCAAGCAGGGGAACCTGGACCACATCCCCTGTTTGGCCCATGTCCTGAACCTGGTGGTGCAGAGGTTCCTGCGCACCTACCAGGGGATGGGCGATCTGCTGGAGGTGGCAAGGAACACAGTCCGCCATTTCCGCCGCTCTACAGCAGCCTCAGCACGCCTGGCCATTCTGCAGCAGGAAGAGGGCCTGCCACCACACCGCATGCTCAACGATGTACCGACTCGGTGGAACTCCACACTGTGCATGTTGGAGCGGCTCCTCAAACACCGGAGGGCCGTGAATCGGTACATCGGTGACTTGCTGTGCTCCAGGTCCTCAGCACTGCAAGTCATCACAAACGCACAGTGGGGTCTGATGCAGCAGGTGGCCCTTGTTCTGGCTCCATTCCTCCAGGGGACCGAGGAGGTGAGCCGAGAACAGACCTCACTGTGCGAGTGGGTGCCCCTCGTCTGCCTGCTGGACAGGGCAGTTTTTTACCTGCTGGAACAGGGGGAGGCAGCCCTGGGCCAGCTGGATCTGCAGCAGGAAATGTCAACATCTGAGGGTGAGGAGGAAGAGGAGGAGGTGGAGGTCCCTGACCTTGCTGCAGATGAGGGGGAGGAAGGAAGCGCAGCAGAATTGGAGCGTGGGTGGAACAGGCGGGAAGAGGCACAATGGGCAGAGGAGGAGGACAGGCATGTTGTAGCTGGCCATTTTGATGCAGACGTGGCTGCTGTGGCTAACCTCTTCCCCATGGCTGCCCACATGCTGCGCTGCCTGCGCAGAGACCCCAGGGTGGTTCAGATGCGTAAGAGGGAGGACATCTGGATCACCCTAAGCTGGACCCACGACTGAAAGGCAAGCTGGGCCAGTTCATGCAGGGGGAAGACCAAGAACAACAAACAAGGGCATTACAGCAGGCCCTTGTTCGCAGACTGGAGGAAGCCTTCCCCCAGCCTTGCACTCCCCCCCCCTGCACCTGTCCAGCAAACCCAGCAGCAGGCGCCTGCACCCAGCAGCAGCAGCAGGCGGCCAGGGGACCTGCGCAGCCTGAAAAGGCAAATGTACAGTGTGGAGTTGCCTACAGAGGAGGTGCGTGGAGCATCAGCAGCAGCATCCTCCACCAGTCAGCACCAACGCTTCACCCGAATGGTGTCTGACTATATGGGGTCCTTCAGCGGGCTGGACACTGTGGCCCCTGTGTACCCCATGGAGTACTGGGTGAAGATGTTGGGTATTTGGACTGAGCTGGCACAGTACGCCCTGGAACTCCTGTCCTGCCCTCCTTCAAGCGTACTTTCAGAGAGGAGCTTCAGTGCTGCAGGTGGAGTGGTGACTGAGAAACGTTCTCGTCTGTCCACACAGTCGGTGGACAGACTAACGTTCATTAAGATGAACCATGCTTGGGTGGGTGATGATTTTCTGGCCCCTGCTGTTGGTGATAGGAGGAGTAAGAAATGAACTGGCTGGGTTCACCTGTTCACCCTTCAACACCACCACTAACTCCTGCTGCTGGTGCTTCAAAGTGTGGTAGCACCTCCACTAGGGTGTCACACTCGTCATCTGTATATATTGCCACTGTATATATTTTTATCTCTGCTGCCAGTCTCACCACCAGACTCTATACCTTCATCACCGGATTCTGCTGCCCACTGTGGTAGTACCAGGGTGCCACACTCGTCTTCTGTATATATTGCTACTGTATATATTTGTACCTCTGCTGCCAGTCTCACCACCAGACTACTTACCTTCATCACCGGATTCTGCTCCTAAGTGTGGTAGCACCACAGCCTGGGTGCCACACTCATCTGTATATATTACCACCACTGTATATATTTTAACTGCTGCTGCTGCCAGTCTCACCACCAGACTACTTACCTTCATCACCGGATTCTGCTCCTAAGTGTGGTAGCACCACAGCCTGGGTGCCACACTCATCTGTATATATTCCACCACTGTATATATTTTAACTGCTGCTGCTGCCAGTCTCACCACCAGACTACTTACCTTCATCACCGGATTCTGCTCCTAAGTGTGGTAGCACCACAGCCTGGGTGCCACACTCATCTGTATATATTCCACCACTGTATATATTTTAACTGCTGCTGCTGCCAGTCTCACCACCAGACTACTTACCTTCATCACCGGATTCTGCTCCTAAGTGTGGTAGCACCACAGCCTGGGTGCCACACTCATCTGTATATATTACCACCACTGTATATATTTTAACTGCTGCTGCTGCCAGTCTCACCACCAGACTACTTACCTTCATCACCGGATTCTGCTCCTAAGTGTGGTAGCACCACAGCCTGGGTGCCACACTCATCTGTATATATTACCACTACTGTATATATTTTAACTGCTGCTGCTGCCAGTCTCACCACCAGAGAATGGGAATGTGGTTCTACCACCGACACAAGAGTGCCACTTAGGTACTCCACCTATGACCTTCACCTGCCAGTCTGCCTGTGGCATTACCAGACTATATGCCACCTCCTCCTGCTGCTGTTGATGCTCCTTTGGAATGTGTTTCTACCACCGACACAAGAGTGCCACTTAGGTACTCCACCTATGACCTTATTATGTCGTGATACCCTCAAAAGTGCCATGGTTCAACTTTGTGCTGTGTTCTTCTTACCCAACTCTGTGTTGCTGATGATGGACACCTCCTCCACTAATTTTTATGGACATATTTATAAGGTCCTGATACCCTAAAAAGTGCCACGGATCAAATTTGTGCTGTGGTCTTCTTAACCTAGTCTGTGTTGGTGATGATGGACACCTCCACTAATGTATTGCAAATTGAATCATTCATACAGCAGAAATATCATGTATAAATGATGAAAAGTTCTAAGAATACGTTTGTTTCATGCGTACATTTTTACGCATGCCAGCATAAGCTTACGCAATATAGTGTACGAGTCACGAGTCGTAATAACGACTCGTGATTCATGATATTCGCATGGACTCGTCTTGCGAATCGTAACTAGCGATTCAAACGAGCCGCGGTGACGAGTCGTTTCGTGACAGCTCGGACTCGTACGCGTCACTACTCGTACTCGTGTACGCGGACATTCGAGCAACTCTGGTGCTTTGTATCATACCTTGGAAAATGATGAACCTATAGAAATCAATAATTATGCTTTCATATAAACAGTGGCATCACCAGGGCCCATATGCAATTAACTTTGTCACCCGATTTTTCTCTTAGGAGATAATTTTTCATCTTGTATTTAAAATAATTTTTCAGCACTTTGCAATTGAAAAAATACCAAAAAGTTGATGATAAAGTACCATCAAAATAATTTTGAGTACTTTAAGGGCTGGTTCAGACGGACGTTTGGAGGCGTCGCATTCGTTGGCGTCGCGGCGGCAATGCGTTCGGGCTTTCAGCAGCGTTCACATTGCGTTCGGATGCGTTCGGGTTTTTTCTTCCCCTAGGGGGACATTACCCGTCGCGGTTAACCGCCCCTGGAAGCTACATGTAGCTTCCAGGGGCTCCTTGAACGCCAGGGAAAATCGGGACCCAAACACCACATTCGTGTAAACGCGCGTAAAAGCTTGGTACAATGGCAGGGATGCGGTGGTTTAGGTAGGGCAAATATGTTAAACACATTTTTTTAATTAAAAAGATGATTTTAGGAGACTTCAGTGTCTCTTTAACTGTAGTCAGTTCAGTTCACAAAACATATTTGGGTCATCTGTTTTTATATCATCAATGCTTTTAACACTACTGTACTAATAATAACTGTACAAATGACTAGCAACATACCTGCTTTCCAATTGCACAAATTCACAATGCAAAAAGCTACAGGTAATTTACATACATATTTCTAATACATATAATTTAAAGTCTGTGCAATGACTTCCTAGGCATTACCAGCAAAATTAACACCTCTCTGATAGGTCCATGATGCACACAGGTAGCAGGAATTTATTTGAGAGTTAATTAAAGAGGTGTGCACATTACGTAAAAGATCAGGAGAGCTTGCACCGCAAGATGATAATATAAATAGGAAACTAAAATCACACCACTGTCTTCAGTGTTCATTGTTTGAGGCATTGCCTATCCTGAAAGATGAAGTCCAAATTACCAGAACAGCATCGTGCAATTATCAATAAAGGAGAGGAAAATGAAATGGTGAGTTACTAATTAGCTGATAAATGTATTTTTCTGCACTGGAGTATGTTATATTAGTGCAATCACAATTTATAAATACATTTACTACAAAATAAATAATTTGGAAAGTATCAATCTGTCTATTTACAGGTGAAACTCCAAAAATGAGAATATTGTGCAAACGTGCATTTATTTCAGTAATTCAACTTAAAAGGTGACACTAATATATGGAATAGGCACCCTTTGGAGGTGTTTTGTATTATTTAGCTGATTAGAGTCTGACACTTTGAGCCTAGAATGTTGAACTTTTTCACAATATTCTAATGGTCTGAGATTTCGATTTTAGGATTCTCATAAACTGTAAGCCAAAAGCATCAAAATTATAACAAATAAAGGCTTGAAATACCTCACTTTGCATGCAGCCTTTTAAGTTGAACTACTGAAATAAATGAACTTTTGCACAATATTCTATTTTTTTGAGATTTGTCTATCTGTCTGTCTGCCTATCTACCTATGTATATTTATCTGTCTGTCTATCATCTGTCTATCTATGCAATCTATCTGTCTGTCTATCTGTCTCTATCTCTTACACTCTTGATTTGCCTCATATGTTCTTGCACTTCCATATGTATGAAAACGGAAAGTTTTTTTGGGGGAAAAATTATCTTTAAATGTTGTGCACTCTCAATCTATTGCATTTAGTGGAGGTGGCTTTCTCAGGGTCATTTTCCTTTGCTTAGGGATTGCACCTATGTGCATTTTTCAGTATCTTACACAAATGTGTGATTTTTGCTTGCTTAAAAAGGCCAAGCAACGTAGAATGGTAGGAGGGGTGCATTCTACATGGGGGTAGAAGTGGGGTGCATGGGGATTGGTGGTACTACAAAGAAAATTAAAAAAAATGTCAGGAGAAGAGGAAAACAAATTATGAGTGAGTGACTGACTGGCAAAAGTATTGATTTTGTTTTCATTAAATTCTCTTTGAATTTGGAAAATTAAATTTCCAAATGTCAATCCTATAGCACAAAGACAGCATAGCAGATGTTGTAATATTTGTTTTTTTTAATATTCGCTCTTTGAGAAGTTGACTAAAGCTGCACGTTAAAGAAAAAAAGCAAAGAAAAAAAACAAATTGGAAAAGGAATATGTTTAGGGGCGTTACTAGGATCCCGAGAGATCCGAGGCACTTTAGGGCACTCTAATTGAAAAATGGTTGGTGCCAAGCACTGGAATGTGGGTGTGGTCATGGGTGGAGTCAAATTTACATGAACTTAGCAGCAGTCTAAGTAGGCCTGCCAAGCAAAATGTTTAATGAAGCCCCCCTCCATTAATAAAAAAAAATAAAAATAAATGCAGCCTATCAAATAAATAAGCAGTGCCACTTAAACATTACTAGGCAGAGGTACCGGGCTTCTGTGCTGGCTGGTTTGGCTTTCTTCTAGGCTGGGCAGGCTGGCCTGCTGCCAGGTTGTCTGGTAGTCCCCCCCTTCTAGTGGACCCCCTCCCATGCTTGCATGGGCCTGCCATTGAGGCACTACAACTCCCAGCATGCCCCCATAGAAGAACCACAGCTCCCTGCATGCCCCCATAAAGGCATCACAGCACCCAGTATGGCACCACAGCACCCAACATGCCCACATAGAGGCATTACAGCACCCAGCATACCCCCATTGATGCATTACAACTCCCAGCATGCCCACCATTGAGGCACCACAGCACCCAGCATACCCCCATTAATGCATCACAACACCCAACATGCCCCCACAGAGGCAACCACAGCACCCAGCATACCCCCATTGATGCATCACAGCTCCCAGCATGCCTGCCATTGAGGCACCACAGCTCCCAGCATTCCCCCATAGAGGATCCACAGCTGACTCTGTCTGGGGAACATCCGGGCCACCTGAGAATAGATCCGTGGCACGTGCCACTGATCTTTGAGGCTAGCAATGCCCCTGTGTTTACCATTAAGTTTCATCATCTCTTCTTTGAACAACACTCTGCAAATATTTGTGAACTAAGGAGAACAAAGACTGTAGTCAGTGGCATACCTAGGGCAGATGCCCTAGGTATGCCACTGACTACAGTCTTTGTTCAGATGACACCTGGTGCTGGGTATTAAATGACACCCCTTACCCCCAAAAACGGAAAGGAGTGAGTGCGGCATGCTAAGTGTGCCACAGCGGGTAATGCCATATATAGGTGCCTCCAGTATAGGTAGCCTGAAATAGTCGCCTGCAATATAGGTATCCTGGAATAGTTGCCCCCAGTATAGGTAGCCTGGAATAGTTACCCCCATATAGGTAGCCTGGAATAGTTGCTCCCATTGTAGGTAGCCTAGAATAGTTGCCCCCAGTATAGGTAGCCTGAAAAAGCTGCCCCCAATATATAGGTTGCCTGGAATAGTTTCCTGCATATTGCAGGCTGCCTAGCTAGCCTGGAATAGTTGCTTGCAGTATAGGTAGCCTGGAATAGTTGTCTGCAGTGTAGGTAGCCTGGAATAGTTGCCCGCGTTATAGCTAGCCTGGAATAGTTGCCTGCAGTATAGGTAGCCTGGAATAATTGCCCCTGATATAGATAGCCTGGAATAGTTGCCTCCAGTATAGGTAGCCTGGAATAGGTGCAGCCAGTATAGATCACCAGGAATTGGTGCAATCAGTATAGGTAGCCTGGAAGAGTTGCCCCCAGTATAGGTAGCCTGGAATAGGTGTAGCCAGTACAGATAGCCAGGAATTGGTGTAGCCAGTAATAGGTGCAGCTAGTATAGATTGCCAGGAATAGGTGCAGCCAGTATAGGTAGCCAGCAATAGATGCAGCCAGGAATAGGTGCAGATAGTATAGATAGCCAGGAATTGGCGCCAGGAATAGGTGCAGCCAGTATAGACAGCCAGGAATAGCAGGCAGCAAGGCAGTGCCCAGTAAATGTGCTGTTAAACAAGAAGTGACATCTGCCTACTTGCCTGTCACCACTGATATTGCGGTGTGAACAGTATCAACTGCTGGGCAGTGAGGGGGATCCAGGCTTTCAGAAGGACAAGGAAGGGACTGAGAGGCGAAACAGAGAAGTTAGGGGTTCTGGGTAGTAGTAACCCCTGGCTGCAGGGGGACCGGCTTTCACCCGTACAGTGATCCATGTCACCTAAAAATTATATTTATTAGGCGACGCTGGTGCCTTAATTACACAGTGAGTGCCACTATACAGAGCCCATTTTAACAGGCAGCTTCTAGGGCCCACCTGGCTTGGCCTTCTCCTCTATAGCTTGGAGCATATGGCATCCATGATTTCCAGTTTCCATAGGGTAGTTTTTTCTTTGCCTCAAACCTCTTAAATGGCCTCACTAGTGAAGAGGACTGTGTTTATGGATAATTTTTATACCGTACATTATTTTGTCTGTGCTCAGTTAAGTTTTAGATTGAGTCACGTGTCATTGAAGCCGTTCAGTAATTTTTGCTAAATTATTCAGTGCTGCCTGAGAGCCCTACGTTCTCAGCTATTCAATGCTGGCTTTAAGCCTCGTCCTTTGCATGCAAAGATTGCTCCAGATTCTCTGAATGTTTTCAGTGATTAGTGTACACCTCTAGGCATGAGCTCCACTCAGGGCCGGATTATCCTACTAATCATTTCAAGCACCTGATTGGGGCCCTTTCAGAGTCTATGGGGCCCCATCAGAATGTAATCCTGCCCTGGTACACTAGCTGCTGGCTCCTAATACCAGCAAGGCTCCTGTGGTCCTGCTGCTGGTGGTGGGAAATGCATTGGATAACGGAGCTGCTTGTTTTTTTTAACTTCTAAAGTTGTGCTCCCCCCCTTTAGTTATTGGTTTAGCCCTTAGATGCCGCTGAGCTGTTGCTGTGTGTTGCCAGGCAACAGCAGTAAGCCGGGTTCTGCTCTAACGTAACGGAAGCAGCCCTGGCTTGGCTTCCTGCAAGATTGCGTTGCCTTGACCAGGGTAGGGCCCTAATTGAGCCGACCTTCTTAATTACCGTAACATAAGCTATGACACCCAATTGGAGTTATAAGGCCACAGCTTTATTACAGTATTAACATTAAACATTAGTTGAGCTGTGACAGCGAAAACATTGAAATAAAAAATGGGTAAAAAAGGGGAGGGACAAAAAACACATATTACAATAACAATCATATTTCCATTAAAAGATGGCGGGGCGCTTGAGCGCTCTGCAGGTCCCTTGACAATGCCCTTGCGTGCTGGCCACTAGCCTTCGGCTTACATTATCACATTACACCACCACTCCTCACTCCATTATGCATTATCCATTATCATGATATTTTCATTATGGGATCCTCTTTCGACGCATTCATTGGTTATGCCAGCTCAGTGGTGAATACTTTTTCGATGTCCAAAGATACGGCATTGCCAAGGACCCGCCCTCGGCTGTGACGAAGTCTGTAGGGATACAACAAGTTTGCATTGTTATGGGGTGTTCCCAACACCCATCCTGCCACTTGCTACCGATGAGCAAGCGGCAATGGGAGGGTGGGTGGGAGAAGTTTGCTGTATCCACACGATCCAAGAAGGGAGGCTGAATGGCCAGCCCCCTGGTCTTATAGTGTCCTGGCCCCTGGCCAAGACACTCCACCTTTACTTCACACCTGGCGACCCTATTGTTTCTGGACAGTCCAGCTCAGAGCCCACCCGGTCACGCCCCTTCTCGCCCTAGCTTCGCCCAGCTCTCAGGTTACTTGACCAGGGTAGGGCCCTAATTGAGCCGACCTTCTTAATTACCGTAACATAAGCTATGACACCCAATTGGAGTTATAAGGCCACAGCTTTATTACAGTATTAACAATAAACATTAGTTGAGCTGTGACAGTGAAAACATTGAAATAAAAAATGGGTAAAAAAGGGGAGGGACAAAAAACACATATTACAATAACAATCATATTTCCATTAAAAGATGGCGGGGCGCTTGAGCGCTCTGCAGGTCCCTTGACAATGCCCTTGCGTGCTGGCCACTAGCCTTCAGCTTACATTATCACATTACACCACCACTCCTCACTCCATTATGCATTATCCATTATCATGATATTTTCATTATGGGATCCTCTTTCGACGCATTCATTGGTTATGCCAGCTCAGTGGTGAATACTTTTTCGATGTCCAAAGATACGGCATTGCCAAGGACCCGCCACAGCATTCGTCCTTGCCCTCTCAAGGCCGAATGCCCGCCCATACGCAGAGCGCTGCCTCGAGAGCCTCTCTCAGGCCATATAAGAAGATGGTGTTGCCCAGATCATTTAGGTGCACGCCGTCCCTTTCCAGGTGCCCTGCCGGCTTTTCGAGCAGCGTGTGACGGACCGCTAACCCCCCAGACCTGAACATAAATTTTGAAATGGCTCTATTGATTTTTGCCCGAGACTGATTTAGGACCTGCTCGGGCATGCGCGGGCGCCACGTTAGCCTGGGGATGATTTCCGACCACACTACGGTCATGTGGGGGCAGAGTGACCATATCCGTGTGAATAGTGATATAAGTTCCTGCATCAGTAGATGCTGTTGCATATACCCGACGTCGTTACCCCCTATATGGACCATTAGTACATCGGGGGACCCCCTTGCTTTCACTAACTTAAAAAATTTCTGGGCCAGCCTCTCGACTGTCAATCCTCCCTGGCCCAACCAGTGGACCTCCACATTGTCCCTTACCTGCCCGAGGTGTCGGTCTCTGTCTCGCCTTGCAGCTCGTCGTTCGGCCCGCACTATGTATGAATGCCCCATTATCCACACTCTACATTGTCGTCAGCCTGTGAGGGATGATAGTCATTATAACATGCTACATTAAAATTTACATTTTTTTTTAATTTTTTTTTTATTATTCTTCGCGCCCTACATTTATCGCTCCGCCAGGTGCGGGCGAATGTAAGACCTGAAGCGGTGCGATTCCCATCTGCCGATCCTTTTAATCATTTCGGCGCTGAGGCCCCATCTGGTTGCCTCGGTAGCTGCCCCAATGCGAAACGAGTGTGACCCGTACTCGGCCGCGCCGCACCCGATGCCTGTGAGTGTGCGTTTTAGCAGGGCTACAAACTGAAATCTGGACAGCGTAGTTCCGTCTTCGTGCCGCAGGAGCGGACCGGTTCGGTCAGACTGCCCCTGCATAAAACTTGTGTACAGTTGTACCGGGCAAGCCCTGCTCCCGGCAATCTCCCTCAGCCTAAGGCAGCCTTTCTCAACCTTTCTACCCTGGGGGAACCCTGCAAATAACTTTGGGATCTCAAGGAACCCCTGCAAACAATTTTTTGATCTCGAGGAACCCCTGCATTTATTTTGCAGGAGGCATGGTCTTTAAAAGTATGTGTGGCTGCTTATTTCACTACCCCCTAGTACAGTGCCACTCATTATACTGTCTCCTGACCCCCCAATTTAGTGCTTCTTGTTGAAGTACCACCTATTATAGTGTGCTCTATTATACTTCCCCCACGATGGGGGAAAATGCCAAGGAACCCCTGCAGAGTACTCAAGGAACCCTGGGGTTCCAGGGAACCCTGGTTGAGAAAGCCTGGCCTAAGGGTTACTCCTTTTGCCCTTTGGTCCGTTTTTGACCTGGGGATGTGTACCCATAAGCTGCCTTGGGCTAGCGAGATATCCTTCCGCTGTATCCCCCCCCCCGCTATTTCTATTGGGGCCTACCAGCTCCCCCACCCTTAAAGCTCCGTGGAAGGCTAAAGCAAACGCCAGCCGGAACAGCCGAATTTCGTGTGCACTGCGGCAATGTACCTCCAGTGCGTTCAGTAGATCGATCAGCAGTGCCAGCGTGATGGGCCTTCGGCAATCACCTCCCAACTCCTCCTTACCCCTACGTCTAAAACCCTTGACTACCTGGCGAACCATGAAGACCTTGGTTAAATCTTCCTCCCCCCTTAACTTAAATAGGAACGCCAGTGCCGCCATGGCCTTGTCCACTGCGGAGGGTGAAGTAGCAGTGGCACATATGCTGTCGAGAAAATGCAGCATAAGGCTCCTTTTCTCTTCGGGGTTCCCCGTTGGGCGCCTGATTTCTAAGTCCGCCCACCTATTCCATACTCTGTTGTAAGTCCTCCAAGTGGTTGGTGAGATGGACTGTCTCACCCAACTTGCCAGTCTGTCGAGACTGTGTCCCATAGGCCTGGTGGTATCTGTGTAGGCCTCTCGTCCGCCTCTGGGGCCAACTTCCGAAAACGGTCCAGCTGAAAACGAGACAGTGCGTCAGCTATCCCGTTCTCCGTACCGGGGATGTGTACTGCCCTAAAGCTAATGTTATGCTGCAGACACTTTAGTACAAACTGCCTGATGAGACTCACAACTGGGGGCGATGATGAAGTCAGACTATTTACAGCTGCGACTACTGCCATGTTGTCCGTGCGAAATCGGACTGCTCTGTTGGCTAGCTCGTGGCCCCAGACCAACAGTGCTACTACCAGCGGGGAGAATTCTAGAAAGGCCAGGTTCTTTCCCAGTGGCGATCGGAGCCATGGGTGTGGCCACCTGCCGCTCACCCACCGTCCTTTGAAATAGGCTCCGAAGCCTGTGGAACCCGCAGCATCGGTGAAGAGCTGCAGCTCCTCGTTCGTGCGCCACTCTTGGGGCCACAGCGTTCTCCCATTGTAATCTGCCAGGAACGATTTCCATACCCTTAAATCATCTTTTGTCTCCCGGTTTAGCCTGATGAAGTGGTGGGGCTGCTGTATTCCTTTCGTCAGAAAGTCTAGGCGCCTGCAGAAGATCCTGCCCATTGGCATGACCCTGCATGCAAAGTTCAGTTTACCCAGTAGTGACTGTATTTCGCGCAGTGTCCTTTTCCTGGCTGCCAGGGATTTTCCTACTTCAGATCTGAGGTCACTCACCTCGTCCTCAGGTAGTCTGAATTCCATCGCCTCCGAGTCTATCTCTATCCCCAGAAACTTGATCTGCCTCGTTGGGCCCTCAGTTTTCTCAGCTGCTAATGGTACCCCGAATAGGTCAAATGTGTCTACCAGCGTGCGCATCAGCTGCCTGCACTCGCCCGACCCGGCCGGGCCCACGCAAAGGAAGTCGTCCAAGTAATGAACTAGGCCCTTGGAGCCGCTTTTGCTCTTCACTACCCATTCTAGGAATGTGCTGAAGGCTTCGAAATATGCGCATGATATTGAGCAACCCATGGGCAAGCATCGGTCGACACAATATCTTCCCTCAAATTTACACCCCAACAGGTGCAGGCTATCCTTGTGCACCGGCAGTAGGCGAAAAGCCGATTCTATATCTACCTTGCCCATTAGTGCCCCTTGGCCTTTTCCTCTCACCAGGGCTGTTGCCCTGTCAAAGGATGCATAGTGTACCGCTGCTAAGTCTGGGTCGATCCCGTCGTTTACTGACGTGCCCCGTGGGTGCGATAAGTGGTGGATAAGGCGATATTTACCTGCCTCCTTCTTGGGGACCACGCCTAGGGGTGATACGTGCAGATTGGGAATGGGTGGGTGGTGAAAAGGACCTGCCATCCTTTCCATGTTTAGTTCCTTATCCAGTTTTTGCGCCACCACCTCTGGGAATTGGTAAGCGGATTTTAAATTTTTGCACCTGTCATTTGGGTAGGCCGTTTCGCATGGTATTCTAAACCCCTCCCGAAATCCGTAAGCTAGAAGGTCGGCCTGTTCCCTATTGGGGTACCTATCTAGCCATGGGGCCATCGCCCCCACGTTAACTGGCGTGACTCCCTTTTCCAGTTCCTTGCTCTGTCTTGACTTCCTGTGCATTTCTGTTTCTTTTGTAACATTTAGCCCCTGGGTGCCCGCTGGCCCCACAGACTGCGCAATCGTGCTTGTATCTGCATGTGGTTCCCCGCTTGCAGGTGTCATTGTTGTAGTTCCAGCATAAACCTTTTCTTTGCTGGGCCAGCGAGGCATCCGCCCCGCCGGCACCCGCTTGAAAGGGGGTGTTCTGGCCCCCTTTGTACCCGCCCCCGTATTCTGGCTTGGCGGGGCTACTCAGCGACATCCATAGCATGATGTCCCTGTGTTCCCACGTCAAAGATGACCTGACTGCCATCCTTTGGCGAAACTGCTCATCGTATAGCAGCCAGGCCTTCCCTCCGTATTTGTGGTATGCTTCCCTGATGCCGTCTAGGTAGCAGAACATTGCTGCGCATTGTTCTGGGGTCTTTCCCCCCACTATGCTGGCGAAGATGTGAAACACCCTGGACCAGTTGGCGAATGTCCTGGGTATTAATCTATACATTCTCCTTATGTCGTCCTCCTCCTTGCGGTGTTCCTTGCCCCTTTCCCACTTGTCTATGTTAAAGTTATCCAGGGGGAGCACTGTGAATATGTCAATGTACTGACCCTTCCAAATTTTTTCCTTTGTTTCCTCTGACACGTGGAAACCTAGGGGGCCCGCAAAACAGATGTAGGTGCTGCTCTTAGCCGAATCGGCTAGACGGGGTGCCCGTTCGGGCTTCTCGGTCGTTGCTACCTCTGGGGCTGCGGTGACCGGCGGTTGACCGTTCCCAACCTCTGGAACCGAGCCGCACACTTCCGCCTGTTTCTCGGGCCTTGTTTCCTCACCCCCTCCCCAGGCCCCCACCTGCTGAGTTGTGTTATTTGCCCTAATGGCCTTTAGAATTTCCAGCAGTAAAGACCTCTGGTCCCCCTCCTGAGAAACATCATTGGCAGTTGTAGAAGCATACATTTCGTTGGCAGTCGATTTGCTAGTCTCACCTGCTTGGTTTTCCGCCTCCTGGAGTGTCGCTGGTCCATCCCTTCCATGCGGCCCCTGAGCTATCTGCTCCCCGGAGCCATGATGGGCGACCTGCGGAGGCAATAACAAAGAGGCGACCCCTTCCGTCCAGTTATACCGCTGCCGCGCGCCCTGCTGCTGCCGTCCTTCGCCGCTGCTGCTGGCCCGGCCTTGCGCCTGGTCCACCCTCGCTTCCCACGCGCTTTCCTGATATCCCCATCCGCCCTCCTGCTGGCCCCCGTATTGGCCCTGCTCCTCCTCCTGATCTCCTTCGCTCTCCCCCCCTCCTCTGCCGAACTCACCTCCGTGGCGTGTTCCGGCTGTTGCTGCCGCCCTCTGCCCCCCTCCCACCTGCTGGGCCTCTGTGCTGTCCCCTGACCCCCACCCTGTCTTCTTGTGGCCCCCCTGCCCGCTGCTCTCTTCCCCCCAGACTTGCGCCCCCCCCCTGCGCTGCCCTGCGACCCTCTGTCCTCCTGGGGCCCCCTCCGTCTGTGGCTCCTGCCTCCCCCCAAAAGCCCCCGGTTCCCTGCTGGGGCTCTGTGGTGAGCCCTTCACTTGTCCCGGTGCCTGGAGGCTCGGGGCTGGGCTGAGTCCCCCTCGATGGCCATGTCTGTGTGGCCTATGGGTGGGGGTGGCCGTTTGGTGGTTGGTTGGGGACGGGGTGCGTGTGCGCTGCGCTGCGGGGGTTGATGCAGGGCCCCCCCTGGCCCCGCCGCTGTGGTCGCCGCCGCGCTGGACGCGCTGGCAGGGGCTCTTGCCTGTATTGTCCCGGCGGTGCCCATTTTGGCGTGGGCTCGAGGAGCTGGGACGGCAGCCATTTTTGTGGAGACCCGGGTGGCGGCCATCTTGTGGGAGCTCCGGGTGGCGGCCATCTTGGGTTGGACCTCGAGGGGGAAGAGGGAGGGGGCGTGGACCTTCTGCCTGCTGTTGTCCGGGAGAGCGAGTCTCCGGACTCCGGCCCCTATCCGCCCGCCCATTGTGCTCCCCGCGATCCGCCGCCGCTGCCTGGGCCCTCGAGTTCCCCGCGCTGAAATCCGATGTGCTGGGACCTGCCTCCCCCCGCCCCCCACCATCCGCCGCCGCTGTTCTCCCCTGCCGACCTGCTGCTTGGGACTGGGCCCCACCGCCCCCCGCGCCGACCTCTGCAGTGATGGGACCTTCCTCCCCCCGCCTCCTACTCCTGGCTGGAGAGCCTGCGGGGCTGAAGCGGACCGGAGGCCTCCTTCTCCTCGTGCTCTCCGGCCGCGGAGCCCCAGCCAGGTTAGTGAGCTGGGCCTGAAGCCACAGCATCCCCTGCTCCCCCGGCATGGCCCGCACCCGGTCCCAAAGCTGCTGCATAGGGGCATCCATGGTTGTCCCTGCTGGTATACTGTGCAGCTGTTTGGAGACGGGGAGGGAGTGGGATATTTGCATGTGCTGTATGGTCGGGGCGCTGTGGTGGGATTTCCGGGATGGGGTGGCTGGGATGGCTGGGATGGGAAGGAATGGGCTGCGATGGAGGGGATGGATGGGCTGGCTGGCCCTCAAAGGGCTCTTGAGGTTGGATGGGAGGGAGGCCTGCAGTGCCCGGGAGCAGCTTGTCTGGGAAGGGGTGTTATTTAGACTCTGCAATCTGCTGACCTGTATGTATCTGCTGGGAGGGGAGGCTGCTGTTTGTGGGCCTGATGCTGGGAAAAGGTTGGGGAGAGATTTCTGGCTAAGGGCCTAGTAAGAACAGGTCTGCACTTACCCCAGCCTGTGCTCCAGCGAAGTTTGCTGTATCCACACGATCCAAGAAGGGAGGCTGAATGGCCAGCCCCCTGGTCTTATAGTGTCCTGGCCCCTGGCCAAGACACTCCACCTTTACTTCACACCTGGCGACCCTATTGTTTCTGGACAGTCCAGCTCAGAGCCCACCCGGTCACGCCCCTTCTCGCCCTAGCTTCGCCCAGCTCTCAGGTTACTGTCTCTGCTATGACTGTTTCCCCCAAACTATATGTCCTCTCCTCCCATCACAGGCATATGAGCTGCCTTCAGCAGGAATCAGGAGAGGAGAGCAGGCAGCAGGCTTTCTATTAACTCCAGCGTCTTTTCAGAGGGCCGTCTCGGACACTGTCTCATGTTACTCCTCCCTGCACGAGCCTCCTCTTCAGTCCTAGGCAGCTAGCTGGCAGGGATCTCCCAGTCATCATCTGCAAAGATGGTAAGGACAGCAGGCAGGGGTAGAGAAATCTAAGTTATGACTTTTAATATAGCTTGATTATTTCACAAAGCTTTTCTCTTGACTCACTCTGTGTGTTGTGTTGTGAAATGCTGTGTGTTGTGGTGTGTCAGGCAGTGTCTGTGTGTTGTGCTGTGTCTGTGTTGTGGTGTGTCAGGCAGTGTCTGTGTGTTGTGCTGTGTCTGTGTGTTGTGGTGTGTCAGGCAGTGTCTGTGTGTTGTGCTGTGTCAAGCAGTGTCTGTGTGTTGTGCTGTGTCAGGCAGTGTCTGTGTGTTGTGCTGTGTCAGGCAGTGTCTGTGTGTTGTGGTGTGTCTGTGTGTTGTGGTGTGTCAGGCAGTGTCTGTGTGTTGTGGTGTGTCTGTGTGTTGTGCTGTGTCAGGCAGTGTCTGTGTGTTGTGCTGTGTCTGTGTGTTGTGCTGTGTCTGTGTGTTGTGCTGTGTCTGTGTGTTGTGCTGTGTCTGTGTGTTGTGCTGTGTCAGGCAGTGTCTGTGTGTTGTGCTGTGTCTGTGTGTTGTGGTGTGTCAGGCAGTGTCTGTGTGTTGTGCTGTGTCTGTGTGTTGTGTCAGGCAGTGTCTGTGTGTTGTGCTGTGTCTGTGTCTTGTGCTGTGTCTGTGTGTTGTGCTGTGTCAGGCAGTGTCTGTGTGTTGTGCTGTGTCTGTGTGTTGTGGTGTGTCAGGCAGTGTCTGTGTGTTGTGCTGTGTCTGTGTGTTGTGTCAGGCAGTGTCTGTGTGTTGTGCTGTGTCTGTGTGTTGTGGTGTGTCAGGCAGTGTCTGTGTGTTGTGCTGTGTCTGTGTGTTGTGGTGTGTCAGGCAGTGTCTGTGTTTTGTGGTGTGTCTGTGTGTTGTGCTGTGTCAGGCAGTGTCTGTGTGTTGTGGTGTGTCAGGCAGTGTCTGTGTGTTGTGCTGTGTCTGTGTGTTGTGGTGTGTCAGGCAGTGTCTGTGTTTTGTGGTAGGTCTGTGTGTTGTGCTGTGTCAGGCAGTGTCTGTGTGTTGTGCTGTGTCAGGCAGTGTTTGTGTGTTGTGGTGTGTCAGGCAGTGTCTGTGTTTTGTGGTGTGTCTGTGTGTTGTGCTGTGTCAGGCAGTGTCTGTGTGTTGTGGTGTGTCAGGCAGTGTCTGTGTGCTGTGGTGTGTCTGTGTGTTGTGGTGTGTCAGGCAGTGTCTGTGTGTTGTTGTGTGTCTGTGTGTTGTGGTGTGTCTGTGTGTTGTGCTGTGTCAGGCAGTGTCTGTGTGTTGTGCTGTGTCAAGGCAGTGTCTGTGTGTTGTGTTGTGCTGTGTCAGGCAGTGTCTGTGTGTTGTGCTGTGTCAGGCAGTGTCTGTGTGTTGTGCTGTGTCAGGCAGTGTCTGTGTGTTGTGGTGTGTCATGCAGTGTCAGTGTGTGTTGTGGTGTGTCAGGCAGTGTCTGTGTGTTGTGGTGTGTCTGTGTGTTGTGCTGTGTCAGGCAGTGTCTGTGTGTTGTGCTGTGTCAGGCAGTGTCTGTGTGTTGTGTTGTGCTGTGTCAGGCAGTGTCTGTGTGTTGTGGTGTGTCTGTGTGTTGTGGTGTGTCAGGCAGTGTCTGTGTGTGTTGTGCTGTGTCAGGCAGTGTCTGTGTGTTGTGGTGTGTCTGTGTGTTGTGGTGTGTCAGGCAGGGTCTGTGTGTGTTGTGCTGTGTCAGGCAGTGTTTGTGTGTTGTGGTGTGTCTGTGTGTTGTGGTGTGTCAGGCAGTGTCTGTGTGTTTTGGTGTGTCTGTGTGTTGTGCTGTGTCAGGCAGTGTCTGTGTGTTGTGCTGTGTCAGGCAGTGTCTGTGTCTTGTACTGTGTCAGGCAGTGTCTGTGTGTTGTGTTGTGTTGTGCTGTGTCTGTGTGTTGTAGTGTGTCAGGCAGTGTCTGTGTGTTGTGGTGTGTCAGGCAGTGTCTGTGTGTTGTGGTGTGGTGTGTCTGTGTGTTGTGGTGGGTCAGGCAGTGTCTGTGTGTTTTGTGAGGGAGAGTGATGAGGTGAATAGAGGGGACACGGGGGCTACGAGGTTGCACAGGGACTACAGTGTGGACACAGGGAACAGAGTAGCACAGGTGGAACAGAGTGGCACAAGGGGATGCAGAGGGGGAACAGAGTGGCACAAGGGGATGCAGAGGGGGAACAGAGTGGACACGGGAACAAAAGGTGGCACAGGGGTAACATAAGGTAGCTTGAGAGAAGGGGGGCCCAGATCTGCCATTTTGCTTAGGGCCCCATTTGGCCTTAATCCGGCTCTGGCTCCACTGAGCTCTGCAGTTCAGATACCACATTCCAAATGAAATGAAGCCTTTAAATTGCGGCTGTGGCGGGGGTAAGAACTTACCCTTGTCAACCCCTATAGTCGATGTTTGCACATTGTGATGAATCACGTTCCACAGCCATCCTCTAATACTTCCTCCTTTTGAGTTTAAAGAACCATTATCGCGAAAATCGTAAAATTTAAAATGCAGGTAAAAACATACAAATAAGAAGTATGTTTCTTCTAGAGTAAAATGAGCCATAAATTACTTTTCTCCTATGTTGCTGTCACTTACAGTAGGTAGTAGAAATCTAAAAGAACCAACAGGTTTTGGACTAGTCCATCTCTTCATGAGGGATTCTCAGCAAGGCTTTTATTCTTTATAAAGACATTTCCTGAAAAGGTTTTATACAATGATGCTGGCCAGCTTCCCTGTTCACAGTTCACTTGTTTGGCAGTTGGACAGAGCAACTGCCATTCACTAAGTGCTTTTGAAAATTAAACAAAACCCTGAGAATCCCCCATGATGAGATGAGCTCGTTCAAAACCTGCCGTTTCAGCCAAATTTCGGCTACCTACTGTAAGAGATAGCAACATAGGAGAAAAGTATTTTACGGCTCATTTTACTCAGGAAGAAATGTACTTCTTATTTGTATGTATTTAAATGTATTTTAAATTGTACAATTTTTACAATAGTGGTCCTTTAAAGGAGGAAGTATTGGAAAATAATGCAACTTTGTGCACATTGGCTATAGGTGGTAACCAGGGTGAGTTAAACCCTCCTGCTGTGGCTGCAAGTTTCAAGGCTCTGTTTCATTCAAAATACAAAATAAGAACTCATGCCTATACACCTCCCCATCTTTACGTCTGAGAATCTCATTCATTCTCTCAAAAGAAAAAAGTTTATTCCCAGTTTTGTTACTGGCCTGTTGTCAAGTGATATAATTCGTTGTGACAATGTTCAAGGTTTTTCTTTTAGTATTACAAAACTTTATCCAGTCTTTTTGTTGCTTATTTTTTTCCATTCTTTTAGACCTGTTACTGGCATAAAATTAAAATGAACATTTTTTTTAATGAAAGAACAACATTTTATTGTTTACATTTTACAAAATGACCCAACCTTTTTGGAAATGGGAATCTAACATTAACTCTGCACTTACTGTGTGTAAGTTGACCTCTGTATAAGTCAAGGTACTCACTTTTTCCCCAGAAACCTGGAAAAAGTAATTGATTTTCGTATAAGACCCCCTTCCCGGTATAGCCCCCTCAACAGTATAAATAGCCAGATGTGCCCCCAGTATGAAGTAGCCCCTCTCCCTCTAGCTATATGTGCCCCCAGTAGACAGTGAAGCAGGTAAGTTTGACGCATGGCGTTCTGTGCCGAGCGCCAAAGCTAGGCACTGTCATAGCAGCAATGCTATTATGAGCGCCCTGCGCAAGAGTAATTTGGGAATCCAGCAATCACCAGACTCCAAATTACATTAATAGTATTTAGTGCCACTGAAGAGTTTAGCGGCAGCAGGGTGAGCCATTATTTGGCTTGCCCTGCACCCAACTCACCGGCGGCCATACAATATGTACATGTAGGCAGCTCCCCTCTCCATAGCTAGCACCATACTAATCATTACAAACGATGTACCTTGTAGAGACACAAACTCTGTACAGAATTCTGCAAGACACTTGTACTGTATTCAGAAAGTGTTCATGGTGATCTCACCAATCCCTGAATGTGATGTAATTTGCAATAGGAAAAAATGCATGAGATAATTTATGAAAAAATACATCATATACTATGCAACCGGGTTGCTACAAAGCAGAACGTGCCAAGAGCAGTCGATATGGGAAATTGTGCAAAAACAAAGAATCCAGTAGCAGCCAAAGAAAAATTGATGACCATAGATGTACAACTAATGAATAAAGTTCCAAGTGCAAGGAGTAAAAAATGTGCAGTGGAAAAAGAGTACATATGAAAGACATAAAGCAGCAGCAATAAAGAGTTAATGAAAAGGCTGTGTCCTCTCTGCAGAGCACAGTGAAAGTGAAAGTGGTGCCGTGCAGACAAGACGGCTGGATGCCGTGAGATATGAAGCAGAACAGGGAAGGCAAGAGTGTGCAGCAGTAAATCACCAAGTCTGGACGGAAGCTGTTCTGCAGTTCTCCTCCTTTCGGCCATCCGATTAGCTGTTCCCTTCTGTTCCGTTCAGCCATCCGATCAGCTTTCTCTTCCCTCCTGCCAAGAGCCAACCAATCCACAATGTGCCCCCTTCAGGCCACCCACTGCAGGGAAGCATGTCGCTGCCACAAGCCTGCTCAGCATCGGTGTCAGAACTGGCACCGTCATCACCCCTGCACTTTCTCTAATCCTCTCTTCACTCGGGGGCACTGGATCAGGACACATAGCACACTCCTCCACTCGCGTACGTTAAAAAGGGGCGCTGGGAAAAAAGGGCGCGGGGTTTTAAACGATAAACATGGATAACGTTTAAAAATATAATGTACTATATTTCGTTTAAAAATAATGTTTTATAAAGTTATAAATCATTAAATAATGTTCATGAAATCGTCAATTATGAAAATGTTAATCTTCCATTTAAAAAGTGAAACGTATAATAACGTTTAAAAAAAAATTAGTAAGTAACCCTCCCTGTACCTACCCCTAACCCCTAGACCCCCCTGGTGGTGCCTAAACCTAAGACCCCCCTGGTGGTGCCTAAACCTAAGACCCCCCTGGTGGTGCCTAAACCTAAGACCCCCTGGTGGTGCCTAAACCTAAGACCTCCCTGGTGGTGCCTAAACCTAAGACCCCCCTGGTGGTGCCTAAACCTAAGACCCCCCTGGTGGTGCCTAAACTTAAGACCCCCCTGGTGGTGCCTAAACCTAAGACCCCCCTGTGATAAGCATTAATAACGTTTCAAAAAAATATTGTGCGGTTTTTCGTTTAAAAATAATGTAAAAAAAAATTGTACTGTTTTTCGTTTAAAAATAATGTTTGAAAAAAATATTGTACTGTTTTTCGTTTAAAAATAATATAAAAAAATTTATAAATCATTAAATAATGTGTAATCATGAGAAGCAGTTATATAACATTAAGTCTCCGGGCGCCGCTTTTAAAACGTTATTTTTCTCCGGCGCCCTTTTTTCCTGTCGGGCGCCCATTAAACGATATTTATTATGGGAGTGAATGGCGGCGCCCGATTTGTCCACTAGCCTCCTGCGCCCTTTTTTACTGTTACCCCTCCACTCTGGCACAGCCACAGCAAGTAGGTGACTCACAGATAAGCTAAGAGGGTGACTTTTCTGTACTTTTTTTGTGCTGAAAAGTTTGGCTTAAATGCGAGTATATACGTAAACCCCTAGCGTAAGCCCTACATCTGCTTCTAAAATACCCTTAGCTTTAGTTAAGACAAACAGTAACCCTCTGCTGTCACATCAATAATGCTGTGCTTGCACCTACAGTTGAAACTAGACAAATTAGAACATTGTGCAAATTCATTTATTTCAGTAATTCAACTTAAACTGTGAAACTAATATATGGAATAGAGTCTTTACATGCCAAGTGAGATATTTAAAGCATTTATTTGTTATATTGTTGATGATTTTGGCTTAGAACTTACAAGAACCCCAAAATCAAAACCTCAGACTATTAGGATATTGTGAAAATGTTCAATATTCTAGGCTCAAAGTTTCAGACTCAAATCAGTTAATTAATATGAAACACCTGCAAAGGGTTCCTATTTCATATATTAGTTTCACCTTTTAAGTTGAATGACTGCAATAAATCGACTTATGTAAGATATTCAAATTTTTGGAGTTTCACCTGTAAAATCAATGTAAGACTAGAAATAGTGATGCTGGAAAGATCATGCCAGGCAGGCACTAATGAACTGCACTAAATGTACTACTAGGAAAATCCCAACCACTTTTTACTGTGTGAATCTCACTTATTTACAATGACCCCCCATGGATCGGTTCAGAAAATATTCTTACAATGTTGTTGTAGGCTCACAACAGGTTTGCTATAATTGTCTAAAAATTCACTTAAACTGCTTCATATGCATTCACTGTGGCCTTGTTCACATTATAGGCGTTTTTATAAAAATGTAAGCGCGGGCGAAAATCGCCCTTAAAGCGCTTGTGCAATGATTCTCTATGAGAGAGTTCATATCTGAGCGGTCCATTTGCGATCCGCTTAGAAAAGCGGTGCTTGGGCCACTTTTGAGGCAATTTGCCTCAATGGAAGGTATAGGAAAACGCAAAACGCTCACTAAATCGCTTTGGCAAGCGACTGCGTGAGCGTTTTTTTAAAAAATACATTGTATTTATTGTTTACGAAGTTTTTCCGGATCAAAAGATGGAAGCAGCTCTGCAACAGCGCTTACAAAAACACCCACAAAAAACTAGCGAACGCGCAGAAAATCACTGCAAAACGCTTTAAAAAACGCCGAAAAAAAGCCCACCGCGGATATACACGCGAGCCGAATGCAATGTGAACAAGGCCTGACACTGATACGGGAAAACATTTAAAGGTTATAATATAATCATCAGTATTTTATGCTGGCACATCTCCTAAACTTTTAAAAGTATCCTACTTAGTATAACTGAGAAAGAAAATTTTTTTTTTCCTTTTTTAAGTTAGTCATATAATTTTTTAATAGATTCTTTATCTTTAATTTTTACTTATACATTTTAATAAAAACAAGCTAACACATACAAGTGTGAAGATGAACAAGGTACACACACACACATACAACATGAATGATACATTTTCATAAGAACAGTAAGTTTACACAAAGCAACCAATTAATGTATATAAACTACACCATAAGCACTTATCATTATCCAATGTAATTGGTTTCGGCATCCACCTCTACCACCCACATAAATGTATCCATCCCTTTATCGGGTGACAGCATACCTGGCATGCCAGCATGGTAGTGACTAACCAGCATCACATATTGGAATATATTCCTTTATAGAAATAGAAAAATATATTATCATCATTAATAAAACACAAAGCATTAATATCATAAAATTCATGATTTCATGTCAGCATATCAATATAAAATATTTTGTGGACATTTCGCTGGCATAAAAGTGAAGTATTAAGATAAAATGGTAAATTATGTTACATTTTATTAATTATATTAAAAAGGCTCAGCATGAACAGTAAATACGTGATTATATAAACACAGATGAACAAATTGATTTAGTAATCATAAGTAAATGAATTCCAAAGATTTTTATTCTTGTATGGAAATTTTCCAAAGCTATTATGAATTATAGAATTATGGTTGAAACTTCTTCATGCCCCTTTAAATACTGTCAAGCGACTGTCTGTCATGGCAACTATGTGTCTCCAATTTTGGAAAAGTGACCCACCAGGAGTCAGGACCAAGTTTGCTACTAGTAGGAAAGATCAGCATTGCTGTTCTTTATATATGTTACGGCCAGAACCCGAAGTTTGGCCAGAACTAGAAGTGGCCGGCCACTTCGGGTTCTGGCCGGCCAATGTGCGAACTGGCCGCTGCGCTGCGGTCAATGTGAGAAATGCAACAATTCCTGTAAGGTTAATGGGATGTTGTGGCCCCAGCGCAGCGGGCACATGTATCACACATCTTTACTTTATTCAATTACATTAAAGGGATACTGTAGGGGGGTCGGGGGAAAATGAGTTGAACTTACCCGGGGCTTCTAATGGTCCCCCGCAGACATCCTGTGCCCACGCAGCCACTCACCGATGCTCTGGCCCCGCCTCCAGTTCACTTCTGGAATTTCTGACTTTAAAGTCAGAAAACCACTGCGCCTGCGTTGCTGTGTCCTCACTCCCGCTGATGTCACCAGGAGAGTATAGCACAAGCCCTGTATGGTCTGTGCCTGCGCAGTACACTCCTGGTGACATCAGCGGGAGTGAGGACATGGGCGTGCAGGCGCAGTGGTTTTCTGACTTTAAAGTCAGAAATTCCAGAAGTGAACTGGAGGCGGGGCCGGAGCATCGGTGAGTGGCTGCACCAACACAGGATATCTGCGGGGGACCATTAGAAGCCCCGGGTAAGTTCAACTCATTTTCCCCCGACCCCCCTACAGTATCCCTTTAAGCCGACCGGCTTTTTCTCTGCCTCTCTCCTCCCCCCCGCCTCTCTCTCTTCTTCTCTTATGGGCAGCCGTGTCCCTCCGGAGTCGTTCGTCGCGGCAGGGGAATCCTGCCGTTCTTGCAGAGCGGGTGCTGGCGGAAGCAATGTCTGCAGCCTCCCCGCTCTGCTCTCCTGCCGCGACGAACGACTCTCCTGGACACGCGTGTCCCCGCCCGGCTGCCCATAAGAGAAGGAAGAGAGAGAGGCGAGGGGAGGAGAGAGAGGCGGGGGGGGGGGGGGGGGGGGGGGGGGGAAGAGAGAAAGCGGGGAAAAAGCCGGTCGGCTTAATGTCATTGAATAAAGTAAAGATGTGTGATACATTTGCCCGCTGCGCTGCGGCCACAACATCCCATTAACTTTACAGGAATTGTTGCATTTCTCACATTGGCCGCAGCGCAGCGGCCAGTTCGCACATTGGCCGGCCAGAACCCGAAGTGGCCGGCCACTTCTAGTTCTGGCCAAACTTCGGGTTCTGGCCGTAACATATATAATCTTTTTATGTATGTTGGCAATAACATCTGCATTGCTGTTCTAAGTCAGAAGACCTACTTTTACTGAAAAATCGGTAAATGTATTGCCCCATTGTAAGCATGATTAGGTAGATAGATACATTTTACTGGTAAAGAGTGACATTATCCTGTAAGATTCATAAATAATTCTTAGTTATACTCAGGCTGCAGGGTTTATAAACAGGAAGATTTGCTTATGCTGATTAGTTATTTTCCCAAAGTATTAATAATAGGCTAGCTAAAGGGATTAGCATGTGAATGTTAAGGTGTGTTGAAAAAAAAATGATTCTAGGAATGAATGGAAAAATACACAGTATCTAGGTGTGCTCAAGGAATGTGGCTGGCAGGTATGTGATAGCTCTCATTGTCTTCTGTCCTCTGTTACATGAACTAGAGAACTCATCTTAGCCAAGCATTATTTTATAGAGAAGGGACTGAGGGTCACATGTCAGTATTACTGCCACTAACACTGTGGCAGCCATGCACGCCTTAGCAAATTGGCAATATTTTTTTGTCTTGTCCGATGCTCATCTCAGCAACTGAATATGTATTTTTCTTTTGAGGGTAACCTCAATTTAGTTTTAAATGTACTATCTGAAGTTGATGTCAACAGTCCACTGTTAAATTTGCTGCACAGGAAATTAGGTCAGGAGCCACTCCCACCCACCTCCAGAAACTGACTTAATTAAATCTAGACAATTTTAATCCATATATTCACATCAAATCTTCTGGCATTCAGTAGATATTAAGATTGGGATGATTATTTTATTAATAAAAATATATTCATCCTGAATATATATATATATATATATATATATATATATATATATATATATATATATATATATATAATATATACACACATGCACACACGCGCGCGCACACACACTAGCCAGTTTTGGTGAACTTCACATGCTCTGTGATGTGCATGGACACATGAAGCTTGAATTCATATTGACTTGCATTTCTATCCAGGGGCGTTTCTAGGGTCCTTGGAGATCGGGGGCACCTGTGGGCACCAGGCGGGGAGGCAAAAAATGGGCGTGGCCATGCGGTGAGTGGGCGTGACCATGGGTGGGGCCAAATGTACATGAACTTAGCAGCGGTGTAAGCTACAGATAACGGGCCTGCCCATCGAAATATTGGATGGAGCCCCCTGTCATTTATTTGGATAATTTACAATCAGTATAGGCATAGATCAAAGATGTATACGCACATACAATTTTGATTGGTCAATTACTGACCCCCAATTTTACCACCCCCGTGCAGTAAGTGGGCCAACAGACAATGAACTTTATGAACAGAGCTAAAATTGGCTAATCAAAATTGTATGTGTGTACCAGGCTTTACAGCTAATACTGTACATACTGAAAGTAGCAGGGATCAGCATACAATATAGCTGGTTTACAATCAGTAAAGGCACAGAGTAACACCTTACACTGTACACACTGGAGGTAAATCAGCACACAGTGCAGCAACTAGAGAACAGCGTATACTGTACATACTGTAGGCAGCAGAATTCAGCACACTGCAGCTAGCGTGCCAAAAATATGAGGCTCACGTTGTGCGGCGTGCTTATCGTGCCGCACCGAAAAATGGGTGGGCCATGGACCAGAATATAGGTGTGGTAACGGCCGGGTGGAAACAAATTTACATGAACCTAGCAATGGTGGGACATTAGATTATGACAGTGGTGGCGAACCTTTTGGAGGCCGAGTGCCCAAACTGCAACCCAAAAGTCACTTATCTATCGCAAAGTGGCAACCGCAATTTAAACTAAATACTGTACAAACGTTTTAACTCATACATGAACATTATGGAAAATCCAAGTTGAAAATAAACTGTGAAGATAAACAATTTCATCCATCCTACTCCTCAATTTTTTAGAACCTCCCAGTTTTATTTTCTGTTTTAAAAAGCTAAAAAAGTAGGTTTAATGCTATTGTCTCATATGATAAGGATTCAGCTTTTCCCATAGTCTCGCAGTTAGCAATCATGTGACCCCCAACAAGACAAATTCAGCAATCATGAGGCCCCCAACAAATCATGAGGCCCCCAACAAGACAAATTCAGCAATCATGAGGCCTCCAACAAATCATGAGGCCCCCAACAAGAAATTCAGCAATCATGAGGCCCCCAACAAATCATGAGGCCCCCAACAAGACAAATTCAGCAATCTTGAGGCCCCCAACAAATCATAAGGCTCCCAACAAGACAAATTCAGCAGTCATGAGGCACATAAATAGACAGCATTTCACATAATAGGCAGAATCCCCCCTTAATATGGTAGCCCCCACTTTAAGTAGTGAGTGACAGGCGCCTCCAGTTAGGTAGTGAGTGACAGGGACCCCGATAGTGAGTGACAGGGAGCCCCTTTAGGGAGTGAGTGAGTGCCAGGGGGAGCCCCTTTAGGGAGTGAGTGAGTGCCAGGGAGCCCCTTTAGGGAGTGAGTGAGTGCCAGGGAGCCCCTTTAGGGAGTGAGTGAGTGCCAGGAGCCCCTTTTGGGAGTGAGTGAGTGCCAGGGAGCCCCTTTAGGGAGTGAGTGAGTGCCAGGGAGCCCCTTTAGGGAGTGAGTGAGTGCCAGGGGGAGCCCCTTTAGGGAGTGAGTGAGTGCCAGGGGGAGCCCCTTTAGGGAGTGAGTGAGTGCCAGGGGGAGCCCCTTTAGGGAGTGAGTGAGTGCCAGGGGGAGCCCCTTTAGGGAGTGAGTGAGTGACAGGGAGCCCCTTTAGGGAGTGAGTGAGTGACAGGGAGCCCCTTTAGGGAGTGAGTGAGTGCCAGGGAGCCCCTTTAGGGAGTGAGTGAGTGACAGGGAGCCCCTTTAGGGAGTGAGTGAGTGACAGGGAGCCCCTTTAGGGAGTGAGTGAGTGAGTGACATGGAGGCCCTTTAGGGAGTGAGTGAGTGACAGGGAGCCCCTTTAGGGAGTGAGTGAGTGCCAGGGAGCCCCTTTAGGGAGTGAGTGAGTGCCAGGGAGCCCCTTTAGGGAGTGAGTGAGTGCCAGGGAGCCCCTTTAGGGAGTGAGTGAGTGCCAGGGAGGCCCCCCCGCCGCCGCCGCTGCTCCCCCCCACCCCCCTTACCTTGTAGCAGACCTCAGGATCAGCGGCGACCTGACCAGTAAGAGCGGGCGCTGGACGCACCCGCTCGATATGCGGAAGTGATGTCACTTCCGCATATCAGTGCGGGCGCTGGGTCCTAGCGACCGCACGATTGGTCGCCGGCTCGCCGCCTGATTCTGAGGTCTGAGTGACGCGGCGGCGGCGGCTGGAGGGAGCCGCTGCCAGAGGGGGCCGGGCGGAGATCCGTGGCACCCCAGGATAGATTGGGGGCACGTGCCCCCCCAAAACAGGGCTAGCGACGCCCCTGTTTCTATCCCCATTACCACGACAGGATGCATTTTTACAGATGTAATACTCAGCTCTTTTCTGGGCTGTTTGCAACTGAAATGAGTTCATTTTCTAGAGTACAAAGGCACAAGGAGAGTGAGGGACAATGCATTCATATGTGGATTATAAGTGTGCATGAGCCCTCAGATCCCAAAACAGCACAGCCATACATACTGTACAGAGCACACAAAATGCAAACACACATAGTCCATACATATGCATACATCACACAAGTATCCCTCACTCACTGTTAGGTCTCCCTGTCCTGCTGAATGTCATCTTTAAACTCCATGATCAGCTTGGCTCAGAACTGTAAAGAACAACAGCAGAGAGAAGCAGACCAGGCTATCTCTTCTCTCCTTTAGCCGAGACCTATCTACCCACTAGTGGAACCCATGTAGACAGGACAGGACTAATAACATTTTATATTGCGCTTTTCTCCTCGTGGATTCAAAGCACTTGACTTGCAGCCACAAGGACACACTCAGTAGGCAGTAGCAGTGTTTCGGAGTCTAGCCCAAGAACTGTGGGTTCATATGCTACTCTGATAAGGCGTGTTAACTTTGATAAGGCATGCTATTTGTCTTAGTGAATCAAGTCCCTTATGTGAGTTCGTCACACAAATTCATGCCCGCCACCAATCACACAGAAGCTTACCCAAATCAAAGGACCTGAATTACAAGGTTACAAGCACATACATGCAGGGGCGCCTGGAGGCACAGGCACTACAAGCAGCTGCCTTAGGCGGCATGTCTGTAGTAAGGCGCCACCTGCTGCTACAATAACACATTTTTAATTGCCCTTTAATTGCCCAGCACGGAGCAGAGAGCTGCGCTTGAAGGCTCCTGTTTCCTTGCTGCAGGCCGGCTCCGCCCCCGGCTAATAGAAAAGCAGCCAGCATGCTCTGTCCCGCCCCTAGCTCTTCCCAAGCAGCCACAGACACAGTACATACAATGTACTGCTCCTGGCTCTGTAACTCCGCCCCCCCGCCGGACGTTTGGGTCATCGCATCAGCATGGGACACAGAGAGCTACACTATGTAGTCTGTGTAATCACTGGTCAGCCTGCCTCGCCTCCAGACATTTGTGTGAGTTCTCTTCTTCCCTCTGCTATCCCCACAATTCACTGTACAGCAGGCAGCTGGGGGAAAGCCAAGAGGATTCTTGTATGGCTGGCCGCATCATAAGCCCCGCCCACAGACGTCTTTAGCTCCGCCCCTCTGCCTTCATTATAATGGTGCACATTGGGCAGCTGGGGGAGAGGATCCATGCTGCCAGCTACATCGAGCTCAGCTCCACCCTCCCACATGTCATAGAAGAGAGCAGAGCAGGACAATCCAGAAGTGAGTAACACTCAGTCACTACCTCTCCATCCCCTCTGCATCACCCCTATGTCTCAACATCTTTCCACCCTGCCCAATCTGCAGGATTCCAGCAGTCCCTTTTCTCTATGCACCAAAATAAGTGTCAGCCTATTCTCACACTTTTTGCCAACCCTGAATAAACTACTCCACCTGCACCCTGAATCAAATCTGATTTTAAATAATCCCCCTCCCCCAGCACTCTTACCCCTCATTCTCTCACCAACACCCTTATTAAATTAAGAAAAAAAAGACCTGAGGGAAAAGGGGAGTTAAAAGATATTCTGTACCTGGATTGGAGGATGTATAGGCTATCCTTACACTTACAGGCTCTTTACTATGTCCGGGTTTCCCTCCATCTTGCTGATGCAATTTCCACTCTGGATGTCCAGGCCACAGTCCATCCATGCAGCAGCGCAGCCTCTCTGTGCGCACTCCCACACGGAAGCATGTAGCAGCCATCACCAGGATCTTCCTGTGCAAACACAGTTCCGATCGTTTGGTTTGTTTAGGATACTCTTGACCACAGCTGTTGTGGACAGCCATTCGGGAGTGCGTACAGAGAGTGCAAATGGAGTGGACTGTGCATGTTCCAGGCTCTGACTGGACCAGCCAGAGCTACAAATGCTATGTGGGGTGGGGGGAGAACAGTAAAGACCTTGGAGGTGTCAGGAGAGCTTAAACATCATCTAGATAAGAATATTGTCTTTTATACTTTTTACCCTCAGGTAAACTTTAAAGAACAACAGAATTTGATGTATAAACTGTTACTCTATGCCTGTACTGATAGTAAACTAGCTGCAGTGTGTGCTGATCTCTGCTACCTCCAGTATGTACAGTATAAGCTGTTACTCTGTGCCTGTACTGATAGTAAACTAGCTGCAGTGTGTGCTGATCTCTGCTACCTCCAGTATGTACAGTATAAGCTGTTACTCTATGCCTGTACTGATAGTAAACTAGCTGCAGCGTGTGCTGATCTCTGCTGCCTCCAGTATGTACAGTATAAGCTGTTACTCTATGCCTGTACTGATCGTAAACTAGCTGCAGCGTGTGCTGATCTCTGCTGCCTCCAGTATGTACAGTATAAGCTGTTACTCTGTGCCTGCACTGATAGTAAACTAGCTGCAGCGTGTGCGGATCTCTGCTGCCTCCAGTATGTACAGTATGTGAATGTACTGATAGTAAACTAGCTGCAGCGTGTGCTGATCTCTACTACCTCCAGTATGTACAGTATAAGCTGTTACTCTGTGCCTGTACTGATAGTAAACTAGCTGCAGTGTGTGCTGATCTCTGTTACCTCCAGTTTGTACAGTATAAGCTATTACTCTGAACCTGTACTGATAGTATAGTAGCTGCAGTGTCTTCTGATCTCTGCTGCCCCCAGTATGTACAGTTTAAGCTGTTACTCTGTGCCTGTACTGATAGTAAACTAGCTGCAGCTTGTGCTGATCTCTGCTACCTCCAATATGTACAGTACAAGCTGTTACTGTGTACATGTGCTGATAGTAAACTAGCTGCAGTGTGTGTTGATCCCTGTTACCTCCAGTTTGTACAGTATATGCTGTTACTCTGTCCCTTTACTGATAGTAAACTAGCTGAAGTGTGTGCTGATTTCTGTGTACAGTATTAGCTATTACTCTGTGCCTGTACTGATATTAAACTAGCTGTAGCGTGTGCGGATTTCTGCTTTCTCACACTGTACTGTATAAGGGTTACTCTGTGCCTGTACTGATAGTAAACTAGCTGCAGTGTGTGCTGATCTCTGCTGCCTCCAGTATGTACAGTATAACCTCTTGCCGACCGCGTCACGCCGATGGGCGTGGCTGCCCCAGGACCGCCTAACGCAGATTGGCGTAAAGTCCTGGGGCCAGCTTATGCAGGAGATCGCGCGCAAGCTGCGCGCGCATCTCCTGCTTGGGGGCGGAGTTCCGCCCCGCCTTTAGTCTCCGAGCGGCTATTGCCGCTCGGGAGACTGTTAGACGGCGTGATCACCGTCTATTTGCATGTACAGCGCTGCGATCGGCAGCAGTGCTGTACTGGGTACAGCCGTGTCACACGGCTGTCCCTCTGGGGGACAAAAGAGCGATCGGCTCTCATGGGCAGAAGCCTATGACAGCCGATCGCCGTAATTGGCTGGCTATGGGGAGGGAGGGAGGGAAGAAAATTAAAGAAACAGGGTTTTTTATTAAAAAAAACAACAACAACAATATTTATGAAAAAATAAATAAACATGGGGGGAGCGATCAGACCCCACCAACAGAGAGCTCTGTTGGTGGGGAGAAAAAGGGGAGGGGGAATCACTTGTGTGCTGTGTTGTGCGGCCCTGCAGCTTGGCCTTAAAGCTGCAGTGGCCTATTTTACTAAAAATGGCCTGGTCACTAGGCGGGTTTAGCACTGCAGTCCTCAGGAGGTTAAGCTGTTACTCTGTGCCTGTACTGATAGTAAACTAGCTGCAGTATGTGTTGATCTCTGCTACCTCCAGTATATACAGTATAAACTGTTACTCTGTCCCTTTACTGATAGTAAACTAGCTGCAGTGTGTGCTGATCTCTGCTGCCTCCAGTATGTACAGTATAAACGATTACTCTGTGCCTGTACTGATAGTAAACTAGCTGCATTGTGTGCTGATCCCTGTTACCTCCAATTTGTACAGTATCAGCTGTTACCGCACTGGGTGACACCAATGCCAGTGTCGTCTCTGCTGCTGGCATCCCTTTCCATGGTTCCAGCAGTGATTGTGATGTGTGTGTACAGTGTGAGTGCATTTGATATTTTGGAGTTATAGTTGCAGCACTTGGCATTTTGGGAACCAAAAGAAACGTGTGCGTACCTTTCTAGGGGATGGGAGAATGTTGTCTAATTACTTTTAAAAGACACTGTGTAACTAACTGTGTTACAGGAGGAAACTCAGGCCCATATTGATTTTTAACATTTTTTTTTTGGGGGGGGGAGAGGGGGGCGGCACGTGTTTTCTTGCCTGGAGTGACAAAAGGGCTAGAGGCGCCCCTGCATACATGGGGTAGTTCCTAGGACTCCTCATTGTGCATAGCTTGTTCAGAGACTGAGAAGATCTTTCTGAACCTTTAAATGGGCTATGCAGAGTGAGATCTGAGGATTCCTAGAAACTACTCCATACAAGCACTTGTGACCTTGTAATTCGGGTCCTTTGAGCAGGGTAAGCCTCTTTGTGATTGGTGGTGGGCACAAATCAGTGTGAAGTTCTAACATTTGAAGTCGTCTGTCTGGATTTACTGGTGCTGTTTTTTTTATATATCATATAATAATATACTACTATGTTTTTGGGATGAGGGAGATATCCAGAGTGGTCTGTGAAAACGTATGCAAAGACAGGGAGAAGATTAATATCTGTTTTATATTTTCCATTCATTTTATTGCTTTCGTAGTATGAAATGGCAGTGTAAACAAAACTCAACTTGTTTATTTTAGAACTCCAGCCAAGTAGCTAAACACATGCATATGTGAACACTGTCTTGGAATTAGTAATTGTGCTGGGCTAGTTTTATTATTTTTGCTCATCTGCCAGAGAGCACTGCCGTCTGCTTGCCCAGTCATTGCACAATAAGTTGGCATTATCACACAGCTGATCTTTATGTAGACAGGTTGAACGAGCTGAAAGGATGAAACTGATTATTCAACTTGGCAGTGTCAGTGAACCAGAAGATTGGTTATAGCTAGATAGAATTCTAGGGTAAACAGGGCATTCATGTGCAAATAATATTACATATGCTTTTAAATATTAGACAAAAACACATGCATTATAATTTTTCAGCTTTTGAGTTCATGAGCTATAGATTTCTGCATAATTATCACTGTCTTTGCCCTTTTCATAAAATTAGAGGATTACAGTCCAAGTCAAGACATGAGTACCAATAATTATATTTGTTCATTTATTGCTATATATTTGTGTGTGGCAGAAGTACACGAACCCTTGGTTTGAGTAACTGGTGGGCCCTCTCCTTAAAGCACACCTGAAGTGAGAGAGATATGGAGGCTGACATTTTACTTTTTTTTTTAACCACTTGATGACCCAGCCTTTGTCCCCCCTTAAGGACCAGCGCTGATTTCGCTGATCTGTGCTGGGTGGGCTCTACAGCCCCCAGCACAGATCAAACACCAGGCAGAGCGACCAGATCGCCCCCCTTTTTTCCCCACTAGGGGGATGATGTGCTGGGGGGGTCTGATCGCTCCTGCCTGCGTGTGGCTGGCAGGGGGGGGGGGGCACCTCAAAGCCCCCTCCACCGCAGGATTCCCCCTCTCCCTCTCCTCCCTCCCTTCCCCGGAGATCGGAGGCTGCAAAGTAACGGATCTGTCCTGTGCAGCCTCTAACAGGCTCCTGCCTGTTATGTGACAGCGATCCCCGGCCGCTGATTGGCCGGGGATCGCTGATCTGGTACAACGCTGCTACTGTTAGCAGTGTTGTACAAATGTAAACAAAGCGGATTATTTCCGCTTGTGTTTACATTTAGCCTGCGAGCCGCGATCGGGGGCCCGCAGATTATTTATGGAGCCCCCCGCCGTGAATTGACAGGAAGCAGCCGGTCGCGCGAGCGGCTGCTTCCTGATTAATTAGCCTGCCGCTGCCGATGCAGATCTGCGTCGCTGGTCCTGCAGCTGCCACTTTGCCGACGCGCGGTATGAGTGCGCGGTCGGCAAGTAGTTAAACAATGCAGATTGCCTGTCTTACTGATCCTGGGCCTCCAATACTTGTAGCCATAGACCCTTCACAAGCTCCCAGATCAGGTACTCTGTTTCTGACTGACATCTGACTGGATTTGCCACTTGTATTAGGAGTGTGATTCAGACACTACTGCAGCCAAAGAGATCAGCAGGACTGCCAGGCATTTAGTGTTGTTCAAAAGGAAATTAATATGGCAGGCGTACTATAAGCAACAATACCTAAACTACATTTTTCTAGTAACTTTTGATTAGTCCTGGATTGGAGGGACTTAAAGGGAACCTAAACTGAGCAAGATATGGATTTTTCCTTTTAAAATAAAACCAATTGCCTGACTCTCCTTCTAATCCTGTGTCTCTAATAGTTTTAGCAACAGCCCCTCAACAAGCATGCAGATCAGGTGCTCTGACTGAAGTCAGACTGGATTAGCTGCACGCTTGTTTCAGGTGTGTGATTCAGCCACTACTGCAGCTAAAGAGATCCGCACGACTGACAAACAACTGGTATTGTTTAAAAGGAAACCTCTATTAAGGTTGCCTTTAAGGCCATCCCTTCTTATGTAAACAGTTTTACTCAACAATGTTGGTAGGTACGCTTAATGCTTCCTCACGTGAACTTCTTGCGATAAGTTTTCCCACAACAGTTTGTAGGCAAAACATAAGGAGTTTGAATCTGCAATTATAGCAAAGCTGAAGTGAAAATAACCTTATAAGGTAATGAATTGTATGTTTAGTACAGCTTTAGTACAACTATACTTTCCTAGTGGTTTGGGTCACCCTGAGCTGCTTGGGTACTCTGTAGTGAAATAACACATACGTTTCAAAGAAAAGAGTCTCATATTGTTTTCCAGTACAGGAAGAGTTAAAAAATAAGTCAGTTATTATGTATGCAAAAGAGCTTCTCTGAGGTATTCGACCTAACTTGGGTCAAATACAGTCCTGTTTTCCTGACATTGTGAGAGACAGCTGGAGATTCTACTGCAGCAAAGTTCAAAGGTACATTAGCTCTGCTCTGTTTTATAGCTTAAAATACAGAGTGGGGTTTGTAAACTGCAAATATGACAGAATGATGCAATGTTATAAAAAAAAAAAAAAACATATAACAAAATAAAAATATGAGACTCTTTTCTTTGCTACTAATGGTCTATTGATAATCTATTGATTATCCATACTACACATACAATTATGCATTATTTTTCACTTTAGATTTGCTTTAACAAATATAAACATTGTTCTTCTTGAGTACTAGGTGACAATACAAAGTAAAATTAGTTGTTCTCAATTAGGGCAGTTCACCCTACGAGCTTGTGGCTTCATTTTTAGACCAGGTACAGGCAGTAGTGGTTGAGGATTGATTTGTTGTTCTGCATTGATCAGTACAGAGTTAACAGTAACAGAACAAATAGAGTGGTACAATACATTAAATATCACAAATGATCAACATCACGGAGAGATTGATCATTTACTTAACAGAGTAAAAATCTTATAGTGTATTCCTAACTGGTGCTAAGAGTGCTGGTTTACATTAGAGATGGCTCGAACCTCCGATTTTTGGTTCTCGAACCTCGAACGCGAACTTCCACAAAAGTTCGGTTTGCACGAACTTTCGCGAACCGCAATAGACTTCAGAATCAGAATCAGAATCAGTTTATTCGCCGAGTACGACAGGCATCGCACCCGGAATTTTTTGTGGTACACACGGCATAGAAAAGTTTACACACTGCATAGAAAAAGTTTACACACGGCATAGAAAAAAAACTTTGTTACATGTGGAAGGGGCATTTAGACAATAGACAGACAGAGAATGCAAGATAAAACTAATAATAACAACTATATTGTTTGAGCAGCAGCGAGATTATATAACAGGCATAACTTGATAAAGGGTGCCACTTGATTTGGGCCGCAGTGCGAGACTATCATGTTTCGCGAGGGTGGTAGCTCGAGTTCAGCAGGCGGATGGCCTGGGGGAAGAAAGTATTTAAATGTCTGGTGGTCTTGGTAGGGATGGATCTGTAGCGGCGACCCAAAGGCAGGCGGTCAAAGTAGCGACTGCCGGGGTGGGAGGGGTCGTTCCGTATTTTATTTGCTCTCGACCACAGTCTAGAGGTGTGTAGGAGGTCCAGAGGTGGAAGGGATGACCCAATGATTCTCTCTGCGGTATTTATTACTCTCTGGAGCTTGAGTCTGTCGCTCGCAGTGGCGCCTGCATACCATACGACTATGGAGGAGCAAAGTATAGACTCAATGGTGGCAGTGTAAAAAGCTGTCATCAGTTCCCGCGGCATCCCAAATTTCCTCAGCTGCCTCAGGAAGAATAGCCTCTGCTGGGCCTTCTTCTGAACCTTGGTGGTGTTCTCAGACCACTTTAAGTCATTGGTGATAGTGGCACCTAGAAAGCGGACACTCGACACCCTGGAGACGTCGGTGCCTTCAATGGAGACTGGGTCGAGTGTGTGGGGGAGCCTTCTGAAATCCACTATCAGCTCAACTGTCTTTGCCGCGTTAAGTACAAGCTGGTTGTCTTTGCACCACCTGGAGATACGTTCAATCTCATTCCGGTATGCATGTTCACCGTCGCTTCCAATAAGCCCCAGGATGGTGGTGTCATCTGCAAATTTAATGACCTTGACCGAGTTGTCAGCTGATGTGCACTTGTTAGTGTAAAGGGAAAACAGGATTGGGGACAGTACGCACCCTTGCGGGGCACCTGTGTTTGTAGTTCTTTCCTGTGAGGAGCAGCTGCCAAGCTTCACCAGTTGCGTCCTGTTTGTTAGGAAGTCCCTGATCCAGGAGCACAGAGTGTGGTCAAGACCGAGTTGCAGCAGATTGTCGTATAGGATGTTTGGGCAGATTGTACTGAAGGCCGAGCTGAAGTCGAGGAAGAGGATCCTGGCGTAGGTGTCAGGGCCATCGAGGTGTTCGGCGGTGTATGTCAGAGCAATGTTTATGGCGTCCTCGATGGACCTGTTTGCCCTGTACGCAAACTGAAGTGGGTCCAGGAGGGAGTCAGTGGCTCGCTTAAGGTGAGAGAGGACCAGTCTTTCCAGGACCTTCATGATAGTGGGAGTAAGGGCTACGGGCCTGTAGTTGTTGAGATCACAGATGCCCGGCTTCTTGGGGACCGGAATAATCGTGGATTTTTTAAGGCAGGCGGGAACTTTGCCCTCCTTCAGTGATTTGCTAAAAAGGGAGGAGAGGACAGGAGTGAGCTGGGTTGCGCAGGTTTTCAGGCAGTTTGATGACACGCCGTCCGGGCCCGAGGCCTTCCTGGGGTTGAGCCTCCGGAGGTGTTTCAGGACGTCAGCTTCAAGGACTAGTAGCGGAGCTGAGACCGGTGGCCCCTCTGGTGGGGTTGCTTGTGTCCCGAGTGAGGTGGGTTTCTTCTCGAATCTGCAATAGAACTCACTGAGTTGCTCGGCAAGGTCTGTGCTAGGTGGTGCGTGCTGAGGGGGAGGTTTTAGGTTAGTGGCTGCCCTTAAGCCTTTCCAGACGTCGCGTGGATTGTTAGACTGGAGGCTGAGACGCAGCTTGTTTGAGTAGTTCCTCTTCGCTACTTTTAGTTCACGGTTGAGGGTGTTCCTGGCCTCTCTGAACTCTTCAAGGGTGCCGGATTTTTGGGCTTCTGCCTTGAGTTTCCGGAGCCGGTGTAGCTTGCCGTTGAACCACGGCTTGCTGTTGGGGAAGACTTTGAAGGTCTTCGTTGGGATGCATGTCTCCTCGCAGAAGCTGATGTAGGATGTAACATTTCCAGCCCATTCCTCCAGACAAGGTGACTTCAGGGTAGACCAGTTGGTACATTCGAAACAGGCCTGAAGTTGCTGCTTCGCTTCCTCTGTCCATTTCTTGACAGTCCTTAGGGCTGGTTTAGTGGTCGTAAGCTGCCTTCTGTAGGTGGGGAGCAGGTGGATGAGGCAGTGGTCAGAGTTGCCCAGGGCAGCCCATGGAGTAGCTTTGTATGCATCCTTGAGCACAGTGTAGCAGTGATCAAGGGTGTTCGCCTGCCTGGTGGGGCACGTTATGTGCTGTCTGTAGCGGGGCAGCTCCTGACGGAGGTTGGCTTTGTTGAAATCTCCCAGGATGATGAAAATGGAGTCCGGGAGGGATGTCTCCCACCGTGTGATGGAGTCACATAGCTTGCGGAGGGCAGTTGAGGTATTGGCGTCAGGAGGGATGTAGACCGCGACCAGGACGAAGGAGGAGAACTCTATGGGGGAGTACACAGGCCTGCAGTTTATGATGAGGAGCTCGACATCCGGAGTGCAATATTTGAGCAGGGTGGTGGTGCTTGTGCACCAAGCGGTGCTGATGTAGAGGCAGATGCCCCCACCTTTACTTTTACCGGATAGGGACAGATCGCGATCCGCTCGGATGAGGCTGTATCCTGGAAGAAGAAGAGTGTTTTCTGGGATGCTGTCTTTCAGCCAGGTCTCCGTGAAGCAGAGGATCGGTGTGCACCCCTCAAGTTCATGTTTGCTGCCGAGCAGAATAAGCAGTTCGTCCAGCTTGTTAGGGAGGGATTGGACATTTGCTAGTAGGATGGCGGGGAGGGGTGTGCGCAGTCCTCTCCTTTTGAGTCGCACTTCAGTGGGGATGTGAACTTTGCAAACTAGAAACATTTATGCTGGCCACAAAAGTGATGGAAAAGATGTTTCAAGGGGTCTAACACCTGGAGGGGGGCATGGCGGAGTGGGATACATGCCCAAAGTCCCCGGGAAAAATCCAGATTTGACGCACAGCAGCGTTTTAAGGGCAGAAATCACATTTTATTGCTAAATTGCAGGCCTAACGTGCTTTAAAACATCGTGCATATGTATACATCAATCAGGTAGTGCAATTAGTATACTGCTTCACTCTGACACACCAAACTCACTGTGTAACGCACCGGTCCGCAAACATCTGTTTGTTTAGTGACGGCCGTGCTGGACTGGTGCGCACCATGGCGAGAGTGCAGGCCATGGCGGATTTCAAGCCAATATGGTCGGGCTGAGGTAGCTCAATGACAGAACAACAGTGACTGAGTGTCCAGCTGATCGAATTTGGTCTATCCACAATGAAGCAATGACCTTATTATCTATCTTCTTGGGTCAGGAGGTGTGCCCCCCAACCCCAACACACTCATATAGCCAGCGGTCATTGCTTCATCGTGCCCTTCACTGCAGCAAGGTAACGATCACAAAGGGGAATTGACACATGTACATGCCTTTTGTTTTGTTGTTGCAGCTGCAGTGCAGCCAGAAAAATTAGGCAGACATGTACATGCACCAGAAAAATTATTATAGCGGCCTTAAAAATTCAGGAATCCGCCTGGAGTCCTGGACCCTGTTTGTGGTGGCGGAAAAGGCAGCCAAGCAGCCTGCAGGCAGAGATGCAGTGTGGGGACTGACTTATTCTTGGGGCAGGCAGTAACACGGAGTTCAGGCAGAGATTCTGTGTGTGGGGACTGACTTAGTCTTCAGGCAGGCCTGACCGTGCTTTGCAGACCACGTGGTCAGATGGACCCTTGACCCAATGCTGTGTGCCAGAGATGACACCACTTGCCTTTCAACATCATGGTGCAGTTTGGGTATCACCTTTTTTGAGAAATAATTGCCGCCTGGTATCTTCCACTGCGGTGTGTGGCTTTGCTTTTGTGTGCTACTTTTCCTCAGGTGGTCATCCCATTGCAGTTTGTGCTTTTTCATCATGTGCCTTCTTAAAGAAGTTGTCCCTACGCGGGTCTTGGTCTTTCCACGGCTCAATTTTTGGTGGCAGAGAGTATAGATGGCATTGCTCTCATCTGAGGCAGACACACACAAAAATGTCCTTACCGCTGAGCCCTGGGGTGATGGCACTTTGGTGGTGGCGGCCGACTGAGTGTTAAGTGGGGTGCCAGAATCAGAGCAGGAGGAGGAAGATATGTTACGCTTCTGTGCGGAAGCTGAGGAAGATGAGGTGTTCTGTCTTAAATAGTCAACTACGACCTGACAATCTTTGGGGTTGATGGCACGCGCCTTCTGAACACTATACTGTTGTCCAGGGCTGCACAAAATCACAACAGCTCGACCTCAAACAGACCTGCCGGGTGGCCTGCCTCTGGGTCTACCTATGCCTCTGCCTCTACCTGTTTTGTCCATATCGGGGGGGATGAAGTGAAAGGTATGCACTAGCCACAAAGATGTGTAAGACCGCACACTAGCGATGTCGGGGAATAGGCGTGCAGCGGATCCACCCCTGTACCCACAGGGTATAGCGTACAATTCCTCCAAGACGATCCAGCACAGCTCTTTTAATCAGAAGATTATTTTATTGGATCATAAAAATACAAACATTAAAGCTGCATAGTGGCCACTATGCAGCTTTAATGTTTGTATTTTTATGATCCAATAAAATAATCTTCTGATTAAAAGAGCTGTGCTGGATCGTCTTGGAGGAAAGGTATGCACTGACTTGACTAATACAATGTGCAGTCACACAGGTGCAGTGAAAGGTATGCAGTGACTGGTATTACAATACAATGTGCTGCTGTCACACAGGTGCAGTTAACAGGTTTGCACGGACTGCTATACTAAACAGCGTGCGGTCACACAGGTGCAGTGAACAGGTATGCAGGGATTGGTATCACAAATGTGCACCTGTCACACAGGTGCAATGACACTGCATGCAGTCATGTAGGTAGGTAGGTGCATTGAACAACAACAGGTGGGTATGCAGTAATTGGTATTACAAATGTGCACCTGTCACACACACAGGTACCGTGAAAAGGTGCAATGACTGGTGGTATTAGCAATGCGTGCGCTCATGTAGGTAGGTAGGTGCACTGAACAGTGAACAGGTGCAGTGATTGGAATTACAAATGTGCAGCTGCCTGTCACACACACACACACACACACACACACACACACACACACACACGTACCGTGAACAGGTGCAATGACACTGCGTTCGGTCACGTAGGTAGGTAGGTGCACTGATCAACAACAGGTGGGTATGCAGTGATTGGTGTTACAAATGTGCACCTGTCACACACACACACAGGTACCGTGAACAGGTGCAATGACTGGTGGTATTAACAATGCGTGCGCTCCCGTAGGTAGGTAGGTAGGTGCACTGAACAGTGAACAGGTGCAGAGATTGGGATTACAAATGTGCAGCTGCCTGTCACACACACAGGTAGTCACTGAATGTGCTGGGCCTGGCAGTGGCACAGTAGGAATTACCACCAAGGGGCTAAAGGCCAGCTGCGACTGACTGACAGGGCTGTATATAATGCAAGTGGGACACACACACACACACACACACACACACACACACACACACACACACACACACACACACACACACACAAAATAGATCACAAGAACAAGATTAGCTCTCAAAAGAGCTGTTGAGGGGTGCTTTTTTTGCAATAAGAATAAGCAAGGAGCAAGCTAACAAGCCTACAAGAGCCTAACTAAGCTTTCCCTATGTGAGTCTGCAGCAGCTCTTCCTTCTCTAATTACTGCAGGAACACGAGTGAGTGAAATGCCTGACGCTGCCTGCTTTTTATAAGGGGGGGAGGGGCTCCAGGAAGGAGTGTAGCCTGATTGGCTACAATGTGCCTGCTGACTGTGATGTAGAGGGTCAAAGTTGACCCTAATTTATGGTCGAACCGCCATAAAGTTCGCGTTCGATCGCGAACGCGAACCACCGAAGTTCACGCGAATAAGTTCGCGGTCGAACCGTTCGGGCCATCTCTAGTTTACATTCATTGAAGTACTGATGCTGAATTGCTTGACACCTTCCAGTATCGCTCCAGATATAGCATTATGGTTGTTGTAGCTATAAATTGAGAACTGCTGTTGGTCTTTTACGTTTTTCCAGAGACGGGATGGTGTGAAATGCAATTTAGTCGTTTGACCCACTGTACTGTAGAAAAGTTTTGTTACACTAACATTTATATTGAATACATGTTTTTGCAATCTGTTTTGTCCCCAGGAAATTTTTGGCTACAGAATCAGCATTGCTTGGATTATCCTGTGCATAATTGGGTATATCGTATCTGGTGGGATTCTTCTGCTGCTGTTTTATTGGAAACCCGAGTGGAGTGTTTGGGCAAATTGTGTACCATCTTCTCTGGAGAAAGCCAATGTGGTTTTACTGAGAACAACTGTAAGTAGCTCTTTGTGTTTTTATTCTGTGCACAATGCTGCAAAGAACTGAAAACCTTTATAACCTATTTTCTGAGACCATGGCCACAATGTATGTATAGGGTTACTGCAGTAGAATCTCTTTATAGTAAATGCCAAGGGACCAGGAAAAGTAGTTTACTCTATCATAATTGTTCATACATTATATATTTATACAGATTTGCTGGGACCTGAGGACTGAGTTTACTATATCCAGAGATTTACAATATCAGAGTTTACTATAATGAGATTCTACTGTATTTCTGTAAGTTGAAAGTCTTAAAGAGGCTCTGAAGCGAGTCTAAACCTGCGTTTTGAACTTCTATTTATGTAAAGCTAAAATGCCGCATCCCTGTGGCAAAACGAGGGGTTTATACCCCCAAATCCCCTTGTCTAATTGCGGGGAGCGCTTCCTGCTTGAGGCTGAGCTTAGGGCTGTAGCTCTGCCTCTTCGCGCATCAATCCCCGCTGATCGCCGCCTCTCCCCGCCCCTCACAATCTTCCTTCACTGAAAGGGGCGGGGGAGAGGCAGAGATCCGCAGGCAGATTGACGCAAATAGAGGCAGAGCTGCAGCTCAAAGCTCTGGCTCCATGAGTAGCAAAATTCACAACCAAGAAAGTCGTGGATTTTGCCCTGTGATTTGGGGGGTATAAACCCCTCGTTCTGGCATGGGGATGCAGCGTTTTAGCACTAGCTATAGTGCTTAACATAAATAGAAGTTAAAAACGTGAATTCAGAGTCTCTTTACAGAGACACTGAAGCGAAAAAAAAATTATGATATAATGATTTGTATGTGTAGTACAGCTAAGAAATTAAACATTAGGATCAGAGACATAAGTCTAATTGTTTCCAGTACAGGAAGAGTTAAGAAACTCCAGTTGTTATCTCTATGCAAAAAAAGCCAATTAAGTTCTAAGATTTTCGCAGAGAGGACTGTCTTCTGAAGTTTATTATCTGAACTGTCAGTGAAGAATTTTCTCTTTCTCTGCCAGAGAACAGGTCAACAGTTCACAAGACAGCTCAGAAAAATCATTTAGAATGTGGAGTAGTACGTAAACTTCAAATATTAAAGAATGATGCAATGTTATAAAACACACTATATAACTGAAAATAAAAATATGAGAATATTTTCTTTGCTACTAATCTTCTAGTAATTATCCGTACTACACAACCAATTCATTATATCATTTTTTTTTTTTTTGCTTCAGTGTCTCTTTAAGTCTTGTGTCAATTCACTGGTCTCATGTAAATTTACATAATTTAATCTAGGATGAAAGAAAGAAATACACTAGGAAGAAAGTGCGCTGGATTACTTTGGATGAATTTAAAGACTCTTTCAGTGGGTCTGAATGTGCTGCTATGTCTGATGAAAATTCCATAGTGAACAGAGCTATAAGAAGACCAGATCTTAAAGTAAGTTATTGTAGCAAATCTATCTTCATTGTTGCATCCTCAACAATAAACTTAGCACTGAAATACTAATATAGTGTTAATATAGTACATTGGACTGATCCTAACTAGTCTACACTGCTATTATTTCTCTCTCATGTGTTTCTCCCGTTCTTTCTCCATTCTTCCATTTTCTTTTCTCTGTTCCACCCCCCCTCCCCCTTTACTGCTTCCGACAATACAGTTAATAATAACGCTGCATCTGCCTGTTACAAACAATGATGCAAACTTCTGCACTTCAGGCTATGGAATGAGGCTTTCCGGTTCTGTGCTTCTTTGAGACAACTAGTTAAAAATAAGGAATACCCAGATAGCTCATGGTCACCCAGAACCACAAGGAAGGTATAATAGACTAAAAGAGACCAGAAAGTCCTTTATTAAAAAGCAGTGCTCAATGTAATTTTGCCTTCTTAGAACAGAAGGTATTTGTGATAATTTAGTCTTACGTGAGCAACTGTGGTTTCCCATGATGCATCACTCCCCAATATGCAAACCCTCTATTTATTTGCCCCTGAAAGCCAGGCACACATCCAGAACCGCTGGTGTATAGCGAGCCTGTAGCTAATACATTTTTGCAGAGCCACATCAACTCAACATGTGTACAACCTGTTTCGGACTTAAATTAATTAAAAATAAATAACAAAATAAAATAAATAATCTCCTAATGTAATAAACGATCATTCTCTTTCAGATTTGAGAGTTTACATTTTTATTTATTTGCAACCATGATGACAAAATGCAATTCAGAGTACCTTATAATCATGTGTTCCTGTACTGAGAATTTTGCTACAAAAAGCCAGAAGTAAAATGTTAGAATCTTGCTGTATCACCTTCAGGTTTGCTGAGATAAGTTCTGCATTGAAAATGTTAAAGGGGTGCCTAAAGTACATATGCACACAAACATATAGTATATAATATACATTTGTGTCAGAGTAAAATACACTGGATAGGAAATATTGCATAAACAGCTATAACTTGCAGTAGGTATTATAATTCTGATGGCTATGAAACTCTTTGGGTCGGCTTTTGGACTAGTGCATCACCTCAAAGCTTCCTTTCTATCAAAGCACACCTTCAAAGGCAGTAGAACAGTCCAACTGTTGGAATAGTGGGCAGACTGGCATCTTTGCTCTAAGCTTTGCGAGGAAGTGCAGCACGGTGGCATGGCGGTTGGAGATGGCCCAAATGGTTCGACCGCGAACCGATTTGCGTGAACTTCGATGGTTGATTGTTGATATGCGAGTTCGACCCGCCCCCTATACTACATCATTAGGGTCTACATCACAGTCAGCAGACACAGGGTAGCCAATCAGTCTACCCTCCCTCCTGGAGCCCCCCTTATAAAAGGCAGGCAGCACCAGCCATTACAGTCACTCGTGTGCCTGCAGTAATTAGAGAAGGGAGAGCTGCTGCAGAGAGACATATGGAAAGCTTAGTTAGGCTTGTTAGCTTGCTCCTTGCTGATTCTTATTGCTAAAAAGCACCCCTCAACAGCTCTTTTGAGAGCTAATGTTGTTCTTGTGATCTATTTTTTTTTGTGTGTGTCCCACTCCCACAGACACTTGCATATACAGCCCTGTCAGTCAGTCGCAGCTGGCCCTTGGCCCCTTGGTAATTCCTACTGTGCCACTGCCAGGCCCAGCACATTCAGTGACTACCTGTGTGTGTGAGACAGCTGCACATTTGTAATACCAATCACTGCATACCTGTAACCTGTTCAGTGCACCTATGTGACCGAAAGCAGAATCGGTGCAAAGTACTGAATTGGTAATAACAGTGACAGAATTAATATGAAGAAATGTGTAACAAAATCCAAAACACAAAAGGGTGAAAGAGCCCTGCCCTTGCAAACATTGCGAGCATTACTCAAAATTCGTCACCTGTGATGCCTTTAAAGCACATTGATAAGACTCTTCTGTGCTGAAAACAAAAATTATTTTCCATTTGCAGGTTAAATTTATTAGAGTACAGAAGATTCGATTTGTGTGGGATTTTACTACAAAAGAATTTCAGAAAATTGGGTAAGTGGAAGGGCGTATGGAGAGCTTGAATATTTTACAAGTGAGGATTCTTATATGCACCCAGTATGCAAAACGAAAGTATTGTTCATGAGTTAGTCAACTCTTTAGAACTTTGATACCATGGCATCAATTAACTAAGATCATGCTGGAGGTAATAAGGCAAGAGAAAACGTACCACCACACATCGATCTTGCCTTATTAAGGTGTAGAGATACGTTTTCACAGTGAGAGAGTTATCTTATCACTTCAGTCCTTAAAGGGAAGGTTCAGGGACTATGAAAAAATCGGAACTACTGAGTCTGCGCAGTACAGCCCGGAGGACGTCCGATGACGTCAGCGCGCCGGCGTGGAATGCACAATGGAGCGCAGAAGAGGCCCGACCTGGCCGCCGGCCTGGCCAGGTCGGGTCGGCCACCGGAGACCACCGGGAGCCTGCCGAGCGGCGCCAAGGGCACCTCCTGCCTGCCACGGGCTGGAGGAAGCCCCAGGTAAGTGGATAAGAATTTTTATTTTATTTCATAGTCCCTGAACCTTCCCTTTAAGTTACCTCCCCTGTAGTTATTTTCACATGCAGTTAATTAACAGCCTGTTTAACTTTCTGGAATTATTTTAAGGATTGAAGAGTTAACTTTAAATATCTTTCCTTAACTTAAAGGAGAACTGTAGTGAGAGGTATATGGAGGCTGCCATATTGATTTCCTTTTAGGCTACTTACACACCAGGACGTTGCGTTTAGGGGACGTTATAGGGCACATGACGTGCCCCTAACGCAACGCCTGGTGTTCTCTGATGTGGACGTCAGAGTGAGCCGCGTTATGCAGCTCACTCTGGCGTCCATGATGCCGTGATGCGTACTCTTGGACGCATGCGGCATCACGTGGTCCCGCCCGGCCAATCGCCGCACAGAGCGGCCGCTCCAGGAAGTAAACACTGCACATCACACCGTGCAGTGAATATTAATTAGCCATGTGCCTGGCCGCTCTCCACTCCTCCCCAACACTACTGAGCATGTGCGCACAGTCTAACACGGCTTAGCCGCGCATAACGCACAGCATGCAGCACTCTCAATGGATGTGCTGCATTACAATGTAACACAACGTGGGCACTGTGAACAGCCCATTGATTTTTCATTACTGTGGGGTGGGGCTACGTTACAGGCTGCACTAACATGCGCCTGTAACGTCTTAATGTGAAAGCAGCCTTAAAGTAATACCAGTTGCCTGGCAGCCCTGCTGAGCTATTTGCCTGCAGTAGTGTGAATCACACCAGAAACATGCATGCAGCTAATCTTGTCAGATCTGTCAAAAATGGCAGAAACACCTGGTCTGCTGCATGCTTGTTCAGGATCTAGGGCTAAAAGTATTAGAGGCAGAGGTTCAGCAGGGCAGTCAGGCAACTGGTATTGCTTAAAAGGAAATAAATATGGCAGCCTCCATATACATCCCACTACAGTTCTCCTTTAAAGACAGAAGAGTTAACTTTAGGTTTGCCTGAGGTAAAATGTTTCCTGAATACTACATGCCTTATCACCATGGTGATCACTCTAGAAACGTTATTAAAGACAACAGATAAGCTTAGTGAATTGAGGCCAATGTTTATAAAGTCCATAGAGTGAACTGCCAAAACTAAGCATCAGAAAGCTGCAGATCAACATTTTACTCTTAAGGTGGCCACACACCATACAATTTGTTAAATATCTGTTCAATTTAAGAATTGCAATCAATTTTTCTGACTGATTGTAACATTTTAAATATATGACCAATGTACCACACACCTATGTTCAATTTTTCCCCAATTATGATAAAAATGATTGGAAACTCTGAGAAAATTGCATGGGTGTGTATATTAATAAATTGACAATCTAACACACACCATACAATCTGTAGAGAAATTGAAGAAAAATATCTGGCATTCTGGATAGATAAAAATCGAAAAAAACGGGAAATCCGATCGGATTTTTCAGTCGAATGAAAAAAAAAGCTTTCGATTTTTTAGGGAGATACGATCGTTTTTATCGAATTGCTGTAAAATCGGATCATTTTATTGTATCGTGTGTGGCCACCTTTAGACCATAAACTGGACCAACAGATATATACTATTTGGTTTTCAATGGTTTTTATATTCAGCTAACCTTAATGATAAGACTTACCAAATGAGATACAATTAGTCGTTGGTTATTTTTTCTTGCACAGTACACAGGAAAAACAAACAGAGGGGACCTGAAGATGGATACTTTTAGCTTGAGCGTCTTTTGCATGACACATTGCTAGCATTTCTATTAATTAAAGGGACAGTACTCTTTTTTCTGACCATTACATTACCATCAACATATAAACATATAAGACCCCCATTGCCACTGTTTACACATTACCAAGGGACAACGTATACATCATTGCAACAGGAAAATGTCTGCAACTTCTTATGACTTTTTATGTGTGGCATCATCTTTCCCATCAGGCGCTGAGGGTTCCATTCTGTATTTTTTTCTTCTAGTTTGGTAATGTTGCTTCCAGAACAGCAGTATGAGAAATATTGATTTCTTTTTCTTTTTCACACCAGTATTCACACCAGTATTCAGTAGATCAATAAACTTTAAAAGTCCACTTTCACATTTTCTAGCCGCTTCTGAATTTTAGTATTATCACAACCAGCTCTAGTCTGTCTTTTTACTTGCATCCTTTGACACACCTATATCCTCGGACACCCAGCTTCCACAAATGTAGGTCCTTTGTCCCAACAAGCATTGATGCCAAGGTTCTATATAACAAAAACAATGGATTTCAGCTAATATGTCTGCTACATATCCCAGTACTGAAGGGTGTAATAGAAACAAAGAATTAACGAAAAGGCACTCCAATGTGTAATAAATGCATTATCTTATAGCTTCACAATAGTTAAATTGCTCTTGCTGGAATTATATTTGCTGTGCGGATATACAAAATCATATATGGATAGTTTCAACCATCTTTTTTAAGTCAAACTGAATCACTTTTCTCATAAGAACTCTCTGCATTTATCTCATCATCAGCATACAAATTATCATCAACATTAACATCATAACTACTAATAACATCACCTTTCTGATCATCACACTTTTACAGTGTTACCCAGCATGCCATGGAAAAAATGCATACCAACGCACACTAATGCATACCAACGCATTAAGTGTAAAAGGGCCCTAAATGATCATTACCAACAATGCTCATTGACAGGGCTGTTTCTACCCCCGTGCGGGGCATGCCGCCGCCCGGGGCGCTGTTAGGAGGGGGGCGCTATAATGGAGGGGGGAGCCGGAGCCGCGTGGAGGGCAGCCCGACCTCTCCCTCCCTCTCCCGGGCGCCCTCCGTGCTCCCCCCTCAGATGCAGAGCGAGCAGCCGGGAAGCGCTGTTTGCAACTCACCTGCCTGGCTCCAAGCGCTGCTCTCTCGCCGCTGGTCTGTCTCTTCTCTCTGCATACTGCGGATACACGCGGCTTCCTGTTTAGCCGGAAGCCGCGTGTATCAGCATGTATGCAGAGAGAAGAGACAGACCAGCGGCGAGAGAGCAGCGCTTGGAGCCAGGCAGGTGAGTTGCAAACAGCGCTTCCCGGCTGCTCGCTCTGCATCTGAGGGGGGAGCACGGAGGGCGCCCGGGAGAGGGAGGGAGAGGTCGGGCTGCCCTCCCCGCGGCTCCAGGTCCCCCCTCCACTATAGGGGACAGCTAGCTATCTAACCTATCCTGGGGGCACCTACCTAATCTAACCTATGCTGGGGGCAGCTACCTAATCTAACCTATGCTGGGGGGCACCTACCTAATCTAACCTATACTGGGGGCAGCTACCTATCTAACCTATACTGGGGGGCACCTACTTAATCTAACCTACGCTGGGGGGCACCTACCTAATCCAACATACACTGGGGGGCACCTACCTAATCTAACATACACTGGGGGGCACCTACCTAATCTAACCTATACTGGGGGGCACCTACCTAATCTAACCTACACTGGGGGGCACCTACCTAATCTAACCTACACTGGGGGGCACCTACCTAATCTAACCTACACTGGGGGGCACCTACCTATCTAACCTTCACTGGGGGGCAGCTACCTATCTAACCTTCACTGGGGGGCAGCTACCTATCTAACCTACACTGGGGGGCAACTACCTATCTAATCTATACTGGGGGGGCACCTACCTAATCTAACCTACGCTGGGGGGGCACCTACCTAATCTAACCTACGCTGGGGGGCAGCTACCTATCTAACCTACACTGGGAGGCAGCTACCTAATCTAACCTACACTGGGGGGCAGCTACCTATCTAACCTATACTGGGGGCACTTATTTAACCTGTATTGGGGGCACCTACCTAGCTAGCCTATACAGGTGGCCACTATACTGGCTACCTATATTGCAGGCACCTACCTAAATAACCTGTACTGGGGCACCTACCTATCTAACTTATGCCGGGGGCGCCTGCCTATCTAACCTATACTGGGGGCAACTATACTGGCTACCTATACTGGAGGCACCTACCTGGCTAACCTATAGCGGGGGCAACTATACTGGCTCACCTATGCCTGGCTACCTATACTGGGGTACCTATTCTTGGCTACCTATACTGGGGGGACCTATACTAAGTGCAACTAGACCTGGCTAACATATACTGCGGGCACCCATACCTTGCTCGCGGGGGGGGGGCGCAATTTTTACACCCTCGCCCTGGGTGCATTTTAGCCTAGAAACTGCACTGCTCATTGACTTGCAATTAGCTAATCAGTTCATCTAAAATTAACCAATGATTCATATACAATCAGAATAACATCAAGCCTTGTTAAAGGACATCTAAAGTCAGAGACACATGACTTATAAGCAATTAACTTTTTCACCTGAATATTTTTCTAGTTGATGGAATCAGTTGAAAAGGGCACCTGAGCCGTCTGTATTAAAAAGGCGCCTCCATAGACTTCAATGTTATTTCTGCAAATATCGGCTACAAGGTGGTGAAAAGGGCACTTGAGTTTTCATTCCGGCTACAAGGATTTTGATTCGGCTACAAAAGGACGCCCCTTTGCAGCATAGATTTTTGATTCGGCCACAAAAGGGTGCCCCTTTGTAGCCTAGATGTTTGATTCGGCTACAATGTTTTTAATTTGGCTACAAAAGGGCGCCCCTTTGTAGCCGACATTTTTGATTCGGCTACAAGGTTTTCGGCTACAAGGTGGTTGATTAAGTTATAAGAGGGTGCCCCTTTGTAGCCAAGATTTTTGATTCAGCTACAAGGTTTTTGATTCAGTTATAAAAGGGCGCCGCTTTGTAGCTGAGATTTTTGATTTGGCTTCAAGGTTTTGAATTCGGCTACAAAAGGGCGCCCTTTTATAACCAATATTTTTGATTCAGCTACAAGGTTTGGCTACAAGGTTTATCATTCAGCTACAAAAGGGCACCCTTTTATAGCCCGAGATTTTTGATTTGAGGGTGCAAGAGGGGGGGGGGTGAGGATTAGTCATCACAAGTGTGGGGGGGGGTCTTAGGGTTAGTCAACACTAGGGGGGTCCTAGGTTTAGGCACCACCAGGGGGGATCTTAGGGTTAGGCACCACCGGGGGGGAGGGGGGTTAGGATTAGGCACCACCAGGGGAGGGTTCTGTGTGAGAGTAGGGATACGTTAGGTCATAGTAATCAACAGGGGGGTCTTAGGTTTAGGCAACACCAGGGAGGTCTTAGGGTTAGGCACCACCAAGGGGGTCCTAGAGTTAGGCACCACCAGGGGGGATCTTAGGGTTAGGCACCATCAGGGGGGATCTTGGGGATAGGCACCACTAGGAGAGGGTTCTGTATGAGAGTAGGGATAAGTTAGGTCATAGTAATCAACAGGGGGGTTTTAGGTTTAGGCACCACCAGGGATGAGTTAGGGGTAGACACCACCCGGGGGGGGGGGGGTGTTAGGGTTAGGCACCACCAGGGGGTCTTAGGGTGAAGCACCACCAGGGGGTCATAGGGTTAGGCACCATCAGGGGAGGGTTCTGTGTGAGAGTAGGGAGAAGTTAGGTCATAGTAATGACTTTTCTCAGCTATATCACTTTGTAAACTATATCCAGAGGCCTTTTATAGCCCAGCAAATTTTGCCTATAACATCATCCTTTTTATAAGTAAAAGTAATTTTCAGCTTCACCGGGCTCCCTTTGTAGCCGAATTTGGCATTTCGCCTATACCAGGTGCCCTTTGTAGCCTAATTTGACATTTCGCCTACACCAGGCGCCCTGTTGTTTGTGAATGTGGCATTTCACCTACACCAGACACTCTTTGTAGCTGAATTTAACATTTCGTCCTTTGTAGCCGAATCTGGCTTTTTTTCATCTGTTTCAGGCGCCCTTTTTTCCAGTTGCCCTTTTCAAATGTATGCCTAGTTGATATTTTCACAACTTGTAAAAAAAATTCCTTTTAAACCACCAGCAAGCAAAAAAATACTCAGTATATTTTGATGGCACCTTTTCACCTCTTTTTTGGTACTTTAATTGCAAAGTGCTGAAAATTATCTCCTAGGAGAAAACTTGGGAGAAAAAGTTAATTGCATATGGGCCTTGAAGGCTGACAAATTCATTTCCTTTTAAACAATACCAGTTACCTCAGTCAAATAGCACTGTGGAACTCCTCAGGAAATGTTCAGAACTATTTAAGGAGGATAAACATATCCATACAGCACACGGGTGAATTGCTCTTTACGCATTATGGATGCAATCGTCCTCTAAACTACTTCGGAATGAAAGTAGTTTTAAAGATTACTCAAGGAGTTTCAAAGAGCTATTTGATAGAGCAGGACGAATGGCTACACCCAGAGACGGCACTGACAGGCTGGATGGAGGAACAGGAAGGCTCTATGCTTTCCAGTGCCTTCCCTCTACTCAGGTAAGTATTACACTTGATATTAGTTCAGGTTTAGTTTAACCATAGACCTTGTACAAGCATGCAGATCGGATGTTTCTGACTGAAGTCTGACTAGATTACCTGCATGCTTGTTTCAGGTGTGTAATGCAGACACTAGTGGTGCCAGAAAGATCAGCAGGATGCCAGAAAACTGGCATTGTTTAAAAGGAAATGGATATGTCATCCTCCATATCCGTCTCACTTCAGGTGCTTTAAACTTAACCATCAGTTTTATAGAAACAAACAAGCTACTGAAACAAATTACAAAAAATAAATAAAATCAATTGCTACCATTTTAGAATGATTATAACATTAGAACTCTATCATTTATTCCCAAACTCTAACAACTATGTTTACAGTGCCAGTTATGTCTCATAATTAAGGTCTTTCCCTTGTCTTATTTGGATTTAATAGATAAAGCAGCACAAGTGCAGGTGTAATTAATTAAAGTGGAAGCATAGTCTGGCATAACTTCCAATTAAAAACAAGTCTTTCAACTTATTGAATATGTAATTATCCTAACTGCAAACAGAGTAATGACTGCAGTCAACAAACAAAGTAACCTCACGCGTGAAAACATCACAAAAAAAAAAACACAATCCTCCCCCTGCTCACATTCAGCTACTGTGAAAGGATCCATCTTGCATAATAATGTAATATCCAGTTTAGTCTATAATCATAACACTACTATTTTCAATTTCAAACTTTCTGTGATTTATCACATTGTTTGTCTTTGTAGCTTGCAGACAGAAGCTGTCTCAGGTCGTTATCTACAGCTATTAACCCTTTCAGGCAACAAAAAAATGTGACTGTAGTTCTCTTGTAATAAAAGTTAATATGTCAGTTTGCTGAATGACATATATAATGTTCCAAAAGACAGTTGCAACAGGCATCACTCATGATCAATCCCCAGGAAACACCTGTCTCTCCTCCTAAGAGTGTGGAATAACTGGGTGAGTGAGACCAGAAAATAACAGTCTTGATTTTACACTTGAAGGTCAGCTGTCAGCATCCCAATTGGTCCTTATTCAAAACCGTATAACTACTTTAAATATTAGGAAATTCCCAATCAACCAATCATGGAGTAATTTGCCTTCATGTCAGTAATAAATTACATCAATATTACAAAGTATATATTGTAATTATGACAGAATCTCTTATGATCATGGGTATACTAAGTATTGGGAAGCCAAATATCAATATTTTGGGTCATAAGCTGTACAAATGGATTAATATCGAAGTGCTTGCTACATAACAATGAATGATCATTGAGATGCAATAATTTATTCTTGCATTCAATTGATTGTAAATTATTTTCAGCTTGAATGTGTACCAATGAATAACCAATAACTTCCTGTCAAATGTTATTGGTCCCTGTTCAAGCTGCTTTACATTGACATTTGAATGCAAGGATACCTTGTATGCATTTCATTAATCATCCCCTCTTAACCTCTGTTTATTACCACAACAAAATGGTCAGACCCTAATAATATAAGAATCAGTGTGTTGTTTGTTATTTCCTTAATAATAAATAGACCTAACTTCAAGTTAAAGTTCATTTATTATTAGTTGAATGATCTAGTAGGGCAAGACAAGTGTTTTACATAGCATTCACTTCAACTAGCCTCAATCAGCTAAAATAAAGGACCACTAATGCAAAACAAAAAACAAAAAAACAGACATACACATAAGAGGTACATTTGTCCCAAAGTCAAATGCACTATGAATTACTTTTTGAATAACTTACATTAGGAAGTATAAATGTCAAGAATCTGACTGGTTTAGACTGTTCAATCTATTCATAGTATTAATAATCTGTTGGCTCTTATACTACATGAAAGTGGTAAAATTGGCCAGTCATTGGCCAATCAAAATCGGTTGTGTATATACACCCTTAGGAATGCTGGCCATAATCGTTGCATAGATCCTTTCTGGAGAGCGCTTCTGTAAAGAATAAGGGAAATACTGATAATCCCTCATAAGGAGATGGACTAGTCTAAAACCAGTCCAATTTTTCAGCTTTTTACTTCTTACTGTTAGCAACGACATAGGAAAAATACATTTACAGTGCATTTGACTAAATTGTGTGTCTTACACTGTATGCATGTGTTTACATGTATTCTAATTTTACATTTTTTAGTGAAGGTGATCCTTAGAGGACAACTGATGTGAGAAGGCTATGGAGGTTGCCATATTTATTTCCTTTTATGCAATACTTGGATATCCTGATGATCCTCTGCCTCTAATATGTTTATCCATAGACCCTGAACAAGCTTGCAGCAGATCAGCTGTTTCTGCCATAATTGTCAGATCTGACAAGATTAGCTGCATGCTTGTTTTTGGTGTTATTTAGACACTACTGCAGCCAGATAGATCAGCAGGGCTGCCAGGCAACTGGTATTGTTTAAAAGGAAATAAATATGGCATCCCCCATTTCCCTCTCACTTCAGTTGTCCTTTAGATACATTATATTTCAAAGAGCTCAAATTACAGTTAAAAAGACATGTGACAATCTTGGTGCACAATTTCAGTAATGGTCATTCAGTCATTCAGTAAATCAGTCAATGCAGTCAAAGATATTTGGCTTTACTACAATTGGCTCATGTATGAGACTTTCTGCTTGCCTGGTACAGGTAACAGGACTCTGCACAGCTCTGAAGCTTTTTACATTTCTTATTTAATATGTCTGAATATGTAAAATCTGCTAGGCTACAATTGTGTGTGACATTTCAGAACTTTGGAGGAAGATCATTCCTGCCACAGCATACATTCAAAGTATGGACTTGGTCTAACAAAAGAAGAGCAAGACAGGAGGTAAGTGCCCTACCAGTATGCTTCTTCTAAGAACTATAGTCAAGTAAAAAAGTAGCCCAGCAGACCATAACATTACTGTAGTGGCAATCATTGCAACAACACATTTTAATAACAAAAGTGATAAAGTCCAACGTCGGCTAGCACACTAGAAGTTTTTTGAAAGAGTGTTTATTCATCAATGTATTTGTCAACACAAGATTTGACACTTGTTTTGGGGCAAAGCGGGGTCCCCTTCATCAAAAAGTGCAGACCCCCCTCGGCCCCAAAACAATTGGCAAATCTTGTGTTGACAAATGCATTGAGGAAGAAAACACTCTTGCAAATAACTTCTGGTGTGCTAGCCGACGTTGGACTTCATCACTTTTCTTATAAATTGGCCCCTTAACCACTTGACGATCAGGGATGTTTTGCCTGATCTGTGCTGTGTGGGCTCTCCAGCCCGCTGCACAGATCAGGATTATGCCAGGGCGATCAGACTTACCCCCTTTTTTCCCCACTAGGGGGATGTCCTGCTGGGGGGTCTGATTGCCGCTGGCTTGCTGCGCTTTGCGGGGGGGCTCTTCAAAGCCCCCCTCCGCAGCGTTTTCTGTGCTCCCTCCCTCTCCCTCCCTACCTCTTCCTCCTCCGTCCTGCGCATTGTAGGATAGGCTTCAGCCTATCATATGCCGGTGATCCCCGGCCAATCAGAGGCCGGGGATCGCCGATCTGCCTTACGGCGCTTGTGCGCATCAGCGGCGTATCATGTAAACAGAGGGGATTTTTTTCCCCGTGTGTTTACATTTTGCCGGTGAGCCGCGATCTCCGGCTGTTCACGGAGACACCCTCCATGAACGGACATGGAAAGGCCGCTCGAACGAGCGGCCGTTTCCATGGAAACCCGCAGACGACCAGTTTACGCCAATCGGCGTTAGCTGGTCGTCAAGAGGTTAAAGTGAATCTCCGGACTAAAAATCTGCTCAGCAGAACTGAAAAGGCTTGGTGTTTCTTTAACAGTTTCACAGCATCAAAACTTTGTTTTTCTTACTAAAGCATCGTTTTTAGATGCATTTTTAGCTAAGCTCCACCCATCAAAGAAAAAAAGCCTGGGCTTTTTTCCCCTGATGCTGTGCAGACCATGATGGGATTTCCTATGTTGTTATTCACGTTGCCTAGCAACTGGAGAGGTGCTCAGGACACAGGACAGTTGGAACTGTGTCTCATGCTCCCTGTCACGTCCTTTCAACCAAAAAGATGGCTGCCATCATGAAATCAAACATTTGCCTGTTCTTTTAAAACAGTGTGGGTAAGAGATTATAGTTACATAGTTACATAGTTATTTTGGTTGAAAAAAGACATACGTCCATCGAGTTCAACCAGTACAAAGTACAACTCCAGCCTGCTCCCTCACATATCCCTGTATATTACCTATCTATTTTAATTAACATACCTAATGTAACTTAATGACAGTATGTTTGTTTAGGCTGGAGTTTCTCTTTAAGCTTTACAATTTGTTGTTGCAATGCTTGCCGACCTTGGACTTCTTTATATATTGGATGTAACTTTTCATCCTGGCTATGCACCCAACAATTGACGGACGGTAAGGTGTGCCTCTCCCAAAACTCTCCATTGTATAAGAAAAGTGATGATTAGAAAAAAAAAGATCTCCACCTCTGTTTATCTACTTTTTAAACCCTGATCAAGCATTTATATTGTTCCATTATCATTGTGGGAACAAGTTGTATTCACTGGCTATAAAGCAATACAAAGTGGAAAACTCCCACTACATTAAAGGATACCTGAAGTGAGAGGGATATGGAGACTGAAATATTTATTTCCTTTTGAATTATGCAGATTGCCTTGCTGTCCTGCTGATTTTCTGCCTCTAATACTTTTACCATGGACCCTGAACAGCCATGCAGATCTGATGGTTGATTAAAGTTTGGCTGAATTTGTTGCATGCTTGTTTCAGGTGGCAGACACTATTGATGACTGAAAGATCAGCAGGATACCAGGCAACCGGTATTGTTTGAAAGAAAATATATGTCAGCTTCCATATCCCTTTTACTTCAGGTGTCCTTAAATTTTCCTAAAGTGTCCTTAATTGGAAAATGAAAAGGAGGGCCTAGTAGTTCGTCTCTACAGCGGAGAAGAAGCAACATCGAAATTATGTCTGGCCGAGGAAAGGGCGGGAAGGGACTTGGGAAAGGAGGCACCAAGCGGCACAGGAAGGTGCTCCGGGGTAACATCCAGGGCAGCACTAAGCCCGCCGCCTGGCCCGCAGAGGGGGTGTCAAGCGCATCTCAGGCCTCATCTCTCACTTACCAAGAAAGGTTACATAAACTAAGTTTATTTAGTCTAGAGAAAAGAAGCCTTAGAGGGGATCTAGTTAACAACATGTATAAATACATCAGAGGGCAATATAAAAGCTTGGCGGATGAGCTTTCTGTCCCTAGGCCTTCTCAAAGGACTAGAGGAAAGGGTTTTTTACAGTAAGAGTGATTAAGATGTGGAATGCATTGCCATAGAGGGCAAATTCTATACCTGCATTTAAAGGGGGCTTAAAGAGAACCTGTACTGAGTAAAAATATTTAAAATAAACACATGAGGTAACTTCAAATGAACATTAAATAGTTACCTTACCATCAGTTCCTCTCAGAAGCTCATCATTTTCTTCTGACAATAATCCCTTCCAGTTCTGACAATATTTTGTCAGATCTGAAATATATCCGTTGCTGTCAGTTATTTATCAGCTGCTGTCAGTTATAGCTGAGTGGACAACTGATATGCCAGTAATGTCCGTGTTTCCCTATGGCTCAAGTGGACGATGTTACAGTTTAACAGTGTGCTGACCAGAAAGCTGTTATGGGGTAATGGCCATTTTCAAAATAAAGGACGGAGACTTCCATTGATCACAGTGGACATACAGGATGCGGGAGAGGAGAAAGAGATTGAGGAGTAGACTACACAGGAGGCAAGTATGACTTGTGTATGCTTATTTTGACTTTTAATTTTCAGTTCAGGTTTTCTTTAAATGCTTTCCTTGCATTGCAAGACATACATGGCTATAATTACTAGGTAGTGCCCAGTGATGTTGGTCCAGGGATGTTATCTGATTGGTATCTGGAGTCGGGAAGGAATTTTTCCCTTTTGGGGCTAATTGGACCATGCCTTGTAAGCATGGGCGTCCGCAGAAATGTTTCCAGGGGGGGGCAAGAAGGGGAGGAAGAAGTGGTGCGGCGCGCGCAGCGCGCCGCGCCGAAAATGTTGGAGAAGTTGTGCGGCGCGCTTAGCGCGCCGCGCCGAAAAATGGGTGTGGCCATGGACCAGAATGTGGGTGTGGTCATGGGTGGAGACAAATTTACATGAACTTAGCAATGTGGAACATCAGATTAGGACAGTGGTGGGGGACCTTTTGGAGGCCGAGTGCCCAAACTGCAACCCAAAAGTCACTTATCTATCGCAAAGTGGCAACAGCAATTTAAACTAAATACAAATGTTTTAACTCATACATGAACATTATGGAAAATCCAAGTTGAAAATAAACTGTGAAGATAAATAACTTCATCCATCCTACTCCTGAAAAATATACTCTTTTTTTAGAACCTCCCAGTTTTATTTTTTGTTTTAAAAAGCTAAAAAAGTAGGTTTAATGCTATTTTCTCTTATGATGATGATTCAGCTTTTCTCATAGTCTCGCTGTTAGCAATCATGAGGCCCCCAACAAGACAAATCGGCAATCCTGAGGGCCCCAACAAGACAAATTCAGCAATTATGAGGCCCCCAACAAGACAAATTCAGCAATCATGAGGCCCCCAACAAGACAAATTCAGCAATCATGAGGCCCCCATCAAGACAAATTCAGCAATTATGAGGCCCCCAACAAGACAAATTCACCAATCATGAGGCCCCCAACAAGACAAATTCAGCAATTATGAGGCCCCCAACAAGACAAATTCAGTAACCATGAGGCAATTATTATCATGTCACTTCGGGTATCCTTTAATATGGTAGACACCTCTCACCTGGCTTCTGAATTCTCCTCTACTGGCTGCTGTGCCTGGCTGGCCTGGCAATACTGTTTTTGGCTGGATTGGGGGTGATGTGTGGGCTGTGGCCTGGCTGGCAGTGATGCTGTGGCTGAACTGGCTGTCGGTGATGCTAGGCTATGCTTGGCTGGTTGAAGTAAATGCTGGCCTGACTGGTGGTGATGCTGTGGCCTTTTTGACAGTGATTCTGGGCTGGTTGGCTGGTGGTGATGCTGGGCTGGCTGGCCTTGATAGTTTAGGTAGTGACAGGTGCCCCCTAGTTTAGGTAGTGCCAGGAGCCCCCCAGTTTAGGTAGTGACAGGGCCCCACAGTTCAGGTAGTGAGAGGAGCCCCAACCCCCAGTCCTTTTAGAGACAGGTGTCCCCCAGTTCAGTTAGTGACAGGTACCCCCCCCCCCCCCCCATTTAGGTAGTGACAGGTACCCCCCAGTTTAGGTAGTGACAGGTACCCCCCAGTTCAGGTAGTGACAGGAGCCCACAAGTTCAGTTAGTGGCAGGTACCCCCAGTTTAGGTAGTGCCAGGAGCCACCCAGTGTATGCAGTGACAGGTGCCCCCCAGTTCAGGAAGTGACAGGGACCCCCCAGTGTATGTAGTGACAGGAGCCCCTAGTTTAGGTAGTGACAGGTGCCCCCCAGTTTAGGTAGTGACAGAAGCACCCCAGTTCAGGTAGTGACAGGGGGGGCAGAACTAACCACAGCACAGCAGTAGGTACAAAGACAGACAGTTTCCCTGTACTCCACCCCTATTTCCCCTCCCCCCTTGTAATCAGTTGCAGATTGGCCTGCCGCCCGACTCATTTGCAGTCTGCACATGACACAGTCCCTCCCTGGCCATGCCCGCCTCCTTGCTGACATTACAGACAGACAGTCTAAGGGCCTGTTTCCACTACACACAGATTCAATATCTGGATGCAGAAAAACTGACTCCAATGAATGCCTATAGGCCTGTTTCCACTAAACGCAATTTTTTTGAAGCAGATTTCCCATAGGCATTCATTGGAGTCAGTTTTCTGCATCCAGAATCCACACATATAGTGGAAATAGGCCCTCACTGTTTCTGCATGTGGGCTGGGCTCTAGCCGCACCCCCCTCCCTGCGGGAGTGCAGAGTGTGGGTGTGTGACGTCACATCAGGAGCAGAGCGGCCCTTGTCAGATTGTGCTGCCGCCTGCTACCACGTGACCCGCCGTCTCCATGGCCACCCGCCCTTCCCCCACAATTGGCTATTGCGCCGATCAAAATCAATCATCCAGCCAGGGCCCGGGACAAGGTCCTCCAGCAGGGCCGGGCCGACGCAGAGGCGCGAGAGGCTCCAGCCTCAGGGCGCAGTGTAGGGGGGGCACACACAGGGCTGAGGCAAAGGCAAGAGAGGCTCCAGCCTCAGGGCGCAGTGTAGGAGGGGGGCACAACTCACTCACTCGCTATCATTCCCCTATTGTGTTTGAAGCAGAGAGAAATAAGAAAAGGCGATACATGGCAGTGACTTCAAGCCAGATAACTAGAGATGAAGGTGTTGGGGGCCCTGGGGCATCTCTTAGTCTAATAGCAATCAGTGTGTGACGGCTGGGGTGGGAGGGATGGAGGGGCGCACTTTGGTGTCTCAGCCTTGGGTGCTGGAGGACCTTGTCCTGACCAGAGGCAGAGATTCCAAAGTGCGCCCCCAAGCAACTTGCGGCCGAGAAACTGAGCGACGCCATAGATGCCCATGTTAAATGGTAGATTTACCGGCCACTGCCAGTAATTCAGTTGCTAAGGGCACGTGTATTGTTTGGACAGCATGGTAGCAGCAGAGGAGTTCCGCTAACATTTTTAGTGGCGGGAACAGCACAATAGCAGCAGTGGATTCCTGCTACTCTGGAACATAACTCTGTAGCGACAGGAACAGCGGAAAAAGCACCGGTGGAATTTGCATACCTGAGGCCTCCCGCCTCAGGTGTGTAAATTCCACCGGTGCTTTTTCCGAGTAGTGTGTGTGTGTGTGTGTGTGTGTGTGTGTGTGTGTGTGTGTGTGTGTGTGTGTGTGTGTGTGTGTGTGTGTGTGTGTGTGTGTGTGTGTGTGTGTGTGTGTGTGTGTGTGTGTGTGTGTGTGTGTGTGTGTGTGTGTGTGTGTGTGTGTGTGTGTGTGTGTGTGTGTGATAGTTGTGGTGTTGTTGTAAGGTATAGGTTGGCGGAAGGTCGGTGGTAAGTGTAGGTGGGGGAGAGTTGGTGGTAGGTGTAGGGAGGAGGAGGGTTGGTGGTAGGTGTAGTTAGGGGAAAGGTTAGTGTTTGGCACTGAAGGGCACCAGGAGGGCAATAACAGAGCTGATGGCTGGAAGAATGGCTGAGCTGATGGCTGGAAGAATGGCTGGAAGAATAAATCCTCTTCTACCCCTAGTGACAGGTACACTTTGAATGTATGCTAAAATATACACACACACACACACACTGTACACAGACACACCACACTGACACACATACACACGCACTGTACACAGACACCACACTGACACACACACTGTACACCACACTGACACACACCACACTGACACACATACACACACACTGTACACAGACACATACACCACACTGATACACACTGTACACAGACACATACATACACTGACACATACATACACTGTACACAGACACATACATACACCAGACACACACACACACTGTACACAGACACACAGACACACACACATACACCACACTGACACACACATCTAATCAACTCCCAGCCCCCTTACACATAATGAATGCCTGAGGTGAGAGGGGGAAGCAGTTACACTGAGGGCTCTACAGCGCAGGGAGACTTAGAACACCTACACAGTTATGTGATTGGGAGGGGGACATGCTCACAGACGTCTCTCTGCTGCAGCTTTACAGCCTCTATTACCCCCTCCCCCATACCTTCGTCTTGCAGCAGAGTACGGGCGACAACTAGCCATTCAGTGCACGTGAAGTTTGCCTGGCTCTGGCTGGTGAGGTCATGTGGAGGAGCTCATTGCTGTCTGCTGCCTGGGGATTCCTGTCAGATGCTGAACACTGTGCAGTCACAGTGCCAGACTTCCAGAAGTTCCCGTGTCCCATGATGGCTTGGATGGCAAGCAAGTGGGGCCACTCCTAGACCCAGGCAACACCGCTTCCTGCTGTTGCCTAGCAACAGTAATGCTACAGTCTCTGCAGCGCCTGTCATCTGTCTGATGATAGCGCTGCAGTGCATAGGTACAGGGACGCAGGGGGACTCTGTGGAGGGTGGGCACCGGGACTTGTTCACCTGCCAGCCACCCGCCCAGTGCACGGGGAGAGTGGGTGGGTGATGGGCAGCACAGCAGCAGCCTGTCAGTCTCGGGGAGCAAGTGGCAGCCGCGGCTTCAAACACTTCCGAGTTCGGGTGGCTAGGGGGGGGCAGCAGCTGGCCAGGGGGTGGCGTCTGCCCCATTTTGCCAGACGTAGGGACGGTTTTTCGCCTTCCTCTGCATCAACAGGGATATGTGAGGGAGCAGGCTGGTGTTGTGCTTTGTTCTCTGGTTGAACTCGAAGGATGTATGTCTTTTTTCAACCTGAATAACTATGTAACTATGTAAGTAGAGGGACTAAACTACAGCAACAGTTGTTACATAGTACAGACATAGTTTAAGAGACCATTTGTTTTTGGCCTGCATTTATAGGATTGTTTTGTCCTCCTGAAACTACCAAGTTTGCTTGCTTGTTCTTTATGGCCATTATGCAATTATTATTTTCATGCCTTGTCAATATCAAACCAACAACAAGCAATACAATACTCCAAATATTTTTTGATAGCACTTTTTAGCCTATTAATAATATTAATTTAATACTTTTTTTTTAATTCCAAAGTGCTGAAAAGTTATTTTAAAAAGAAGATGAAAATGTATTTCCTAGAACAGCCTTTCTGAACCTTTTTACCTGGAGGAACCCCTTCAAATAATTTTTGGACCTTAGGAAACCCTGAATTTATGGAGGGAGAGAGGATTTATTTTATATTAGGATTGGTCCTTAAAGGGACTCTGTAACAAAAATGTCATTGTGTTTTCTACCATCCTACAGGTTCCTAAACCTATTATAATGTGCTCTGGCTTACTGCAGCACTTTCTACTATCACCATCTCTGTAATAAATCAGCGTATCTTTCCCCTGTCAGACTTGTCGTCCTGTGTCTGGAAGGCTGCCAACTCTTCAGTGTGATCTGCTATGCATGCCCCCTCTATGCACACTCCCCTGTGTGTGTTATTTACATTAGCCAGCTTTTCTCTGCTCTCTTATCTTTTACAAGCTGGATAAATCCTCTGTTCACATACTGATGAGTCACATACTGCAGAATTACAGACAACGGGGCAGAGCTGTCTGCAAGAAGAAACAAACAATCAGCTTGTAACTCTTCAGTGAGCTGCAGGGGGAAAGAAACACACAAATGATCTCTTGAGATTCAAAAGGAAGGCTGTATACAGCCTGATTGTGTATGGATGTATTTTTTATGTGTGGACATACTGTACATCAACCTACTTCCTGTTTTGGTGGCCATTTTGTTTGTTTACAAACAAACTTTTTAAAACTGTTTTTGACTACTTTTAATGCGGCGGTGAGCGGCGAAATTGTGACAGAGGGTAATAGGAGATGTCCCCTAACACACTGGTATGTTTACTTTTGTGTGATTTTAACAATACAGATTCTCTTTAAAAGTGGGTGAGGTTTAACACTTTATTATTGTAAAAGTCCCCATTTCATGTTTCTCCTTTACAGAACACCCATTTCATGCCCTCCATTATTGCACTCCCAAGTATAGTTGCCCGATGATTGGGTTTCTCTCATTTTTCTTCAGTTTTGGCATCCCACATGCTACATTTTATTCATCTCCAATGTAATGTATTATAACAGTCCCATGGCCATTGCACCAGTGAAGAAAAAGTAGGACTGCTAGAATTCAGGATGGGCAAAAAATGAGTGAAGAAGACATTGAGAAGCTAGAGACATAATTTTGAAACCCTGCCCGCTGAGGCAGCTCACCTCAAAGGGGAAAAATGCCATAGACCCCCTGAAAAGTCCTCAAGGAACCCCGGGGTTCCAGAGAACCCTGGTTGAGAAAGACAATTCTAGGAGAAAACTCAGCAAAAAAAGTGAATTGCATATGGCCCTGTATCTTATCCACATGTGATAGAAATTCATCACAGCTCCCTACAGTGGGTTGCAAAAGTATTCGGCCCCCTTGAAGTTTTCCACATTTTGTCACGTTACTGCCACGAACATGCATCAATTTTATTGGAATTTCACGTGAAAGACCAATACAAAGTGGTGTACATGTGAGAAGTGGATCGATAATCATACATGATTCCAAACATTTTTTACAAATCAATAACTGCAAAGTGGGGTGTGCGTAATTATTCGCCCCCCTGAGTCAATACTTTGTAGAACCACCTTTTGCTACAATTACAGCTGCCAGTCTTTTAGGGTATGTCTCTACCAGCTTTGCACATCTAGAGACTGAAATCCTTGCCCATTCTTCTTTGCAAAACAACTCCAGCTCAGACAGATTAGATGGACAGCGTTTGTGAACAGCAGTTTTCAGATCTTGCCACAAATTCTCGATTGGATTTAGATCTGGACATTGACTGGGCCTTTCTAACACATAGATATGTTTTGTTTTTAACCATTCCATTGTTGCCCTGGCTTTATGTTTAGGGTCATTGTCCTGCTGGAAGGTGAACCTCCGCCCCAGTCTCAAGTCTTTTGCAGTCTCCAAGAGGTTTTTTTCCAAGTTTGCCCTGTATTTGGCTCCATCCATCTTCCCATCAACTCTGACCAGCATCCCTGTCCCTGCTGAAGAGATGCACCGCCCCCGAGCATGATGCTGCCACCACCATATTTGACAGTGGGGATGGTGTGTTCAGAGTGATGTGCAGTGTTAGTTTTCTGCCACACATAGCGTTTTGCATTTTGGCCAAAAAGTTCAATTTTGGTCTCATCTGACCAGAGCACCTTCTTCCACATGGTTTCTGTGTCCCCCACATGGCTTGTGGCAAACTGCAAACGGGACTTCTTATGCTTTCTGTTAACAATGCCTTTTTTCTTGCCACTCTTCCATAAAGGCCAACTTTGTACAGTGCATGACTAATAGTTGTCCTATGGACAGAGTCTCCCACCTGAGCTGTAGATCTCTGCAGCTCGTCCAGAGTCACAATGGGCCTCTTGACTGCATTTCTGATCAGCGCTCTCCTTGTTCGGCCTGTGAGTTTAGGTGGATGACCTTGTCTTGGTAGGTTTACAGTTGTGCCATACTCCTTCCATTTCTGAATGATCGCTTGAACAGTGCTCCATGGGATGTTCAAGGCTTTGGAAATCTTTTTGTAGCCTAAGCCTGCTTTAAATTTCTCAATAACTTGATCCCTGACTTGTCTTGTGTGTTCTTTGGACTTCACGGTGTTGTTGCTCCCAATATTCTCTTAGACAACCTCTGAGGCCCTCACAGAGCAGCTGTATTTGTACTGACATTAGATTACACACAGGTGCACTCTATTTAGTCATTAGCACTCATCAGGCAATGTCTATAGGCAACTTACTGCACTTGGATCAAAGGGGGCCGAATAATTATGCACACACCACTTTGCAGTTATTTATTTGGAAAAAAAATGTTTGGAATCATGTATGATTTTCGTTCCACTTCTCATGTGTACACCACTTTGTGTTGGTCTTTCATGAGGAATTCCAATAAAATTGATTCATGTTTGTGGCAGTAATGTGACAAAATGTGGAAAACTTCAAGGGGGCCGAATACTTTTGCAAGCCACTGTACATAATGTCTTATAATGTCTAACTATGTCTATCTACATGATACCTATCTTATCTGCTCAGCTTCATTGCAGTAATTGATATCTTCATGCTAATAAATCAGTTTAATATATGACGTAAGTGCCCCCTTTATCTGTTTATGCCCATAATATAATTGCAACTCATAATTGCTTCAAGTTCATTAATGGATCAAAATACTCAATTCATTTCAAATATAATATTATTTTAGATTCATGAGTTTGCACTTTTATAATGAAAGCAATGCATAATCCATACATCAATTAGGCAAGACTAGATCAGCAGAGCTACACCCAAATTTCATCCGGCTAATTAGATTTGATTATTTTTTAGAGTTCTTTTGCATATTTTCATTAACAATTACATTCATTAATGAGCAGGTTTGTGTTTTTGTCTTGCAGAAGGACAGTGTGTGGCTATAACACCATAGAAGTAGAAGTAGCTCCTCTCTGGAAATTATTAATTAATAAGGTTTGTACTCAGCTATATGCATTATTGTGAAGTTATGTTACATTTCTGCCAATAGACTATTGGATGACGTAAGAATAAAACAAATCATCCTTTCTTATGCAGGTGTTAAATCTATTCTATGTGTACCAGTTCTTCACTGTTGTCCTGTGGCTGGCTGAAGGATATTTGGGTTACGCCATTGCAATCCTTCTGCTTTGTATCTGTACAATCACCTTGTCCCTAATGGAGCTCAGACAGGTATGGTAATATATATCACCTTTATGCCATCTCAGTAAAGCAGTGGGGATGTTAAAGATCATGCCCGACTTGTGGCAATCTAATGGCTCAGATTTGTGACAATAGAACAAACATATTTTATTTCATGTTCTAAACCCATTTCTTGCTCGTAAGCACAGTTTATTAAGAAAAGAAATGCTGATAGTTGATGCTGCCCAGATAGGGCAAAATGGGTTCATAAAATGTCACAAAGGCCCTTATCCAATAACCTTTTTCTCCTGAGTTTTCTACCAGGAGATAATTTTCATCTTATCTAAAAAAAATAACTTTTTAGCACTTGTGAATTATAAAAACTACTAAAAAGTAGGGGGAAAAATATTTGAGCAATTTCTTGCTTGGTTGGAGCTTTAAAAGTATTGTATTGATTAAGTAAAGGGAGCCAGTCACCTAGACAGGGCTAAGAGCAATAGATTACACGACAGCCCAGGTTGAGAGATTGATATCGGGGAAAACAATCACATTTTATAATGTAACCAATGTGTCACAAAATACGTGTATATCTTCAAAATACACGAAGCAGAGGCATTCTATAATGACAATTGACGGTATGTAATTCAAAATGCAGCAGACCCAGCAACATACATGGATGGTAGAATTATAATGTTAAAAGGGTTGTAAAACAATGAAAACATCTGTAAATCCACCATTACACTAGGGAAGGGAGGACCCCGCCAAAAGCTTACACCCTATGGGGGGGGGGGGGGTATGAAACAGTTATTTGAAACAGAAGATAAAAATTATCTCCTAGGGGAACACTTAGTAGAAAAAGTGAATTGGATCAGGTCCAAAATGCATCAAGAATGGCCCCAATGATGGTGAGGCAAAGAAGTATCTATCCAGTAAGAGGGAGGCAAAGAGTATGACTGGCTAAATGCAAAGGGAAGCCCTTATATGTGTATATGTGTAGGATATCAAAGAGGGATAGAAATAGATGGAGGTTACGCTGTCTAACAGTCTGAGACTGAATATGGGGCGGAGCTCCGCCCCCGAGAAGGAGATGCGCGCGCACCCTGCGCAATCTCCTTCAGTAGCCGGTTCCAGAACCTGACGCCAATTGGCGTTAGGCGGTCCTGGGGCTGCGACCGCAACCACACCTATTGGCGTGGGGCGGTCTTTAAGTAGTTAATACAAATGTATTAAAATTGCAATTGTCTCAGCCACAGACAGATTCCTTATCTATAGATCCGGTGGTGCATACTGTGCATGTCACAATGCTGCTCACACACAGGGCCACCATCAAACATTTTTGGGCCCCATACTGAGCAAACCTACTGGGCCCCCCTTACTCCTCATATGCCCCCACATGGAAAATCACAATCTTTGAAGGCCTAAAGATTGTATGGTGTGTGTTAGATTGTCAATTTATTAATATACACACCCTAGCAATTTTCTCAGAGTTTCCAATCATTTTTATCATAACTGGGGAAAAGTTGAATATACGTGTGTGGTACATTGGTCATATTTTTGAAATGTTACAATCAGTCAGAAAAATTGATTGTAATTCTTAAACTGAACAGATATTTAAAAACATTGTATTGTGTGTGCAACCCTTAGACTGTAACTGCATTTGCACAGACTGCTCCCAGCCATGGGAGTACGATGAAGGAGGTTCCTCGCAACCCAGCTGGATTGTGTGGACTTCTCAGGAGCACAGTGGATTGGACCGGAAGGGTATTGAGACAAGGGATCTATCTGTGGCTGAGCCAAGAGTTCTGGTGGGGCTTTCTTGTTGCTATGCTGCTGTTAGGGAACTGTAGGGGACGTTAGAACATTCCATCTTCAGGTGAAATACTCTTGTTTGTTTCTAATGGATTCAGATTTCCTGCCCTGTGGCATATTGAGCTCTGCCAAAGTCCATCAGAAAGTAGAATTTTCGATGTACTTTACATATTTATGACTTTTGTGCCATTTGCTTTTTCAAATTGTTTTACCATCAGCTTTTACGTGTGTTTGCTATGCAAATATTTTTTTTTTTTTGATAATTTCGCAATAGTGCTCCTTTAAATATGATTGGACATGTTACAGACATTTCAGGAATAACCTAGATCCTTGATTTTTAGTGATGATGAGTCTGCAGAAGCAGCAAATGATAGAGAGCATCAAGTGTAGAGGAATGGTTGAGGAATATGAGTATGGAGAATTGGCCTTTGGATTTTGCTACCAGCAATACCAGCTAAAGTCCCATATCACATAAATAGCTAAATGTATTATATACCACCAAGTACACCACTGTGATATATCCACATATACTACGAGCCCTGTGGATGGTAGAATTATAATGTTAAAAGGGTTGTAAAACAATGAAAACATCTGTAAATCCACCATTACACTAGGGAAGGGAGGACCCCGCCAAAGGCTTACACCCTATGGGGGGGGGGGGGGGGTATGAAACAGTTATTTGAAACAGAAGATAAAAATTATCTCCTAGGAGAACACTTAGTAGAAAAAGTGAATTGGATCAGGTCCAAAATGCATCAACAATGGCCCCAATGATGGTGAGGCAAAGAAGTATCTATCCAGTAAGAGGGAGGCAAAGAGTATGACTGGCTAAATGCAAAGGGAAGCCCTTATATGTGTATATGTGTAGGATATCAAAGAGGGATAGAAAAAGCCCAGAAATTGAAAATTATGTCAGAAAAGGCCCACTGTACAATGTTTATGTGGCTCGATCGAAGGAAGGAAAAGAGAGTAATGCAGGGAAGGGTGGAAACAGAAGCTGTTGTGCCCCACAGTCAGTGTTGGAAAAGAAGGGAAGGAGAGTGCAGTTCAGGAAAAAATGGAGGCAACTCCGAAAATGGCGCTTTCTTCAGCTGACGTAAGGCATGCATGAGCAATGTGTGGAGGGAAGCAGGAAATTTGAGTGCCCTTTAATGACAGAAATTTGGGAGCCCCATAAACACCCATAGAAAATATTGGTAAGAGTGTGAAATTTGGGTGCCCCTGGCTGATAAACAGGAGAGGGGGGAGTTTTTAAGGTTAGTCATAAGGTTGTGTCTTTAAGATTAAGCATGGGCGGGATTTAGGGTTAGACATCAGCTGGGGGTCAGTTAAGGTTAGGCATAGGTAGAGGGAGGGTTCTGTGTCAGAACAGGGTTGGGTTAAGTTGTAGTAAATTATCGGTATTATTTACTGATATTTGACTATCCTAATTACAATTTACAAACATATATCTGTAAATTTACTGATATTTGAATAGCCAAAATTGGGTGCCAAAATTTACCTGCGCCTCTTTGTCATGCAAGCTGCGTGGTGGACTGAAAGAGAAAATAATAGAAAAAGTGCCAAAGTCAAGGTAAGAAGTGAAGCATGTTAGCAAGCAGTTCGGGCAGTGGACAGTCTATCACAACCACAGTTTACAGTACAAAGTCATGAAGCCATTGATCACACATTTCTCCCACCCATCTGCTCATTAAGATGTAGGATAACCTTTGAAATGATTGATCAAAATCTATCTATTAAAAATGCTTAACAGTAAAAAATGTCCTCTAATGCTGGGCATACATACAGTGGATGAAGTAAGCTATAAATATCTACCTAAGATCATTTACCAACTTGTAACATTACCCCACTGGATAATAGATTCGTTCTCAGCAGAGGTCTAAGATATCGTAACATCGCTCTCCCTGCCTCTCCACAAGGATTCTTGCTCTACATTGCAATCAAAATGATGAGTTATTGTACATTTACATTTCTCAATTTTACAGCAATCTTCAAAACTACACAATTTGGTCAAAGCTCATAATAACATGAAGGTGACTGTGAGTGGTAGAGATCAAGGTAAGATGAAAATAGAATTTTCCCTTGCTAAGCATCAATTATGTGAATGTGCTGTATATGGTACAGAGGGCCTAATATAGATTAATAATGCTTACACCTTTTGGTTCCCGACACATGTACTTTTATGAACTTACTACCGGTCTGATATTTTGTGGTAACTGGGAACTGAGAGGAACAATAACTATAGTTTTACAGTGGCATGTCCTAATCTTGAGCACATAGCATCAAAAACTGCTAGCGTTTGAACTGCACAGATAAAAAGGCTGGCATGGACAATCCTTCACCTTGCACCATGAAACATCCATGAATTCAAACGAGAATTTCAAATTCATTTCCGCTTCATCTCTGTTTATCTTAACCACTTCCTGCAAAATGGAAGTTTATAACTGTCCTATTTGTGCAACTTTAGTGCAAATAAAATGTTTATAAAAGCCCAGCAATTCTGCTAAACCGCACATACGCCATCAGAGTGCAGGTGTGCGTGTACACTTGTGCACTCGCATGCGCATACAAACCATTCAGCCTATGGCAGGAAGTGGTTAAAGCTTGGGTCCAGGGAAGCTGACAGTGTTTCTGGGGCATGTTTATTAATGGCTTCTTTTTTTTTTAATTTGTGAATGCAGTGAAGAGCTGTGTCCAAATGATGGTTTCAAATGTGTTCTTGAGCCTATGCAACAATTTACATTACAGAATGATGTCTATTTGTTAATGCTGCCTGAGTACCTAAAGATCACAGCCATCCAATATTGGGTTTCAACCTTTTCCTTTGTGTACAGAAATTTAATGGGATTTTTAAAATATTTAATGGTATTATAATTTGTAGATGATGCCCAAATTATTTTCAATTTTATATAAAGATATCCTCATATAGTTTCATTATTTGCCCACACGGTGTTTGACTGAGTGGTGTACCTCTCCCCATCTTTACTTCTAAAAAAAACTCATTGTAGGCAGATTTTTTCTTTATTTAATACCCAGTCATGTTACTGACCTGCCGTTAATTAATTTATACAACCCCAGAGATTCATCATTTGATATGTTGTCTTCGTACCATTCTCAGACAAACCTTCCAGCAGATGTGAGTCTGTGCATTACCTGTTTTAGTTCCCATCAGGTAATTGCAGAAGACCAGTGGTGGCTCCAGCCTCAAATTTTTTTTTGGTGGGGCAAATGGGTAATAAGGGGGCACCATGGCTGGTTGGCGGGCCCATTTGGGTGATCAAAATGGATGTGTGTATGGCTAGCTTTAGATATTTTTTGCCTAACTCAGGTGATAAAACCAAGCCAAACTATTTCAGCAATGATCAGAACCAATTGTCGAAATGATGATGCTATTATTAAAGAGGAGCTGTTAGGTATAAGGTCTCAGAGAAAATAAACACATATATCAGTAGCTAAAGATTGGCTGTACTTACATTACATATGCATTTCACTGTCCACGTTTGGATTTCACAGAATTTGTATATAGTATATGCAGAGATAGATGCTCCTGACAGCTCATGGCAGGCTCCATGTTTTTCTGTCAAATGTGTCGTCATGTCCTGCCTGCTTCCTGATCACAGATAAGCTCGTACTTGAACAACACAGTGTGCAGTGAATATTAATGAGCCATGTGGCTAGGAACAATAGCTGACTCCTGCAGTGTACTCTGCCCGGAGATTTATCAGTGCTACGCGCTAAACTGATTACAAGCTGCTGTAACGTCTCATTAGCAGCCGAGGGGAGGGCCCCAGAATGCTTTGCAGTTTAGTATGCGGCTTGCGTCCTTATGGGTCTATAACAGCCTTGCTGATAAGCACACATCAAAGGTAACTGAGATTTTATTCTTCACTAATGGCTTTTTGGCTTCCTTCTAAACTGTTTAACACAGGAGAATAGAGGTTTAAATTAGCTTCTGCAGCCTGACAGTTACTCTTTAAAGAAAATATACCTACAGATGTACTTGGCTAGTTTGCTGACATGCCTAGTGCTTGCTTACTTGCTACCAAGCTGCTCCTATGTGGACAGATCACAGACAAATAATTTCAGCCCCTAGCCTGTGTTGCATGACTCTACAAACGAGGGGTGGGGAAGAGGCAGGAGAGAGAGAAACACTGTGTGTAATTCCTTATCTTAGTAGCTAAGCATGGCTGGAGTTCAGGAAGTTTTAAATCAAGATCATTATCCTGATTCAAAACTTCCTGTCTGTAAAATGCAAGCTCTAGTTTATTGGCTAATTTAAAAGAAAAACAGTAAGCTTTCAGCTTGTAAGCCTTCTTCAGACTCTGTTGCTTTTGACAGACTATGTTAGAACATAAAATCAGAAGGAGATAGAGAGATTTTTTTTTGCAAATATAAGTGTCATCCAGATGCATAAATTACAATGGATCTTGCAAGGATTTTGAGGTATTTATGGGAAAAAGCAGGAAGTTTTAAATCAGGATGATACAATTTATTTTACTTTACAGCCTTCGTCGGGCTTACAATCTTGTATACCAGTGGTGCTCAGCAGAGCTCGAATATTCGAGTAGCTCGAATATTCGAGCTCTTTTTCAGCTATTCGAGCTCGGTATTCGAGCTCCGAATAGCTGGAGCTATTCGAATGGGCTATCCGAGTACACTCGAATAGCCCATTCACTATTCGAGCTATTCGAGCAAACCGGCGCTATTCGAGCTCGGTACCGAGCTCGAATAGCGTCATAGCCCAGATTGATGTCCTTAGAGCCAATCAGAGGGCTCCCAGGCCCTCTGACGGCAGCCAATCACAGAGGGGGACCCTGGCCAGCCCCTACCCTATAAATAGCGGCCGCCATGTTCCGTTTCTCCGTGCTTGCCTGAGACTTGTACAGAGAGAGAGTTGCTCCTTTGTGCTTTGGCTTAGCAAGAGCTCTATTGTGGTCATTTACCTAGCGTTTTTGCTCACATACACCTCCTATACACACCTATATTGTTGTTAGTTATTTAGACATTGTATTTTAGTTAGTAGCTTGTGTGTTACATTAGAGACAGGCAGCTGCTGCAAGCTTACAGGTTTAGGCCTCAGGGGGGCCTTGCCTCTGTGGGCAGCTGTCCTCTGTTTATTTCTCTCATCTATACCAGTATTTCTGCTGTCCTTTACTAATAGTATTGTAGTTATACTGTACTAGGAGTAGGACACTCACTGACTGTCACTGTTTATAGGCTACTAGCTAGCTCCTGCGTGTGTGCACTCACTCACTGTCTGTGTGTACACACACTCTATTTCCTTCTGATTATTGATAGATTATTGTTAGTTAGTTGTACTTACTTACTACTTACTCTTACTGTACCCGTAGGGACACTCACTGTCACTGTTCATATAGGCTACTAGCTCCTGCGTGTGCGCACTGCACTCACTGTCTGAGTGTACACACACAACACACACTCTATTTCCTTCTGATCGCTGATTGATTATCGTAATTAGTTAGTTGTACTTACTGTTACTACTTACTCTTACTGTACTAGGAGTCTAGGACACTCAGTCACTGTCCATAGGCTACTAGCTCCTGCGTGCGTGCACTCACTGTCTGAGTGTACACACACCCACACTCCATTTCCTTCTGATCGCTGATTGATTATCGTAATTAGTTAGTTGTACTTACTGTTACTACTTACTCTTACTGTACTAGGAGTCTAGGACACTCAGTCACTGTCCATAGGCTACTAGCTCCTGCGTGCGTGCACTCACTGTCTGAGTGTACACACACCACCCACACTCCATTTCCTTCTGATCGCTGATTGATTATTGTAATTAGTTAGTTCTACTTACTGTTACTACTTACTCTTACTGTACTAGGAGTCTAGGACACTCAGTCACTGTGTTCATAGGCTACTAGCTCCTGCGTGCGTGCACTCACTTGTCTGAGTGTACACACACCACCCACACTCCATTTCCTTCTGATCGCTGATTTATTATTGTAATTAGTTAGTTCTACTTACTGTTACTACTTACTCTTACTGTACTAGGAGTCTAGGACACTCAGTCACTGTGTTCATAGGCTACTAGCTCCTGCGTGCGTGCACTCACTGTCTGAGTGTACACACACCCACACTCCATTTCCTTCTGATCGCTGATTGATTATTGTAATTAGTTAGTTCTACTTACTGTTACTACTTACTCTTACTGTACTAGGAGTCTAGGACACTCAGTCACTGTGTTCATAGGCTACTAGCTCCTGCGTGCGTGCACTCACTGTCTGAGTGTACACACACCACCCACACTCCATTTCCTTCTGATCGCTGATTGATTATTGTAATTAGTTAGTTCTACTTACTGTTACTACTTACTCTTACTGTACTAGGAGTCTAGGACACTCAGTCACTGTGTTCATAGGCTACTAGCTCCTGCGTGCGTGCACTCACTGTCTGAGTGTACACACACCCACACTCCATTTCCTTCTGATCGCTGATTGATTATTGTAATTAGTTAGTTCTACTTACTGTTACTACTTACTCTTACTGTACTAGGAGTCTAGGACACTCAGTCACTGTGTTCATAGGCTACTAGCTCCTGCGTGCGTGCACTCACTGTCTGAGTGTACACACACCACCCACACTCCATTTCCTTCTGATCGCTGATTGATTATTGTAATTAGTTAGTTCTACTTACTGTTACTACTTACTCTTACTGTACTAGGAGTCTAGGACACTCAGTCACTGTGTTCATAGGCTACTAGCTCCTGCGTGCGTGCACTCACTGTCTGAGTGTACACACACCCACACTCCATTTCCTTCTGATCGCTGATTGATTATTGTAATTAGTTAGTTCTACTTACTGTTACTACTTACTCTTACTGTACTAGGAGTCTAGGACACTCAGTCACTGTGTTCATAGGCTACTAGCTCCTGCGTGCGTGCACTCACTGTCTGAGTGTACACACACCACCCACACTCCATTTCCTTCTGATCGCTGATTGATTATTGTAATTAGTTAGTTCTACTTACTGTTACTACTTACTCTTACTGTACTAGGAGTCTAGGACACTCAGTCACTGTGTTCATAGGCTACTAGCTCCTGCGTGCGTGCACTCACTGTCTGAGTGTACACACACCACCCACACTCCATTTCCTTCTGATCGCTGATTGATTATTGTAATTAGTTAGTTCTACTTACTGTTACTACTTACTCTTACTGTACTAGGAGTCTAGGACACTCAGTCACTGTGTTCATAGGCTACTAGCTCCTGCGTGCGTGCACTCACTGTCTGAGTGTACACACACTAAATTTACTTGTGATTACTACTGATTATTGTAACTGCTAGTTGTACTTCCTGACTGTTACTACTTACTTACTGTACTAGGGGACACTCACTCAGTCACCTCACCAACCAACCCACTCCATTAAAGTACCCCACTTTTCACCCGCCCTTTTAAAAAACTTTTGTCTATACGCCCAAAACATTGAAGATGTCTGGAAGTGGCAGCCAGCGCGATTTGGGCAAGGGGAAGGGCAGCAAGGGAATCAGGAGGAGAGGGAGCAGCATTGTGGCAAGCCGCGGCCGCGGGCGCGCCACCATGCACAGTTCCGCAGCAGCAGCAGCAGCGTCAGTGGCTAACATTCCTCCCATAGCCACTGGCCGTGGACGCCTTGGGCGCCGCCCAGCAGGAGCATCTGCAACTCACGCTGCAGAGACACAGCAGCAGCAGCGTGTAGCACCTGCTCCCATTTTCCTCCAGCCGGGTCGGAAACGTCCCATTGAGGAAAAGGATGCAGACACTGTGGTGCAACTCATGACGGAGGATGAGCAGCCCGCCATCAGCTCTGCATCCGAGGCCTCCACCCTCACCACCACCACCACCACCACCACCACCCCTGTTCGCAGCAGCCGCCCAGCAGGGTCTGGGGAGGAGGCCAGTTTACCGTCACTCGCCGACCTGTCATTCAGCAGTCTTTTGACCCCAGGCATCATGAGTAAATTGTCTGCTGTTGTTGGCGATCTTGAGGAGGAGATGCTGATGGGCACTTTGGGGGATGAGGGATTGGACAGCAAGACTGTGGCGACAGTCAAGCAGCCCATCCATGCATCAGGAGAGGAGTTTGGGGGGTCCTCATCCCAGCAGGACATGTTTCAGGAGGGGGAGGATGATGATGACCCGGTGACAGACAGAGACTGGGTGCCACCACCTCCAGGGGATGTCGTCCTCAGCAGCTCTGAGGAGGAGGAGGAGGATGCGCTTGTGGGCCTTGCAAGGAGGCGCATCATTGCAAGCATTGGCAGCGTCCCACAGCCTGCTGGTGTCTCAGGCTCAGCAGCAGCAGCAGCAGCATCAGCCAGTACCACCACCAGCCGCACCCAAGCCCCCCCCCCAACCACCACAGGGAGACAGGCAGCAGCGCTTCCATGCCGTAGGGGGAAGTTTCTGTCACCAATCTGGCGGTTTTTCACCATGCCCACTGTGTACAGCAAGTACGCCACTTGCAACCACTGTCAGCGGAAGTTGAGCAGAGGTGCAGACCCCTTAAAGTTCAGCACCAGCTCGCTCATCAACCACCTTGCGGCTAAACATTTCCACCAGCATGAGGAGTTCCAGAGGCTGAAGGCATCTGCTGCTGGCAGTGGCACCACACCCATCACTGCACAGCCTTCAGCAGCAGCAGCAGCAACAGCAGCCACCCGCCCTCCTGCTCCTCCAGCAGCACCAGCAGGAGTGCGGAAACGCACTGCTCCTCCCCCCTCTGCAACTCCTGCCGCCGACACTGAGGCCTGTTCTGGCAGCCAGTCCTCAGTGGCCTCCTCTGCTGTGTCTGCTGATTCCCGTGTCAGCAAAAGGCCACGCCAGAGCCTTTTGAGCGAGTCCTTCCAGGGGGTGGTTAGGGCTCTGCCTCCCAGCAGCCGTCGCGTGCGGCAGCTGAACGGCTTGCTGGCACGGGCCATGTGCTCCCAACTCCTGCCGTACACGCTCGTGCAGGAGGGGAGCGACATTCGTGCGCTGCTTGCTTGCGCAGCCCCAGACTGGCAGCTCCCCAGCAGACACTTCTTTGCCCGCAAGGCCATTCCTGCACTGCACCGCTTTGTGATGGCCAATGTGGAGCGAGGGCTGGAGCACGCGGTTGGTGAAAGGGTCCACGTCACCATGGACTCCTGGAGCAGCCGCTTCGGGACAGGCCGCTACCTGTCCTTCACTGTCCACTGGGTCAGCTTGGTGGAAGGGGGTGAGGATGGGAGAGCAGCAGCGGGCACAGCAGCAGCAGCAACACAGTGGGTGGTGCCACCCCGCAGGGTCAGGGGAACTGCAGCAGGTTCCTCCGATCCTCTGCCATCCTCCGGCACACCTGGCCAAACCCCCCGCCTCAGCAGCAGCGTGAAGGCCCGCCACTGCCAAGCGCTGCTGCACTTGGTCAGCCTTGGGAAGACCAAGCTGACGGCAACCCATGTGTTGGCCAAACTCCAGGAGCAGGAGAGGATTTGGCTGACCCCCAGAGGCCTCAGAGTCGGAGAGGTGGTGGCCGACAATGGGGCCAATCTGGTTGCCGCAATAGACAGGGGAAACCTGACCCACATCCCCTGTCTTGCCCACGTGCTGAACCTGGTGGTGCAGAAGTTCCTGCGCACCTACCAGGGGATGGGCGAACTGCTGGAAACGGCAAGGAATGTTGTGCGTCACTTCCGGCGCTCGGCTGCAGCCTGTGCGAGCCTGGAAGACGTGCAAAAGGAGCTGGATCTGCCACGCCATCGGCTGATCCTTGACGTTCCGACTCGCTGGAACTCCACCCTGGCGATGTTGGAGCGTCTGGTTGAACAGAGGCACGCTGTCAAACAGTACCTTGCCCTGGCCACTGTTTCCGCAGCTCAGAGAAGGGACAAGACCAGCAACATCCCGTCCATCGTCCCCGATGATGACTGGAGGCACATGCAGCAGGTGTGCTTAGTGCTGGCTCCCTTCCTGCAGGCCACAAACATGGTGAGCAGGGACCATGCTATGGTCTGCGAGTGGGTGCCCCTGGTTTGTCTGCTGAACAGGGCCCTCAATGCTTTGCTGGAACAGGGAGCGGCAGCCTTGGACCAGCAGGAGCGGCAACCAGCTGCGCAGTCCACCTCTGAGGGGGAGGAGGAGGAGGACTTGGTGGAGGTCCCTGACCTGGCTGCTGATGAGGGGGATCAGCACAGCGCAGCTGAGTTGGTGCGGGGGTGGAGAGAGGATGAGGCGGCAGAGGAGGAGGATGAGGACAGCACTGACGTCGATGTGCCAGCAGACGTGGCCCGCCTCTTCCCAATGGCAGCGCACATGCTGACGTGCCTGCGCAGGGACCCCAGGGTGATCCAGATGAAGCAGAGGGAGGACATCTGGATCAGCATGATGTTGGACCCACGCCTCAAGGGGAAGTTGAGCCAGTTCCTGCCGCCTGCAGGAGGAGACCCAGCGCAACAAATAAGGAGCTTGCAGCAGGCCCTTGTTGAGCGCTTGGAGGAAGCCTTCCCCCAGCCTTCCACCCCCACTGTCCAGCAGCCAGCACAGAGGCAGCAGCAGGTGCCTGCATCCAGCAGCAGCAAGCGCCCCACAGACCTGCTGTCTCTCAGCCACGAGCTCTACAGGACTGTAGAGGCTCCGGCAGCAGTGACTAGAGAGGAGATGCATGCAGCAGCATCCTCCTCCGGTCACAGCCAGCGCCTGACCCGCATGGTGGCTGACTACATGGGGTCGTACAGCGGGCTTGACAGCGATGCCCCTGTTGATCCCATGGAGTATTGGGTCAAGCGCATGGAGATCTGGAGCGAGCTGGCGCAGTACGCCCTGGAAGTGCTGTCCTGCCCCCCTTCCAGCGTGCTGTCCGAGCGCTGCTTCAGTGCAGCTGGTGGCGTGGTCACCGAGAAACGCTCACGTCTGTCTCACAACACAAGTCTGTGGACAGACTGACGTTTCTCAAGATGAACCAGGCGTGGGTGGAAGGCGAGTTCCTGGCCCCTGTTGTCGGCGAGAGGGGGACATGAACTGGCTGCCGGAACCATCGTTAATGTGCCTTACCACCCTTTACCACCTCCTGGCTCCTGCTCACTAAGCCAGCCTGGTTCACTTTGACTATTACGTCGCCTGCAGCCACACATTTTACACCTACAGTGGGCTGCTGTGTACTGCCCTTCTGCTGTCTGTCTGTGTTTCCCACTGCCAGGGTACACAGAATTACCTTCTTCTGCTGCCACTCTGCCACCAGCTATTACGTCAAACAATAGCTATATTGGTTGCAAAACCAAAACCAAACAAACCATTAAAAAAAAAAAAGGTTTAATTTTTCTGAGGTGCCCGGGTTGAAAACTGTGTTGTTCCAGTTGTGTATTGGACACAATGTGGGCTGCACGACCGCTGTCTGGGACCTCCTGTTGTGTTTATTTACAGCCCTGGTATCACCGCTAGGTACCAGGGCTATTATGTCACGCTGCCTACCTGCTGCCACACTCACACTGCTCCTCCATACCTCCTCCTGCTGCTGCTGCTGCTGTCTGTCTGTGTTTCCCACTGCCAGGGTACACAGATGATTTACCTTCTGCTGCCACTCTGCCACCAGCTATTACGTCAAACAATAGCTGCTCGCCTACTCCTCCATTCCTCCTCCTCCTGCTGCTGCTGTCTGTCTGTGTTTCCCACTGCCAGGGTACACAGATGATTTACCTTCTGCTGCCACTCTGCCACCAGCTATTACGTCAAACAATAGCTGCTCGCCTACTCCTCCATTCCTCCTCCTGCTGCTGCTGTCTGTCTGTGTTTCCCACTGCCAGGGTACACAGATGATTTACCTTCTGCTGCCACTCTGCCACCAGCTATTACGTCAAACAATAGCTGCTCGCCTACTCCTCCATTCCTCCTCCTGCTGCTGCTGTCTGTCTGTGTTTCCCACTGCCAGGGTACACAGAATTACCTTCTTCTGCTGCCACTCTGCCACCAGCTATTACGTCAAACAATAGCTATATTGGTTGTAAAACCAAAAACCAAAAAACCATAAAAAAAAAAAAAAGGTTTAATTTTTCTGAGGTGCCCGGGTTGAAAACTGTGTTGTCCCAGTTGTGTATTGGACACAATGTGGGCTGCACGACCGCTGTCTGGGACCTCCTGTTGTGTTTATTTACAGCCCTGGTATCACCGCTAGGTACCAGGGCTATTATGTCACGCTGCCTACCTGCTGCCACACTCACACTGCTCCTCCATACCTCCTCCTGCTGCTGCTGCTGCTGTCTGTCTGTGTTTCCCACTGCCAGGGTACACTACACAGATGATTTACCTTCTGCTGCCACTCTGCCACCAGCTATTACGTCAAACAATAGCTGCTCGCCTACTCCTCCATTCCTCCTGCTGCTGTTGCTGTCTGTCTGTGTTTCCCACTGCCAGGGTACACAGAATTACCTTCTGCTGCCACTCTGCCACCAGCTATTACGTCAAACAATAGCTATATTGGTTGCAAAACCAAAACCAAACAAACCATTAAAAAAAAAAAAAGGTTTAATTTTTCTGAGGTGCCCGGGTTGAAAACTGTGTTGTCCCAGTTGTGTATTGGACACAATGTGGGCTGCACGACCGCTGTCTGGGACCTCCTGTTGTGTTTATTTATAGCCCTGGTATCACCGCTAGGTACCAGGGCTATTATGTCACGCTGCCTACCTGCTGCCACACTCACACTGCTCCTCCATACCTCCTCCTGCTGCTGCTGCTGCTGTCTGTCTGTGTTTCCCACTGCCAGGGTACACAGATGATTTACCTTCTGCTGCCACTCTGCCACCAGCTATTACGTCAAACAATAGCTGCTCACATTACTCCTCCATTCCTCCTGCTGCTGTTGCTGTCTGTCTGTGTTTCCCACTGCCAGGGTACACAGAATTACCTTCTGCTGCCACTCTGCCACCAGCTATTACGTCAAACAATAGCTATATTGGTTGCAAAACCAAAACCAAACAAACCATTAAAAAAAAAAAAAAAGGTTTAATTTTTCTGAGGTGCCCGGGTTGAAAACTGTGTTGTCCCAGTTGTGTATTGGACACAATGTGGGCTGCACGACCGCTGTCTGGGACCTCCTGTTGTGTTTATTTACAGCCCTGGTATCACCGCTAGGTACCAGGGCTATTATGTCACGGCGAGCTGCCTGCCTCATTGACTGCCTGCTGCCACACACTCATCCTCCTCCTCCTGCTGCTGAATTTACCTCCTGCTGTCTTTGTGTTTCCACTGCCAGGGAGCACATACAATGGCGCTTCCAACATGCGTGCGCCCACCAGCTATTTGTTACGCTCAAAAATAGCTGCATTTCTTTAAAAAAAAAATTGAAAAGAGAAATACGTGAAGAAGAAGAAGACGATATTGAAAAAGAAGGAGAAGGAGAAGATGAAGATGAAGAAGAAGATGAAGAAGAAGATGAAGAAGATGATGAAGAAGATGAAAAAGAAGAAGAAGATGAAGAAGATGAAGAAGAAGAAGATGAAGAAGAAGAAGATGAAGATGAAGAAGAAGAAGAAGATGAAGAAGAAGAAGAAGAAGAAGATGAAGAAGATGAAGAAGAAGAAGAAGAAGATGAAGAAGAAGAAGAAGATGAAGAAGAAGAAGATAAAGAAGATGAAGATGAAGAAGAAGAAGAAGATGAAGATGATGAAGAAGAAGAAGATGAAGAAGATGAAGAAGATGAAGAAGAAGAAGATGATGAAGAAGAAGAAGAAGAAGATGATGAAGAAGAAGAAGAAGAAGAAGAAGAAGACAATATAGAAGAAGAAGAAGAAGATATAGAAGAAGAAGATCTAGAAGAAGAAGAAGAAAGATAAAGAAGAAGAAGAACAAGTATATACAGTAACACTACTGAACAAAATTAAGGACACAACTTCTCTTTCCACCTTTTTTTTTAAAGGAACATCCCAACATAATCACTTGCTGTTGTTACTTGGAAAAAAAGATGTTTCTTGCATCATTCACCCTCAAAACAAGTGTTGGAAGCTATTTAAGGCCAATTCGAATAGTCAGCTCGAATAGTGAGCTCGAATACCGACTCGAATAGTGAGCTCGAAGTCCGAGGTCGAATCGAATAGTAAAAATTATTCGACTCGAATATTCGACTGACCTCGAATAATTTACTATTCGAATTCGACCAAACTCGAATTTTAAAAAGGGGTATTCGAGCATCACTATTGTATACTTGCTGGCTGATGGTACAGACAGCTTTATACATGCAACATCAAAAGTGGGTACATAGATTTTTTTCAAGCATAAATACATGTCATGTCATTAAGATGCCTTAAGTGAAACAGAACATCTAAATGGAGTGGAAGGTTGTTAGTGGAGATAAGAATCCCTGTTTACACCATGTTACCAGACCTGGGAGTTGGACAGTTACAGAGGCATCGTAAAATCTGAGTTCACAAGTTTAGCTATATAGGCTGAGAAAGAGTTTGGCATTAAATATCTATATTATATAAAGTTTTTGTACTTATTTAAGCCTTTGTCCACTGCTTTGAACCTGTTTATAAATTTTGTTTCTGCTATTAATCGATCATTTGACGTTTTGAAACCACCCTTCAGGGCAGTGACACGAAGATCATACATGCTGTGTCCGTTGGAACGAAAGAGTGTAGCAACTGGGAGTTCAGATTTGGTATCGTTAGTAGTGTACCTGTGTCCATTCATACGTTTGCACAGAGTTTGTCCAGTTTCTCCCACGTACATAACATTGGGGCATTTAGCACACATGAACAGATATACCAGATAGGTGGATCCACAGGAAAATGTGCCTTGTACTATGTACTCCTGTTGTGAACCTGGTATCGTTAACCTGTCAGTGGAGTAAATGTGTCTGCAGGTCCCACACCTTTTTTGTCAGCAGGGTGATGTTTCGTTTTGTTGTGGCCTATTCAAAAAACTCCTGACAATCATCTGTTTCAGATTGTGTGGTTGCCGATATGACAAGAGGGGAGGTTTAGGGAATATCTTCCTCAGTCTGTGATCCTTGTGCAAAATGGGATGAAGTTCCTTAGCAATGCTTCTTAAGATTTCCAGGTGTGGGTTGTCGGTGACAACCAAAGGGACACGATCCTCTTTCTGGTTTTGCTTATATTTTAGGAGTTCAGTCCTGGGGATGTTGCTGGCTTTCCTGATTTGGGCCTCAGTCATAGGAGGACTGTAACCTTGTTTAATGAAAGTGTTCTTAAGGTGATCCAGGTGCTTGTCTCTGTCCATCCTGTCAGAACAAATCCGGTTGTACCTTATGGCCTGGCTGTAAATTATAGAGTTCTTAATGTGCTTGGGATGAAAACTGTCATATCTTAGGTATGTGGGACGGTCTGTAGGTTTGCGATACACAGACGTTTGTAGGTTGTCACCCCTGATGTATATGGTGGTGTCCAGAAAGTTAATTTCTGTGTGAGAGTAGGTAAGTTTCAATTTGATTGTACGATGGAAGGCATTGAAGTTCCTGTGGAACTGGAGAAGATCATCCTCACTTGCGGACCAGATGATTAAAATATCATCAATGAAGCGGAAGTAGGCCATGGGTTTTATGTGACATGCATTGAGGTATTCCTCTTCGATTTTGGCCATGAAGAGATTTGCATACTGTGGTGCAAATAGTGAACCAATTTCCATGCCCATTTGCTGTAAATAGAGGTCCTGTCCAAAAGTGAAATAATTATGAGTGAGAATGAATTTGATCAGTCCAGCAATAGGCTTTACTGGTATGCCCTGACCCTGAAGATATTTACGACAGGCCGCAATACCATCATCACAGGGAATGTTCGTGTACAGGGACTCCATGTCCATCGTAGCCAGTATGGTTTCCTTTAGGTACTGGGCCGATGGCTGTCAAGCCAAGAGCCTAACTAATCTTTCCCTAGCAGAAAAAATCTGCAGCAGCTCGCCCTAGTCTGTCTATTTGCAGGCACACGAGTGAGTGTAATGGCCGGCGAGCCTGCCTTATATAAGGGGGGTTGGGGCTCCAGGGCTGAGTGTAGCCGGATTGGCTACAATGTGCCCTCTGACTGTGATGTAGAGGGTCAAAGTTGACCCTCATAGTGCATTATGGGACGAATTGAACTTCCGAGAAAGTTTGCCTTCGCCGGCGAAGGCGAACCACCCGAAATTTGCCTGGAACCGTTCGCTGGCGAACCGTTCGGGACATTTCTACTCATCACTACCCTAGAGCTGTTTTTCAACAAACTATTTCATCACAATGGGTTGTTTCCAAAGAATTTTATCTAGCATGTGTATGTGGCTTTAGAATACACTTTTAGCACAATATCCCAAATGTTATTGCCGATTGTAAGTGTATGTGTCCATATATGTTTTTTGTGGGGGAGAGTGGGAAGGGTCTTTTCATTTTTTTTATGCTATCACTTGGGATTATAAACAATTTAGTCTCGGTTCGCACCTGATTCAAGATATGGGAATAAATGATATTATAGAACTATTAAAAATCTAATGTAAACAATATAATGTCAAGTTTGTATGATGTAAAGTATGTATGTAAGTATGAATGTGCAGTATGATGTAAAGTAGTAAGTATGTAAAGTAGGTACATGTATGTATTGTTACGACTTTGTACAGTTTTTTTTACTGATTTAAGGTTTCTAAATATTATTTGCATTTCCTTCCAGAGTGCAGTCAAACGGAATCCCGTCATCTGGTACCTGGAGATGTTATTATTTTGTCTGGTAAAAACTTTTTCATGTCTTGTGATGCCATTCTCATCAATGGAACATGTATTATTAATGAAGGAATGTTAACAGGTGGGTAACCTCAGAGAGCAAAGCATTCTTTATTGTACCACCCAAATTATAAACAACAATTTTGATTTCATAAGCCTAATGTTGAACTGGAAATTCACTGTATGTATAAATATGCAATTATGTATTCATGTACATCAAAATGCTGATTCACCTTATAAATTAATATGCAATTATGTGTTAATGTGCATAACAAAATGCAAATTCACCTTACGTATTAACACACTGTTGGAAAGTGCCTATTAATATCACTAGGGTACAAACCTTGGCAACTGTATATCTTTGTATTTCCAATGTCTGTGAGGCTTGGGTGCAAACAAAACTGGAGCAACAGTGTTGCAGTTGCCCAGATCAACCAATCAGAATCCATGTTGTTTTAGCAGAGGAAACCTGTTTGGGTACTCTGGGAAATTGTTTTCCAGGAATTTTTTATGTGGCTTGATAAATTAGCTTTTAGGTGTACAAACAGGTTTATGTACAGTGCAAAACATATTAATAACTGGGCTGTTTTACTTGTTTTATTTTGCTGCCTGAAGAGTTCATTTCTAGGCATGGAATTGTCAGCTTCTATCTTGTTGGTACCTTGTCGGGAATATAATAAGTGTCACTGATAAGCAAATTGCAGCCATAAAAGTTTTGCTGGCAGAATACAACTTCTGAGAGCAGGGGGAGATAGAAAAAAAGGTCAATAATTCATGCATTTTCATTTAGGGACACTTAATAGGCTGCCACTAAGCAGAGACAAAAATAAAAATTCAATCTACTTTGTAAATGTTTAAATATGAAATAAAACCTAAGGAAGCCATTTTTGGAGTAGGAGGATAAATACAGTTGTTTATCTCATTAGTTTGTTTTCAACTCGGGTTCACTTTAACTGGTAAAAGCTGAAATCTGACTGAAATCTGTGCATTATTATAGGACACCAGCCTCCCTGAAGCCATTATTGTCCAGGAATACAATCTAAGGGACAGCATTCAAATTTTGATGGGATTTCTATTTCTTTCTATTCTATTTCTTTCTTATTCTACAAAAAGGTTTTATTTGTTACTGCTCCTGCCTCTGTTGGACTAAATTATTGAAGTATTGCTGGGACAGGATATACTGAAAATTATCCTAAATAAGGATACAGAAAGCAATAAACATTCAAAACAGGGTCTATCCTCTTTCTACATTATTCAAAATTAAAACAGTTTTGTTTTTATTTTTTTCCCCTAGAAATTGGACTGTAAGGGTGGCCACTAATGATCCAATCTTTTCCATCCAATCTTACCAAATCTATGTAGTAGAAGAGTAAACTGATGGAATATATTAACTGGATACTATAGGCAGTTCCCTTATATTAGATAGAAATGGTAAGATTGGATGAAAAAGATTGGATCATTAGTGGCCACCATAAGCCTGTTTCTAGCTCCTTATCCTATACAATAAAATGCAAGTTTTTCTGCGTCATCAACTGAATGGTTGTGTGTCCCTGGCTTTTTTGTACTGAGCATGTGCGCAGCTAGGGCAGTTAGGACACAGGGCCGGATCTGACAGTTTGCAGTCTGTGGTTCACAGAGGTTCTCATTGCATTGTGGGAAATAACAGCTATTTCCAACTGCCAAACAAGCAGCTCCCTGTATGTATATACTTCAGACAATGGTGGGGAACGAGCAAGCGGGACGCGTATGTGCGCGCATTGCGGGGGGTAGCGGCTGTGACCTAGCGCCTGTTTTTTAACGGGTGGGCCTTTTTACTAGTTTTCTATATTTTCCTAGGGGAATGCATTCCTGTAACAAAAACTCAGTTACCGCATGGAGATGACACAATGCCCTGGCAGCAGTACAGTGGAGAAGATTACAGACGCCATGTCTTGTTCTGCGGAACTGAGGTTATAAGGACAGAATCTACAGCACAAGGTCCTGCCAGAGCTGTGGTGCTGAGAACTGGTAGGTGTAACTGAGTACATACAAACAAGGTGTGAGGAAATTTGCGTGTTGTGTATACCAATTGAAGAATTGATTGGTAATGTTATTAGTGCTTTACTAATATTAGAATATCATTTATGTTTAGGAATGGTCGGAAATGTAGATTTCAGATTCTGTAGAAATTCCGATTTCTGCCAATGCCGATTACCGATTTTACAGATTTCCGATCGGTTTCTGATTTCCGAGTTCCTGATTTCGGATTTCCAAGTACAGGTAGTCTCCGGTTTACAAAGACCCGACTTTTGAACGACCCGCCGATACGAACGCCCACCGACCTGCCGCGATGATGTCACACCGCCGAGGACTACCTCTTCTACTGCCCTTTTTAATGCAGAGTAGGTGCGCGTCTATTTGAAAAGGGCTCCTGGAAAAAAGGGCTCCTGGTGTAGCCCATATATGCGTCTATTTGAAAAGGGCTCCTGGAAAAAAGGGCTCCTGGTGTAGCCCATATATACCAAATTCGGTTACAAAAAGGGCACATGGCGTAGCCCATATATGCCAAATTCATCTACAAAGGGCACCTGGTGTAGCCGAAAAAGCTAGTTTTAGTTTATTTAAAAGGATGCTGTTATAGGCAAAATTTGTTGGGCTATAAAAGGGCTCTAGATATAGCTAAGAAAAGTGATTATTACTACTCTCACACAGAACCCTCCCCTGATGGTGCCTAACCCTAACCCGCTAGGTGGTGCCTACCTCTAAGACCCCCATTTGGTGCCTAACCCTAAGACTCCCCAGGTGGTGCCTAACCCAAAGACTCCCCTGGTGGTGCCTAAACCTAAGGCCCCCCAGGTGGTGCCTAAACCTAAGGCCCCCCAGGTGGTGCCTAACCCTAAGACTCCCCAGGTGGTGCCTAACCCCCCGCTTGTGATGCCTAATCCTAACCTCCCCTGCACCCTTAAATCAAAAATCTCGGCTATAAAAGGGTGCCCTTTTGTAGCAGAATCAAAAACCTTGTACCCTAAAGCCTTGTAGCCGAATAAAAAATATGGGCTACAAAGGGGTGCCCTATTGTAGCCGAAACCCTTGTAGCTGAAAAAAAAATATAAGCTACAAAAGGGCGCCCGCTTGTAACCTATATCAAAACTCGGGAGCCCTTTTCACCACCTTGTAGCCCATATTTGCAGAAATAACATTGATGTCTATGGAGGAGCCCTTTTCATACAGGCAGCTCAGAAGCCCTTTTCAACGGATCCCGTAGCCGTAGGTGCAGTGGAAGGCAGATAGAGGACATCTCACCTGTTCCATGTCGGTCTAACGTCCCATTGTGCTGCCCAGAAGCTGCACGGCCCGTCCTCTCTCTCCGTCCACACTGTTCCCCAGCGGCTTCTTATCTGTCGCATAATGACGCATCAGGAGGCGCCGCCACTGGGGGGCTTCTCCTGATTGCGTCATTATGCGACGCATAAGAAGCTGCATTAAAAAGGGCAGTAGAAGAGGTAGTCCCGACTTAAGAATGAATTCAGGTTACGAACTAACCTACAGTCCCTATCTCGTTCGTTAACCGAGGACTACCTGTAGTGGTTTTTTTAGTCATTTTTTGCATTTACTGATTGGCCAAATACTTCCGAGTTGTTTCTGCATTCTCTGATTGGTCCAATGCTGCCGAGTTCTGTGATTGGGCTAAAATTACCGAGTTGTGGTAATGCAGTATTTCTACAGAAATCCGTTTTCCAAGTTCGGATTTCCGATTTCCGAGTAGTTTTTTCTTTTATTTTTTGCATTCCCTGATAGGCCAAATACTTCCGAGTTGTTTCTGCATTCTCTGATTGGTCCACTGATTTCGAGTTCTGTGATTGGGCTAAAATTACCGAATTGCAGTAATGTAGTATTTCCGCAGAAATCCGATTTCCGAGTTCCATTTTCTGATTTCCGAGTTCCGATCGGAAATTCGGAAATTCCAATTCTGCAAAATCCGAATGAGCATCCCTATTTATGTTACCAATACTCTACTACTTCCTTCTATTAACCCATCACTCACACTACCTACACCTAACATTTAACACCCCTCCCCCCCTTCACTTCTAACACTAGATTACTGATCGTAGAATATCGGTACTATTGCCATTATTCTACCATTCTGCATTCCCCATAGTAGAATATCAGTAATGTTACTGATATTCTGATATCACCTAGCCTAACCTGTCTCTCACATTAACCCTCCTTATATACACCAAACACTTACCACCTTCCACTTACTCCTAACACTAACATTTACTGACTGTAAACTTGTTTTAGTATTTGCTGCTCAGATCCCTTTAAAATTGCGGTAAACGTGTATTAGCTGCTCCAGGAGGTCAGTGCGGGGGGGTGGAATTTTCATCCGGGGTTTGGCTATTAAGTAGCCAAACCCTGGATGCAATTTACCCCGCAATTTACATTACATTCTATGGCAGCAATCAAGTTTCCACAAACGCTAATTCTACATTAATTTATATAAGATCTTAAATATTCATTGTATTCCAGGCTTTAACACAACTAAAGGTGACATGGTGAGATCCATACTGTATCCAAAACCTCTGAACTTTAAACTACATCGAGACGTGAAATGGTTTTTCATCTTTTTGGGATTTCTTGCTGTTGTTGGCATTCTCTATGCTGTCATCATATTTGTGCAGAGGAAGGTAATACAATACACTTAACTGTTTATTTTTTATTATGTTCTCTTTTAGCCCTTATATTTCTAGAGCAAATTTGCTTTTAAATTAGTTACCCTGTAAAGAAGGAATATCATTGTTTTAATTTAATCCCCGGAAGGTGTAAAAGAAGAAGAGTACACATGCGTCATGTTTTAGGAAAATGTTTATGATGACTGCTTGCTTAGTAGTACAAAACTAAAATAATAAAAAGAAAAACCAGAAAAAAAATTCTTCCTTTCTATAGTTATTAGTGCTAGGGCAGGATTGGAGTGCTATGATTTGTCATTTTAGTTGCCCTTAGCATTACAGTATATCCTTATATAGTTATATGCTTATATAGCACTGACATCTTACACAGCACTTTACAGAGTGCATAGGACACTATACTTCAGTGGCTGGATAGTGTACTGTTTAAGGGCTCTGCCTCTGACACATGAGACCAGGGTTTGAATCTTGGCTCTTCATGTTTAGTAAGCCAGCACCTATTCAGTGAGGAGACCTTGGGCAACACTCCCTAACACTGCAACTGCCTATAGAGGGTGCCCCAGTGGCTGCAGCACTGGTTCTTTTAGACCACCAGGAGAAAAGCACAATATAAATGTTCTGTGTCTTGTCTAATGTCCCTGTTATAGTCTTAAGGTAAGTATACTTGCACCTTTAGACTATGACACTCACCGGCATGGATCGGGTCTCACTCAAACCCTTGTGTGGCAGTTCAGGGCTAAATGCTGTACAAATGCATTGCATGGCTACAACCTCATGATGGGTTCTTTTGCTATAGGGGAGAAGGCACGATGGTGCAGTGCATATGCAGCTTCCAACAGGAGGGGTAATGAGGAGAACAGTGCCTTTGCCCGAGATATTCCAACACTCCAGATCTCTCGGTGATGCGTTGGGGTCACTGTACACATGCTAGATTCTTAGCAGAGATGTCTCCGACTGGCCAAGACTTGCAGGGGGGCAAAACAATTAACTGTTTGGTTTGTTAACTGTGTTTGTGCAATATGGAACAAATGTCCAGAGGAAACCCATGCAAACTCTGAGAGTACTTACAAATTCCAAGGAGGTAGTGTCCTGGTGCTGCACGGTGAAAGAGCTATCCACTACGGCACTACGCCGCCCAATTACAGTGAGTGCACTAGGGTCTTCAATTGCAATACTTTGTTCTCTGTTGTGTTTGCTTATTGTAAAATGTGACAACTTTTTATGCAGATTTTGCATTTTTCCTTTGCTATTAGGTTTCTGCTTGGAGAATAATCGTGGAAAGTCTTGTACTTCTGACATCTGCAATCTGCCCTATTATTCCAGCAGCTTTGACAGTTGGGATTCTTTATGCTCAAAGCCGACTTAAAAAGAAGAGTATATTCTGCATCAGTCCAGACAGAATCAATATGTGTGGCCAGATCAACCTGTTTTGCTTTGATAAAGTAAATATATGAAATCAATCTTTACAAATACATTATAACTATTGTAACAGAATGATGTGGTCAGATCAGTGGTGTAGCAATAGGGTGTGTAGAGATTGTTATCCCACCAGTGCTCCTAGACCCGAGGGGCCCATGTTGATAATAGTATCAGTAATTTACATTACTGTTATTTTACTAGTGACTAAGACAGCCCCCATTCTCAACCTCTGAACCCTCTGCTGCTACTGCCTAACACTATCCTACTAATCTAATGCCTAACACTAACCCATCCTCCTAGTGCCTAACACTAACATAACCCTCATAATACCTAACACTAATCCAAATGACCGCTAGTTGTACCTGATTATCTACAATCAACTACAACCATTATTTCCTATGTAATAGGCGTTTGGGTACTAACCAAATTGAGGGCCTAACTCGCCACCGGGGTGCCCTATTATCGATAATTTACAGAGGCCTCTATTAGATGCCTGCCAATCCCCACACCTCATTGACTTGATCCGCACATGAAGCCCTCCTCCAGTTGCTACATTAGCTCATTGTTGGTGCTGGTAATGATCAAATCTACACATACTTTGAACAGTGGCAATCATGCTTCCAACTCTTTCACACAATTGAAATCTAGTTTAGGTGGCATGTATTATACGATTATCAAATATACAGTGCTAGGTGCAAGGAGGGGGGGGGGGGGGGGGGGTGTGACACTTGGCTCATCAGAGTTAAGCCAATCCTCTTTGCATTACCTCTACCAAACTGACATTTTACAAAATTACAGTGTTGCTGGCAGTCTGTTGGCATAATCTGATATGGTCTTAAAGTACACCTAACCTAACCTGAGCCTGCTGAGCTACTTAAGGTAAGCCCATAGGTATGTTCAGAGTGGATCCACATACCTCTGTGCATTGTTTGTTCTTCTCCTCGTTTCCTCTGTTCTTGATCACTCTTTCTAAATCTGGGTCGTAGCTTAATTTTAAAATTTCAGACAGGAAGCGTAAAGCTTGCCACGATATTCCCTTGTATCACCCTATAAGTTTCACCTTGAAGGGGGCAGGGAAGAGGAGGCAATGGGAGGGTGATAGGAGGGAACATCACAGGAAGCCTGCTTATTCCTGTCTAAAATATTGACTTTAGCTAAGAGTCAAATTTAAAAAAAATTGATTACATAGACTGGGGGGGGGGGGGGGGGGGAGACAAGGAGAGGAACAAGCAAAGCAAAGAAGTATTTGGATCCAGCATGAACATCTGTGCTTACCTTACGTAGCTTTGGCAAATGTCAGGTGTGCTTTAACGGCCGACTTACTCTAGCTTGGCTGTGATTCCAAAAAACCAGCAGCTCACAACTGATCACCAGATGCAGAAACAAACTAGTGGGCAAAGTAACCACATTTAAAAGGCCAATAGGTGGCTCATGGATTTACAAACTGTGTATATAGACTCAAACTGAGTATTTTTTTTTCGTTTCACACACAAAGGAAGCTAAAACTCTATAAAGAGTAAACATCAGGAAGTAGAGCATAGCTATCATAAGAGGGATAATAAAAAGTACAATAAATGAACACGCAATAAGCATTCCTATGCTAATTTGGTAATGCCATTGCATTTGGATCTCTGATTTGTAGTAAGTTAGCAATAATGCAGTTTGTGAATCCTAATTACCTTGATATTTGTATGACCTGAATGAACACAAACAGCCTGCACAAAGTACACATACACAATACACAAAAGCAGTCTTATAGTGAAACCAGTGAGAGGATACCACACACACACACACACACACACGCATGCACGCACACACGCACGCACGCACGCACGCACGCACACACACACACACACACACACACACCACTAGGGATTCTTCTTTCAGTCAGAAGTTTGCATAGGAGAAAAGTACAGAAGCACTCTTTGGTACTCCATGTAGACTGGAGGGGAGGAGGTAAATGGTGACCTGCTGTGCAGTAAGAAAGCAATCCATCCCACTGAATTGCTACAGAGACAGCCAGCAATCTAGGTTTTCATCTGGAAAAATTGTTAACGATCATCTGGTTGCGGAAAATCTAAAGTGTGTATGTAGGGTTGCTAAAAGGAGACTGGTTATTTTCCAGCCCATTGCTACATCAACCCCGCTCCATCTCCTGATTGCACTTACTGAGCTCCTGATAATCCCTGGCTTGGTCTTCTCTGCAGGGCCTATGTCTGCTCTTTCCCTGCATCACCTGGATAAAGCATTGTGTTGTGTCTGCTGTTCCTCCTGTATATAGGAAAATCACTCTTAGGTGTTGGTCCACGTGTCCTGATGAATCATACTGTACCTGACAGTTATCTTTACCCTGCTTAAAGAGACACTGAAGCGAAAAAAATATATGATATAATGAATTGGTTGTGTACTATGAATAATTACTAGAAGATTAGCAGCAAAGAAAATATTCTCATATTTTTATTTTCAGGTATATAGTGTTTTTTCTAACATTGCATCACTCTATAATATGTGCAGATTACACAACACTCAGCATTCAAAATGAGTCTTTCAGAGCAGTCTGTGAAGTAATGACTTCTCCTCTAGCAGAGGAAAAGTAAACAGTTCAATTACAGTTGAGATAATAAAAGTCAGATAACAGCCCTCTCCACGACTAAGTCGGAGAGCTTAATAGCTTTTTTGCATAGAGATAACAACTGGAGTTTCTCAACTCTTCCTGTACTGGAAACAATTAGACTGATGTATCTGATCTTAATGTTTTTTTTCTTAGCTGTACTACACATACAAATCATAATATCATCATTTTTTTTTCGCTTCAGTGTCTCTTTAACTAACTAAAACATTATTTCAAGTTTTATCCCTAACTGTTTGTAAAACATTATTATTCACAAAATAAAGCTAAATAACGTTTATAAAAATACTAAACATATTTATCCTATTTAACTAACTAAAACATTATTTAAAGTTTTATCCCTAACTGTTTGTAAAACGTTATTATTCACAAAATAAAGCGATCAGTACGTAACGTAAATTGCAATATATTTTTTGCAGTCACAATTTGTAAAACATTATTATCCACATAATAAAGCGATCACTAAGGGGGGTGGTTAGGGTTAGGCACCACCAGGTGGGTCTTAGGTTTAGGCACCACCAGGGGGGTCTAAGGTTTAGGCATCACCAGGGGGTCTTAGGTTTAGGCACCACCAGGGGGGTCTTAGGTTTAGGCACCACCAGGGGTTTTTTAGATTTAGGCACCACCAGGGGGGTCTTAGGTTTAGGCACCACCAGGGGGGTCTTAGGTTTAGGCACCACCAGGGGGGTCTTAGGTTTAGGCACCACCAGGGGGGTCTTAGGTTTATGCATCACCAGGGGGTCTTAGGTTTAGGCACCACCAGGGGGGTCTTAGGTTTAGGCACCACCAGGGGGGTCTAGGGGTTAGGGATAGGTACAGGGAGGGTTCTGTGTAAGAGTAGGCTTAGCTATAGTTTTAGTAACATTTTTGTAATACTTACTAATGTTTTACAACACTTATTACGAACGTAGTTATATTTATATCATCGTTATAAACAATATTTTCACATTTTATTATAAGAACAAACAATAAATGAAGGTTATTCACAATAATATACAATAATAACAATTAAACATATTTTATCTTTTTTTATAAACATAATTGTAAGTTTCACTTTTGAAACAGGGAAGATTAACGTTTTTACAATTGCCGATTTCATAAACATTATTTAATGATTTATAAATTTGTAAAACATTATTTGTAAACGAAATACAGCACAATATTTTTATAAAAGCTATTAATGATTAATTATTAATTCTCGTTTACACCCCGCGCCCTTTTTTCCCGACGCCCTTTTTGTACGTACGCCTGCAAAGCCCCTTCACTGTCACAGAGGACGCACTGCCCAGCTGGTAACCATAACAAATGGGCAACACCTCCAAAACACAGCTCTCTAGTACAAAAGGGCTATTGTAATTTCCTGTGCTTGTATGCAGTTTTTTGTTTTTGTTTTTACACTTGCAGTGTATACCAAAGAACTAAGAACCAAATATGGAGAAAACAATTCTATTGAAAGAAAACTGTGATATATACAACCACTGTAAAGTGAATAAAGTAAAGGGAAAAATACCCCAAGCAGAGCAAACTTCTATACCTAAGAGACAGGGAAAAATCTGCCTCAAATGACAAGTGAGGGAGAGAGCACAGGGTTGCTTCACTGGAAAGGCTAAGATTCACAAAAACAGGAATTGGGGAAAGTGGTTAAGAGAGCAAGCAACAAGCAGAGCTCAATACCAAGGTTCCAGGAAGAGTGGATTCTTAGTGATCTCACTGATGTCTTGTGTAATTGACTACTAGACTGCAGAGGACAACCTACTGGTGCAAGGGACTGACTACTAATTATGGGGCCCCTAGCAAAACTTTTACAGGACTCCCTGTACTATATTCCAAGACTCTCATATGCAGGCATCATAACTGCCCGCCCCCTCTCACATAACAAATATGGACACCTTGATTCCCATTTCCAGTGAAGCCACCATTTCCCCTTGCCAAAACAAGTACATCCACTATAATACCTCCTTCCACCCCATAGCAAATGAGGCAACCAATTCACCTCAAAATAAGTTCAGCTGCCATTCCTCTACCCCCATAACTAGTGTCTCTGACACATCTCCCCCTCTCCCCTCATTACAAGTGTATTTCACACCCTCCTCCTATAGCATAGCAGGTGTATTAGATGGCAGCTATTGGGGAGCACTGGAGGAGAGCATTTGTAAATTTGTATAGGGGAGAAGCAGGACCTCTTGCTCTTGCCAGTAAGGGCTGCTTACCCTATAGATATGCCACTGTCCTGGTGGTAAGTATAAGCGCTAGAAAGTCCAGGCACAACATACCTTCTACAGGTGATTGCAGAGAGCTGCAAAGGGCCAGCTGCCATTGGATTGGTAAAGTCCAACACAGTACCGCCACAAGATACCACCTACAGGTGAAGCAAGGGATTGTAGGGTTTGTAACAATAGGTCAAGATTAATTTGTGCTCTTTTGTTTCTCTCTGTATCTATCTAGACTGGTACTTTAACAGAGGATGGACTGGATTTAATGGGAGTTATACCATCAGGAGGATCATGGTACGTTCTGAATGATTATGTGTATATTATTTCATAGTATGTGAAGCAGCAACACACACTTGTACAGTATTCTAAGCCGATGACATAGAATGTTTAGGACTTTTCTCGGTAACTTCTTACCATGTATTATTTTCACCTTTAGTTTTCAGGCAATGCTTAAATATGACCAAATGAATGAGCTGTCCTGGGGACCCCTGTTTGGGGCAATGACAAGCTGTCACTCAGTGATCATGGTTGACGGGAATTTACAGGGCGATCCTCTTGACTTGAAGATGTTTGAAGCCACGGGCTGGGTAATATATACTATGAGACAATTGTATGTTAGGACATGTCAGTGGAATATAATAGTAATTAATATTGTCTAATATATTACACTATTGTCCTACACGTTTAGGCATTAGAAGATACCAGTGCAGTGAATAAAGATGGCTCTTCCAGTATGATTGTACGTCCTCAGCCTGGATCATACCATGTAAGTTTTCTACATTTCGTTGAACTCCAGGCAGAATTCTTATTTACACTACTGTGTTTATTAAATAATTATTGTGATCTACAACAAAAGGCAAAATGTAAAATGTATGGTTTGTTTATTCTTTTTTATAAACTTCTGCATATTCCTAACATTTATCACAATTTCAAATCTATATCTATTAACCAACCTTCTTTAACACATGGGATCATAAATATTAACTCAGATCATGTACCAAGTAGAGTAAAAAAAAATAAAAATGAAATGCTAACATTTGCATTTTGCCTTTTTCCAGTAGACTCAAAATAACATAACTGCTTGCCAACCGATGGGCGTGGCTGCGGCGTAAAGTCCTGGGGCAGCAGTTTGCATGAGATCACGCGCAGGCTGCACGCGCATATCCTGCTTGGTGGGCGGAGCAGAACTCCGCCTTCAGTCTCCGAGCGGTGATCGCCGCTCGGAAGACTGTTACACAGCGAAACTGCGGTGTATTTACATGTACAGCGCTGTGATCAGCAGCAGCACTGTACTGGGGACAGCCATTTGACACGGCTGTCCCCCTGGGGGACAAGAGAGCGATTAGCTCTCACAGGCAGAAGCCTATGACAGCCGATCACCGTGATTGGCTGGCTGGGGGGAGGGAGGGGTTGTAAAAAAAATATTAATAAAAAAATAGTAATAAATATAAAAAATAAAAAACCAAATAAATATTTATTTAAAAAAATAAATAAACACAGAGGGGGCGATCAGACCCCACCAACAGAGAGCTCTGTTGGTGGGGGGAAAAGGGGGGGGGAATCACTTGTGTGCTGTGTTGTGTGGCCCTGCAGCTTGGCCTTAAAGATGCAGTGGCCAATTAAGTAGAAAATAGCCTGGTCACTAGGGGGGTTTAACACCATGGTTCTCAAGAGTTTAAACACCTTAGAGCTACAGCCACTAAGGGCACACTCAGTTGCCTATCTGGTAGGGCCAGTGGTTCTGTAGGGACAAACTGGTTAATTGCCCTGGGCTCCAGAGCTGGTTGTATGCGCCCCCTAGGTCTCTCCCCTTGAGTTATTAGTGTTCCTCCATATGCTACAGAGTGCATGCAGTGGAGCATTCTCATCTGTCTAGCCGACGCACTTCCTCTTTCTTCCGTCAGCATCCTTTTCATCTCCATCCCTGCGGCGTCTCTGTCCCTATGACCCAACTTTTATGCATGTGCATCCCGCGTACGTTAAAAAGGGGCGCTGGGAAAAAAGGGCGCGGGGTTTTAAACGATAAACATGGATAACGTTTAAAAATATAATGTACTATATTTCGTTTAAAAATAATGTTTTATAAAGTTATAAATCATTAAATAATGTTCATGAAATCGTCAATTATGAAAATGTTAATCTTCCGTTTAAAAAGTGAAACGTATAATAACGTTTAAAAAAAAATTAGTAAGTAACCCTCCCTGTACCTACCCCTAACCCCTAGACCCCCCTGGTGGTGCCTAAACCTAAGACCCCCCTGGTGGTGCCTAAACCTAAGACCCCCCTGGTGGTGCCTAAACCTAAGACCCCCCTGGTGGTGCCTAAACCTAAGACCCCCTGGTGGTGCCTAAACCTAAGACCCCCCTGGTGGTGCCTAAACCTAAGACCCCCCTGGTGGTGCCTAAACCTAAGACCCCCCTGGTGGTGCCTAAACCTAAGACCCCCCTGGTGGTGCCTAAACCTAAGATAAGACCCCCCTGGTGGTGCCTAAACCTAAGACCCCCCTGTGATAAGCATTAATAAAGTTTCAAAAAAATATTGTGCGGTTTTTCGTTTAAAAATAATGTAAAAAAAAAATTGTACTGTTTTTTGTTTAAAAATAATGTTTGAAAAAAATATTGTACTGTTTTTCGTTTAAAAATAATATTAAAAAATGTATAAATCATTAACCTCTTGCCGACCGCGTCACGCCAGTAGGCGTGGCCGCGGCGGCAGCCCCAGGACCGCCTAACGCCAATTGGCGTAAAGTCCTGGGGCTCTGTTTTGCAGGAGATCGCGCGCAGGCTGCGCGCGCATCTCCTGCTTGAGGGGCGGAGCTCCGCCCCGCCTTCAGTCTCCGAGCGGCTATTGCCGCTCGGGAGACTGTTAGATGGCGTAATCACCGTCTATTTACTCTGTGCAGCGCTGCGATCAGCAGCAGCGCTGCACTGGGGACAGCCGTGTGACACGGCTGTCCCCCTGGGGGACAAGAGAGCGATCGGCTCTCATAGGGTAAAGCCTATGAGAGCTGATCGCCATGATTGGCTGGCTGGGGGGAGGAAGCGAGGGAGGGAGGGAAGGGGTTTAAAGGAACAGCTGTTTTTTAAAAAAAAACACAAACAAAAATATTTATAAAAAAAAAAACAAACATGGGGGGAGCGATCAGACCCCACCAACAGAGAGCTCTGTTGGTGGGGAGAAAAGGGGGGGGGAATCACTCGTGTGCTATGTTGTGCGGCCCTGCAGCTTGGCCTTAAAGCTGCAGTGGCCTTTTAAACTAAAAATTGCCTGGTCACTAGGGGGGTTTAGCCCTGCAGTCCTCAAGAGGTTAAATAATGTGTAATCATGAGAAGCAGTTATAAAACATTAAGTCTCCGGGCGCCGCTTTTAAAACGTTATTTTTCTCCGGCGCCCTTTTTTCCTGTCGGACGCCCATTAAATGATATTTATTATGGGAGTGAATGGCGGCGCCCGATTTGTCCACTAGCCTCCTGCGCCCTTTTTTACTGTTACCATGCATCCCTGCAGGGACTGGAATAGAGGTGCCAGCCTGTTGTTTTGTACCAGGACAAGAATCATGTGGCATTCTTCCCAGTAGAGACACAGTTTCCTATTACAATCTGATCACAAATTTTCTGCACTCTATCCAAAAAAAAAATTGACTTGGCTGGAGCTGGTCTTCAATGCAGTGGGAACATATAGAAATAGGATGTTTTGTACTGTTAATGAGTGTAAGGGCACTGTTAATCTTATTGTCAGTGGAAGATGTGGGGCTTCTCTAGATGCAGGATTTAAGTGGGTACCAGTTTCCCCAGAGCAACTTGCAAGTGGTGATGGGCCACTATTCCATGTCTTTAATCATGCATGCATTGATGGAGAAACTGAAGAATGGTGTACACACTGCCTCAGAAGACACCTGTGTGAACTGCATGGGGCAAGGAAAATGGACAGTGCTGGGTAAGGGTGAGTATAGCAACAAGTCATACTATAATTACTGGATTTTCAAAATATGATATTTTTCAGATCATAACACTTTTTCTCCTCCAAAAGTTTGTGTGTGTGTGTGTGTGTGTGTGTGTGTGTGGGGGGGGGGGGGGGGGGGGGGAGTCAGTGCATCTTATGGTCCAAATAATACATTTTTGGACTGGCACCTGGGGTCCCCCCACAAGTACCCCTAATTACTGCAGCCCTCTGTCCCTATGTCCCCCTTTTACAGCGCAGAAGTACAGCTTTATTTGTGGTTAATATCATAGTTCAGTCCTGGGACCTTACCACAGAGGGAAGGGTCAGAGGAGAGCAGATGATTTCACGAAAAAGAGAGCATCACTGCTTCCTACGTTTGTTAATTGGAGCCGAAGGTCTCACAAACGGGACCACAGCTCATTCATTGGGGCCAATCACTGCACTCATTGTGTAGCAGTGACCTATCAGGTGTCAGTGGGCATTCTTCCTTCGTTGTTTAAACAATTGCAGTGACTGGTCCCAAACACTGATTCTTGGTTCCACCCATGGTCTAGTGATGCTCTCTTTCTCATGGAGTCATCTACTCTGCTCTGCCCCTCCCCTCGGTGGTAGTCTGAACTACAGTATTATTCACAAGTAAAGCTGTACATCTGTGTTGTAGGAGGGCGACAAAGAAGGGACACAGGAGGACACAGAGGGACACAGGACAACACAGAGGGACACAGGACAAGACAGAGGGACACATGACAACACAGAGGGGCACAGGAGAACACAGTGGGACACAGGAGGACACAGAGGGGCACAGGACAGGAGGACACAGAGAGATACAGGATGACAGAGAGGTACACAGAGGGAAACAGATGACAAAAAGGGACACAGGAGGAACACAAGAGGTACAAGGAAGATGCAAAGGGAACACTAGAGGTACAAGAGAGACATAATTGGCTGGAGAAGATCCACGAGACTTCCCTGCACATAGACGCACAGGTTTAGTATACTTTTTACTCCCTGGTTTTTGTCTTCTTAACCTAGGTGCGTCTTATGTCCACAAAATATGGTACTTCTAACTCTACTATGCATGCTGCAGTAATGATTTGATATAACATCATAGCCACAGTTCAGCAGATGTATTCAGCTATTGTTTGGCTTATAGTACTTTCTGTACTTGAATAAGTACGTGAATGAAAGTAATGTATGTTATCTGATTCTTTCCAGAATACAGTGGCCGGAGTAAATGTTTTGTTCCAGTACCCATTTTCTTCTGCAATGCAACGTATGTCTGTTATTACTGAGGTTATAGATGGTGATGGCGAGTTAATTGTGTACATGAAAGGAGCACCAGAGATGGTGGCCAGCTTCTGCAGGGCTGAAACAGGTAGGTTTCCTGATCTGTTTTAAACTTGTTGTGCTTACAGTAAAATATGTTCCAATATCATAGCAAGGCATCAATATGACCATTATTCATAAATAAATCAATTACTGAAGATTTGGTGCAGAAAGGGCTGGTGTTACCATTAAGGCAAAGGGGACAATTGTCTCAGGGCCCCCGACCGATGTCGACCCCCCTTGCACCCCACAGGTGGTTCCCCCGCCGACTGCTCCCCAGGGCGCCTGCATTCCACCCTGCTACTGCCTGGGTCTGTTGTCAGTGCAGATACAGGTCTTGTGGAATCCACCGCTGCTACCCAAGAGATCAGGGCTCCACTGTGGTAGTGGAGCCCTGTGTACAACTTCCCATTTGTACTAGGCAAAATAAATAATTCTGATTCTGATGATACGTGCCTTTATACTCACCCATCCCGGTGCGCTAATCCGTCCGTGCTCCATCTTCATCCCCTGTGCCTGCCTCTTTTCCATGACCTGGTTCAGGTTATTAATGCATTACATGCATTGGGTCATGGAGAAGAGGCAGGCACTGGGGATGAAGGCAGAGAGCACAAAGGGATAAGCGTGCCAAGACAGGCGAGTTATAATGAACCCACGGGTTGTGCAAAGGCCACCTGGAGCAGTTAAATCAGCCCTGGTTGCAGAATGCTGTTTCAGTCTGTACAGCACCATGTAAGTAACTTTACTGGAATAGTGTTCGATTAGTTAGATGGAGGGCAGTATTGTCCTGGAAAGTCTACAACTAAATTACTTCAAACATATTTATTATGTACAAATGTAAATCCATTTAGGCAAATATTTGAACAGACACTTGGTTGCAGAGGGTGGGGATGAAAAATCAGGTCAATTCAGTGCAGGGTTCACCATTGGCACTTATTTTTATAACCCAAGGCAGAGGGTGCATATAGGGCACAAGACGCTGATGCCAAACATGCGGATGAAATGTGTCTATTAGTCAAAGGTTCTGGTTAGGATTTGACAAAGATTAGGAGAGCTAGTTGATTCCTTGTGAAATTATCAGCAATATTCTACTGGCACTGTTCAGTTATTGGCTGGCTTTTTTTTTAGTATTACTCACCATAAATCTCATTTTTTTTACAGTTCCAAAGGAGTTTGCAGATGAACTGGAGGTTTACACATTTCAAGGTTTACGAGTGATTGGAGTATCCTACAAAACCCTTAAGAATGCCAACAGAGATGATTTAGAGAGCATTGAAAGGTAAGATAGTCTGTGCCCATGTGCCTTCTTTGATTGACAGAAATCTAAAAACCACATAACTGCAAGCAGAACAAGAGATGACAGTGCAATACTCTCTCACCACTAGCAGAGATCTGAAAATGGTAATTTTATTACCGGAAGCAAAATGAAGAAGGAAATGGCAATTTTAGGAAACAGAATTGTTAGACTATGGGAAGACTACAGGAAGAAATATGATGATTTTTACCCATGGTTTTACTGTGGTAATAAGACATTGTTATTCAATGTGTTTGAAAATGCCTTCTTTACTACTTTAGAGTGTGCCAACAAGTTCATATGCAAAGGTCCACCCCCGTGCAGTGATGTACTCCCTCCTGGACAGGAAATATGTCTCTGGGATCCCGTCGGTCTGTGCATGCAGCCACGTTGCACCGCGGTCCGCCGTTTACACTTACTGCGTCCCCTTAGACCTGCAGCATAATCCGTGTGGTAGGCACAGATCATGCAGTAAAGCATGGATGACTTTGCAGCAGGATTGCAGCGATTTGACTACTTCCACGTATTGCATGACTATGAAAGTCTCCACAGACTTTCATTGCCTTTGCGACGGGTAAGGGTACCGCACAGCAACATAACACGGGATATGTGAGAGAGGCCTGAATGTTATATAGACACTACATAGACTTGAACTAAATCATCTACTTCTTTACTGATGTTGTAAACTGATGCTGATGTTTTAAACTTACTGATAAACTTTGAAAAAAATGTTGAAATTGATTTCGGTAAAGCATCTGACTTTCCTCAATGAACATTTGCACATTAATTTGTAGGGACTGTATTCTGGACTGTAAAGCTATGTACAGTACACACTTTTAATTAACCACTTCAGCCCTCAGTGTATTTTCCCCTTATGGACCAAAGCAATTTTCACCTGTCAGTGCTCCTCCAATTCTTTTGCCAATAACTTAATCACTACTAATCACAACAAAATAATCTGTATCTTGTTTTGTTCGCCGCCAATTAGGCTTTCTGTGGGAGGTAATTTGTGTGTAAAATTTCGATATAAGGTCTTAGACCTGGGAAGCATATTAAAATCAAAATATTTAGGACCTTTTTTGTTAAAGTGGAGGTACATTATGCTAAGAATTATTTGATTCTAAATGCATTTTAATTGGAATAATAAGAAAAAAATTGAACAAATTAATTATTTCTCAGTTTTTGGCCATTATAGTGTTAAAATAAAACATTCTACTGTGGATAAAAGCCACACATTTTATTTGCACATTTGTCCCGGTTATTGCAACGTTTAAAACATTTCCTTAGTACAATTAGAGATGTCGCAAACGGTTCGCCTGTGAACGGTTCCAGGCGAACTTTGGGGGTTCGCGTTCGCCTGCACCAGGCAAACTTTTGCGGAAGTTTAATTCGCCCCATAATGCACTATGAGGGTCAACTTTGACCCTCTGCATCACAGTCAGCAGGCACATTGTAGCCATTCAGGCTACACTAAGCCCTGGAGCCCCGCCCCCCTTATATAAGGCAGGCTGCGGCGGCCATTAGCCTCACTCATGTGCCTGCTAGAGACAGACTAGGGACAGCTGCTGCAGACTTGTTCTTCTAGGGACAGATTAGTTAGGTTCTTGGCTGCTTAGCTTGCTCCTGGCTGATTGTTATTGCTTTTATAGCACCCCTCAATAGCTCTTTTCAGAGCTCATCCTGTACTTTTTTTCCTGTGTGTCATACTGACACTTTTGTTGCATGCACAGCCTTGCTAATTCATAGTGTGTGTGCCACTGCCAGCAGCCCAGCACATTCAGTGACTACCTGTGTGTGTGACAGGGAGCTGCACATTGTACTACCCAGTACTGCATATACCCAGTACCTGTTGTGTTTACTTAACCCACCTCATCACTGCATCTAACTACCTGTTGTGTTGAGTGAACCCAGCTCACTGCATCTAACTACCTGTTGTGTTGCGTGAACCCACCTAACTGCATCTAAGTACCTTTACTGTTCAGTAAACCAAGCTCACTGCATCTAACTACCTGTTGTGTTGAGTGAACCCACCTCACAGCATCTAAGTACCTTTACTGTTCAGTGAACCCACCTCACTGCATCTAAGTACCTTTACTGTTCAGTGAACCCAGCTCACTGCATCTAACTACCTGTTGTGTTGAGTGAACCCACCTCACTGCATCTAAGTACCTTTACTGTTCAGTGAACCCAGCACACTGCATCTTACTACCTGTTGTGTTTAGTGAACCCAGCTCACTGCATCTAAGTACCTTTACTGTTCAGTGAACCCAGCTCACTGCATCTTACTACCTGTTGTGTTCAGTGAACCCACCTCACTGCATCTAAGTACCTTTACTGTTCAGTGAACCCAGCTCACTGCATCTCACTACCTGTTGTGTTGAGTGAACCCACCTCACTGCATCTAAGTACCTTTAATGTTCAGTGAACCCAGCTCACTGCATCTTACTACCTGTTGTGTTGAGCGAACCCACCTCACTGCATCGAAGTACCTTTACTGTTCAGTGAACCCAGCTCACTGCATCTTACTACCTGTTGTGTTGAGTGAACCCACCTCACTGCATCTAAGTATCTTTACTGTTCAGTGAACCCAGCTCACTGCATCTTACTACCTGTTGTGTTGAGTGAACCCACCTCACTGCATCTAAGTACCTTTACTGTTCAGTGAACCCAGCTCACTGCATCTTACTACCTGTTGTGTTGAGTGAACCCAGCTCACTGCATCTAAGTACCTTTACTGTTCAGTGAACCCAGCTCACTGCATCTAACTACCTGTTGTGTTGAGTGAACCCAGCTCACTGCATCTAAGTACCTTTACTGTTCAGTGAACCCATCTCACTGCATCTTACTACCTGTTGTGTTCAGTGAACCCAGCTCACTGCATCTAAGTACCTTTACTGTTCAGTGAACCCAGCTCACTGCATCTAACTACCTGTTGTGTTGAGTGAACCCACCTCACTGCATCTAAGTACCTTTACTGTTCAGTGAACCCAGCACACTGCATCTTACTACCTGTTGTGTTTAGTGAACCCAGCTCACTGCATCTAAGTACCTTTACTGTTCAGTGAACTCAGCTCACTGCATCTTACTACCTGTTGTGTTCAGTGAACCCACCTCACTGCATCTAAGTACCTTTACTGTTCAGTGAACCCAGCTCACTGCATCTCACTACCTGTTGTGTTGAGTGAACCCACCTCACTGCATCTAAGTACCTTTAATGTTCAGTGAACCCAGCTCACTGCATCTTACTACCTGTTGTGTTGAGCGAACCCACCTCACTGCATCGAAGTACCTTTACTGTTCAGTGAACCCAGCTCACTGCATCTTACTACCTGTTGTGTTGAGTGAACCCACCTCACTGCATCTAAGTATCTTTACTGTTCAGTGAACCCAGCTCACTGCATCTTACTACCTGTTGTAAATGTTATGTAGAAACCGCTGCGCTCTCCAAACCAGATGTATACCACCCCAATTTTCAGGTGGATCTTAAGCAGTGATTGATAATCAACTCTCTTGGCTCTGTAGGGGAAATAAAAGGAACTCCACATAGGGTAATACAGTTCAGATAACAGGACAACTTTTAAAACAGCACTATCTTCAATTCCCACAGTGTCACCAGGTGAATGTGTCACTCCACACTACAAGCCACACTTCTCACCAGATGGAGCCCACCTCTCAATTCAGGTGGAGACTGCGTTATTATTGCTTCCAATCAAGCCACGAATGATGCCTCTTTAAGATAACTCTTTTAATCCAGATAAAATTCTCCATAAAACGATAAAACAATAGAAAACCACATAGCATAATATGATCATAAAAAAGAAGCCTCTGCGCGCTCAATGCATTACACTTACGCGTCCAGAGTTTAAATCAGCGTATCACACAGTAAGCATGCCAATGCCCATCCGCCGTCCGGTGTGCTATTCAGGTACCCACGCTCTCATCTATCCGCGCAGTCCCGCTCCACTCCTTTCCCCGGATCAAGGTTTTCCGCCGTGCACCAAAGTGTAGACCGGCCGGTCAGCTTCCTGGTGTGCGTTCGACGTCAGACGTAGCTCCGCCCTACGCGCGTTTCATCCTCACGCCAGACTCATCAGGGGCAACCCCTGATGAGTCTGGCATGAGGACGAAATGCGCGTATGGCGGAGCTACGTCTGACGTCGAACGCACACCAGGAAGCGGACCGGCCGGTCTACACTTTGGTGCACGGCGGAAAACCTTGATCCGGGGAAAGGAGCGGAGCGGGACTGCGCGGATAGATGAGAGCGTGGGTACCTGAATAGCACACCGGACGGCGGATGGGCATTGGCATGCTTACTGTGTGATACGCTGATTTAAACTCTGGACGCGTAAGTGTAATGCATTGAGCGCGCAGAGGCTTCTTTTTTATGATCATATTACGCTATGTGGTTTTCTATTGTTTTATCGTTTTATGGAGAATTTTATCTGGATTAAAAGAGTTATCTTAAAGAGGCATCATTCGTGGCTTGATTGGAAGCAATAATAACGCAGTCTCCACCTGAATTGAGAGGTGGGCTCCATCTGGTGAGAAGTGTGGCTTGTAGTGTGGAGTGACACATTCACCTGGTGACACTGTGGGAATTGAAGATAGTGCTGTTTTAAAAGTTGTCCTGTTATCTGAACTGTATTACCCTATGTGGAGTTCCTTTTATTTCCCCTACAGAGCCAAGAGAGTTGATTATCAATCACTGCTTAAGATCCACCTGAAAATTGGGGTGGTATACATCTGGTTTGTAGAGCGCAGCGGTTTCTACATAACATTTACTCCGAATTGGACTTTATCTGCAGCGATCCCAATACCGATTGGACAGTGAATATAAGTGTCATATATGAATTGTGGACTTTAGACAAATGTGCAGTATATAGATTGTGGCGCAGTGTGTGTTTTAATATATTACTACCTGTTGTGTTGAGTGAACCCTCCTCACTGCATCTAAGTACCTTTACTGTTCAGTGAACCCAGCTCACTGCATCTTACTACCTGTTGTGTTGAGTGAACCCAGCTCACTGCATCTAAGTACCTTTACTGTTCAGTGAACCCAGCTCACTGCATCTAAGTACCTTTGCTGTTCAGTGAACCCATCTCACTGCATCTTACTACCTGTTGTGTTCAGTGAACCCAGCTCACTGCATCTAAGTACCTTTACTGTTCAGTGAACCCAGCTCACTGCATCTTACTACCTGTTGTGTTCAGTGAACCCAGCTCACTGCATCTAAGTACCTTTACTGTTCAGTGAACCCAGCTCACTGCATCTTACTACCTGTTGTGTTCAGTGAACCCAGCTCACTGCATCTAAGTACCTTTGCTGTTCAGTGAGCCCAGCTCACTGCATCTTACTACCTGTTGTGTTCAGTGAACCCAGCTCACTGCATCTAAGTACCTTTACTGTTCAGTGGACCCAGCTCACTGCATATTACTACCTGTTGTGTTCAGTGAACCCAGCTCACTGCATCTAAGTACCTTTACTGTTCAGTGAACCCAGCTCACTGCATCCAACTACCTGTTGTGTTGAGTGAACCCACCTCACTGCATCTAAGTACCTTTACTGTTCAGTGAACCCAGCTCACTGCATCTAACTACCTGTTGTGTTGAGTGAACCCACCTCACTGCATCTAAGTACCTTTACTGTTCAGTGAACCCAGCTCACTGCATCTTACTACCTGTTGTGTTGAGTGAACCCACCTCACTGCATATACCTAGCATCCCCCCGAAATGGACAAAATGGACAAACCAGGTAGAGGAAGAGGTAGAGGCAGACCCAGAGGAAGGCCACCAGGCACCGGCAGGTCTGTGCGAGGTGGTGTTGCTGTGATTTCGTGCGGACCTGGCCCAAAATACAGTGCTCAGAAGAAGGCACGTGCCATCACTTCCCAAAATCGTGAGGAGGTGCTTGAGTATTTAACACAGAACACCTCATCTCCCGCAGACACCAGCACTACAACAAGCACCACATACACTGCATTTGACACTTCGCAGGAGTTATTTGGTGGTGGTGGTGAAATCACTGATTCCCAGCCACTACTGCAACAACAAGAAGAAGGCGCAGGTACACCACCTCATACGTCTGAGTTAGGTGGCGATAGTATGGACGCAACGTGTGAGGAGGGGGATGATGAACCACCTGAAGTTGGGGCAGTTGAGGAGGTGCCTGAGGAAAGCGAAGCTGGCCAGGAGGATTATGATGACGATTATACGGATACCACATATGTTCCCGGTAGAGGAGATGACCAGGGGGACAGTTCAGAGGAGGAGTCAGAGAGGAGTAGAAGGAGATGACTCCATGATAGAAGCAGAGGGAGCTCATCCTCAGAAACAGCTGGGGCAGTGTCCGGCACCATGTATCGCCAGCTATGGCCAGCCAGCCAACATGCCCTTTAACGTCAGCTGCTGATGCCACCGTAGCGCCATCACCCCAGGGGGGCTTAACGGTTTGGAAATTTTTTCACGTGTGTGTCTCAGATCGGAGCAAAGCCATCTGTTGTCTCTGCCAGCAAAAATTGAGCCGTGGAAAGGCCAACTCTCACGTAGGGACAAGTGCCTTACGAAGGCACCTGGAGAGAAGGCACAAACAGCTATGGCAAGAACACCTGAGGAAAAGCCGCACCCCTCAAAAGACAAGCCACCCTCCATCTCCTCTTCCTCCTTCAGGTGCATCGTCTTCATCCACTTTCTCCCTTGCACCTTCACAGCCACCCTCCTCCACACCGCCTCTTCCCTTCAGCGGTTCCTTCTCCTCTGCCCACAGCAGTACCCAGCTGTCCGTGAAGGAAGTATTTGAGCGTAAGAAGCAAATGTCTGCCAGTCACCCTCTTGCCCGGCGTCTGACAGCTGGCGTGGCGGAACTATTAGCTCGCCAGCTATTACCATACAAGCTGGTGGAGTTGGAGGCTTTCCGTAAGTTTGTGGCCATTGGTACACCGCAGTGGAAGATACCAGGCCACAATTATTTTTCACAAAAGGCCATACCCAAACTGTACCGTGCAGTTGAGAGGCAAGTGGTGTCATCTCTGGCACACAGCGTTGGGTCAAGGGTCCACCTGACCACGGATGCCTGGTCTGCCAAGCACGGGCAGGGCCACTGCATTACATACACAGCCCATTGGGTCAACCTGGTGACAGATGGCAGCAAGCAGGGAGTACGTGGCTGCGCAGAGGACCGACTTGTCACACCTCCACGGCTTGCAGGCAGGCCTCCAGCCACCTCCTCTCCACCTGCTACCACCGCTTCGCTGTCGTCATCCTCCTCCTCCTCCTTGGCTGGTGACGCGATCTCCTCTCCAGCTACACAGCCCCAGCACCCCAGGGCCTATGCTGCATGCCAGGTATGACAGTGTCACGCAGTGTTAGACATGTCTTGCCTGAAAGCGGAGAGTCACACTGGAGCAGCTCTCCTGGCTGCTCTTAACAAACAGGTGGAGCAACGGCTGACCCCGCACAAGCTTGAGATCATCAACGTGGTGTGTGACAACGGCAGCAATCTCATTGCTGCGTTGAATTTGGGAAAGCTGACACACATACCCTGCATGGCACATGTGCTGAATCTGGTTGTGCAAAGATTTGTGTCCAAGTACCCAGGCTTAGAGGACGTCCTGGAGCAGGCCAGGAAGTTGTGTGGGCATTTCAGGCGCTCTTACAAGGCCATGGCACGCTTTGCGGACATTCAGCGTAGAAACAACTTGCCAGTGAGACGCCTGATTTGCGATAGCCCGACTCGCTGGAATTCCACCCTGCTGATGTTCTCTCGCCTGCTAGACCAGGAGAAAGCCGTCACCCAGTACCTGTATAATTACAGTACAAGGACACAATCTGGGAGGATGGGGATGTTGTGGCCCAACAACTGGACACTGATGCGAAATGCATGCAGGGTCATGGAGCCCTTTGAGGAGGTGACCAAACTGGTGAGTCGCAATTAGGGCACCATCAGCGACTTGATCCCCTACGCCTACTTCCTGGAGTGTGCTGTGCGTAGAGTGGTGGATACAGCTGTGGAGGAGCGTGAACAAGAACAGTTATGGCAGCAGGAGTCGTGGGAGCGATTTACATCTGAACCCGATGTTTCCACAACACCTGCGGCAGCAGAGAGGGGGGAGGAGGAGGAAGAAGAGGAGTCGTGTGGGGTAGGAGAGGAATCAGACTCTGATGATGGTGATGATGAGGAAGGTGTTTCTGTGGAGGAGGAAGAGGCGGCGGAAGAAGAACAACCGCGGCAGCCGTCACAGGGGGCTTCTGCTGCTCCACGTTCCCGTGGTATTGTTCGTGGCTGGGGGGAGGAAGAGGAGTTGCGTCCCGTCACTGAGGAAGAGCAAGAGGAGATGAAGAGTACGTCTGCATCCAGCTTTGTGCAGATGTCCTCTTTCATGTTGTCCAACCTGTACTGAGTGGCCACGCTACTAGACCCTCGGTACAGGCACAAAGTGGTGGACCTGTTACCAACTCAACAAAAGGTGGAAAGGATGCAGCACTTGCAGAACAAGCTGTCGATGATGCTTTACAATGCGTTTAAGGGTGATGTGGCTGCACAATGCAATCAAGGTACCACTGGCAGTAACCCTCCTCCTCCCAAGTCCACGCAGGCAAGGACAGGACGCTCCAGCGATCTCAGGGTGATGTCTGACATGCGGACGTTCTTTAGTGCAACTCCTCGCCATACTCCTTCCGGATCCACCCTCCACCAACGCCTGGACCGGCAGGTAGCCGACTACCTGGCCTTGAGTGTGGATGTAGACACTGCAAAAAGCGACGATGAACCCTTGGACTACTGGTTGCGCAGGCTTGACCTGTGGCCAGAGCTGTCCCAATTTGCCATACAACTTCTCTCTTGCCCTGCCGCAAGCGTCCTGTCAGAAAGGACCTTCAATGCAGCTGGAGGCATAGTTACTGAGCAGAGAAATCGCCTAAGTCACGACAGTGTTCAGTACCTGACCTTTATCAAAATGAATGGATAACGGAGGGCTACTGCACGACCGAAGACTAAGTCAGTCCCCACACACAGCATCTCTTCCTGCAGGCCGCTTGCCTTCTCCGCCACCACCAACAGGGTCCAGGACTCTAGGCGGATTAGCAGCGGCCGCTACACTAATTTTTCTGATGCGTGTACATGCCTGCCTCATTTTTCTGGCTGCACTGCTGGTGGCTGCAACAAAAAAACAAAAGGCATGTACATGTGCCCATCCCCCTTCGTGATCATTACCTTGCCGCGGTGAAGGGGCTTGCGTATCACAATGAAGCAATAACCGCTGGCTATTTGAGTGTCTCGGGTGAGGGTGGCACACAAAAGATAATAAGGTCATTGCTTCATTGTGGTTAGACCAAATTTGATCAGCTGGACAGTCACTGTTGTTCTATCATTGAGCTACCACAGCCCGGCGACCATATGGGCTTGAAAAACGCCACGGCCTACACTCTGGCCACGGTGCGCACCAGTCCAGCACGGCCGTCACTATGCAAACAGCTGTTTGTGGTGCGTTACACAGTGAGTTTGGTGTGTCAGTGTGAAGCAGAACTCTAATTACACTCCCTGATTGATGTATACCCATGCAAGATGTTTGAAAGCACTTTAGGCCTGCAATTTAGCATTCAATGTGATTTCTGCCCTTAAAAAGCTGCTTTGCGTCAAATCCAGATTTTTCCCCGGGACTTTGGGCATGTATCCCACTCCGCCATGCCCCCCTCCAGGTGTTAGACCCCTTGAAACATCTTTTCCATCACTTTTGTGGCCAGCATAATTTTTTCTATTTTTGAAAGTTCGCATCCCCATTGAAGTCTATTGCGGTTCGTGAACTTTTACGCGAACCGAACCTTCCGCGAAGGTTCGCAAACGGGGTTCGCGAACCGAAAATCGGAGGTTCGCGACATCTCTAAGTACAAAGTATGACGCCAATATTTTATTTTGAAATAAAGGTGCATTTTTTTCAGTTTTCATCACTAATTACAAACAAGCCTGTAAATTAAAAATTAACAGTAATATACCCGCTTGACATAAATATTAAAAAGTTCACAGTCCCTAAGGTAACTAAATTACATACATAAATATATATATATATATATATATATATATATATATATATATATATATATATATATATATTTTATGTACCTTTTTTTTCCTATACAAAAAAAAGTTTGGGTACTATGGGTGAGTGAGGGAGGGAAAAAGTTAATTATAAAAGTCAGTGTTGGGATTTTTATTAAGTAAAAGTGGATTTTGGTGTAATTTACTTTTTGGCCACAAGTTGTCCTAAGTCATTAGTTCGATTCACTTATGTAAGTACGTGAATCGGAAGTTATTGCGTGGCAATGTAACAACAGGAAGATACAATGAATGCAGGTATATCATAGACGCCAGCATTCATGGAATCAGAGACTTTACATTAATGAATGGGAACTGCGTTCCTGTTCATTAATCTGTGGGCTAACGAATGGCAGCAAGTACGCACGCGTGAACGTGTGCATGAGTAGGCGGGAGCGCGCACATCGGCAGTAGTGGCAGAGTTGCGTATATCTACGCCCCTAGACCTAAGATGAAGTTTGCAAAGGCGTAGATATACGGTATCTGATGTAACAAGTGGTTAATGTTACATGAAAACTATCATTAGTGATCATACTGGGTGATAGTTCTCTTCTATAGTATGAAGATGAGTAGGATGGGTTGGGGCAACCCACTTCACAGCTGAGAATAAGAACAGCATTAGTTATTATTGATCTAGGACCATGGATCACTAGTGATGTTGTCAACAACAATTGGGGACAACTGTAAGCACATCATTTTGTTCCCCAGAATAATTACAAATTATTATTTTGGGTGACACAAAATACCATCTACGGTGTGTTATTTTAAAGAAAGAGGAGCTTTAACTTTCTTGTAAGAAATTGAAAAACTTTGTTTTAAAATGCTCGGTTTTATGAGTAAACTGGCCTTTCTAGAGACGCATGTTGGGAGTGGTGTATAATACAAATTAGACTATCTATTTGACCCATGCATTTAATATTTTTTATAATATGTACTTATTGCCTTAAAGGGAAGAAGTCGAAAGTGATATGGAGTTTCTTGGCTTGCTGATATTAGAAAATCGTCTTAAACCAGAGACCAAAGGAATACTTGAGGAGCTCAATGCCGCTAACATTAGGACCGTAATGATTACAGGTGGGAATTTCCATGAAAAACGTGTCAAATTTTATAATAGTATAATAGTATAGATGCACCAGGTTGTAGCATGAAATATGACTTAAGTATTTTTGTCCACTTATCCTCAATGTAATTAATTAGTGGGAGAAATAAAAAAAACTTTTCTCCCAAATGTATTTATTTTTTTACATCTACGTAATCAAAATGTTTTTTGCACAGTTTTATTTCAATTGAAAGCCCCTATAAAAGTAGAACACATCCCAGGAAATAGACGTCATTCTGCCAAGGTGTGGCAGGGGGCCTACCAGTGGCAGGAAAAAAGTATGTCACGATAAGACTTGTGCTGCTGCAGCTTTGAAACATTGCCATAATACAAGAATAGTTACAAAGCCATGGGGCACACATGGTTGGCATAAATGACCCCCACGTTGTGGCAATATTTGTTTCATAGGATATCTATTTTACCTATTCCTTCTTCTGTGTACTTCTTCTAATTACTAGTTAATGGTTGTGAATTTGAAGTTATATCACTATAAATAATTGCAAATCACTTCTGGTCCTGTGGCAATATATATTTTACAGTCTGGACTGACTGTAGTTTACAGACTTCAAATGTCAGCACTATCTTATTTAAAATCTCATCACTGCTTTAAAGCCGGGCCATGCTGACTTCAATGCATTTCAGCTAGTGAAGTTGAAATATTTTCAGGAAAAACATTCTAACTTTGCTGATCACTAGTGGTCATATCAACTAATCATTAGAAACACTATTATGTTGTATACATATGTGTTATGTCTTATTTAAAGTGACTCTGAAGCCAAAAAAAACTTATGATATAATGAATTGTATGTGTAGTATGGATAATTTATAGAACATTAGTAGCAAAGAAAAGAGTCTCATATTTTTATTTTCAGTCATATAGCTTTTTTCTATAACCTTGCATCATTCTCTAATATTTACAGTTTACAAATTACTCTCTGTATTTTAAATGATGGAACAGAGCAGAGCTAATGACCCTTTGAACTCCCTGGCACTAAAACCTTAAAGGATACCACAGCCCAAAGGCTTTGGTAAAATACATGCTGCAATGCGGAGGGAATGAAAAGCACATACTTACCGCTTCCCTCGTTCCCTGCCGTCGGCCCCCACTCGTCTCCTACAGCTGCCGATACCTGCCGACTCTCCTGACCGTTAACCCGGACATACTGCGCTGCGCATGCGCAGTATGTCCTATAGTTTTCCCTTCTGCCGTTGCGTCATGATGGCAGAAGTATGGACATTCCCCCGCCGCCTCCTTCCCAGCGTGTGCGCTCCACTAATAAAGCTAGCGTGAGATGCTAGCTGGAGTAGCGCTGGGGCATTTCTACATAGATGCAATGACATCTATGTTAATGCAGCACATACATCGCCACATTTATATAAGCATGGGCAAATATGCTTATATAACTGTGGCGATGTATGTGCTGCATTAACATAGATGTCATTGCATCTATGTCGAAATGCACCAAAAGATGCTCCCCTCCCCACTCTCTCCAAATCGCCACTCCCAGCGCTACTCCAGCTAGCATCTCACGCTAGCTTTATTAGTGGAGCGCACACGCTGGGAAGGAGGAGGCGGGGGAGTGTCCATACTTCTGCCATCATGACGTATCGGCAGCAGGGAAAACTATAGGACATACTGCGCATGCGCAGTGCAGTATGTCCGGGTTAAAGGTCAGGAGAGTCGTCCGGTACCAGCAGCTGTAGGAGACGAGTGGGGGCCGATGGCAGGGAACGAGGGAAGCGGTAAGTATGTGCTTTTCATTCCCTCCGCATTGCAGTATGTATTTTACCACAGCCTTTGGGCTGTGGTATGCTTTAAAGAGTACTCACCCGAGGTGAGTACTCCCCAGGGAAACTTTTTTTTGTTACAGAGTTTCTTTAAACAAACAAGAAACAGTGAGAGACAGGTTGAGATAAGTGCTTCAGAAAACATCACTTTAGCTGACCCAAGTTTGATTGGAGAGCTCAGAGAAGCTTTTTTGCATTGATATCAACTGGAATTTCTTAACTCTTCCTGTACTAGAAACAATACGAGACTCTATGCTACTGTGCTGTGCTGAACTGCTGATATCTGTGCTACTAATGTTCTCTTTCTTAGCTGTACTACACATACAAATCATTAAATCATAACTTTATTTTCACTTCAGATTCCCTTTAAGGCAGTTAGCCACAATGTAAACTTAGACTTTTGCAACTATATTGACTGAAATACTTTTCATTCAGGGGACAACATACAAACAGCGACTACAGTTGCCAAGAAATGCAGCATGATTCCACAAGAGTGCCAAGTAATTCTGGTGGAGGCTGATAAACCAGAAGGATGCTCTCCTGCTTCTGTCACATGGAAACTTTTGGATTATTCAAAATTTGAAAAAAATGATAAAACATTTCAGGTCTGAAAATATTTGACAAATATTACATTATTTTTCATAAAAATGAATTTGAATTTTCTTCTTTAAATAATGTGTTTTTAACCTTCCTGGCAGTAAGCCCGAGCTGAGCTCGGGCTATGCCGCCGGAAGGCACCGCTCAGGCCCCGCTGGGCCGATTTGCATAATTTTTTTTTCCTGCACGCAGCTAGCACTTTGCTAGCTGCGTGCAGTGCCCGATCGCCGCCGCTACCCGCCGATCCGCCGCTATCCGTCGCGCCGCAGCCGCCCCCCCCCAGACCCCATGCGCTGCCTGGCCAATCAGTGCCAGGCAGCTCTATGGGGTGGATCGGAATCCCCTATGACGTCACGACGTCGTTGACGTCGGTGACGTCATCCCGCCCCGTCGCCATGGCGACGGGGGAAGCCCTCCAGGAGATCCCGTTCTTTGAACGGGATCTCCTGATCGCCGATCGCTGGCGGCGATCGGAGGGGCTGGGGGGATGCCGCTGAGCAGCGGCTATCATGTAGCGAGACTTTGTCTCGCTACATGAAAAAAAAAAAAATTAAAAAAAAAAGATTTGCTGCCCCCTGGCGATTTTTTAGCAAACCGCCAGGAGGGTTAAAGCACAACAGAACTAATGATGCGTGAGGTAAACATAAGTACATATAGTACTAGCCCTACTGAGATATTGTCTGTAGAACAGCTTGTGGAACACAGTTTGATTTCCTGAAAATAAAATAAAAGGCAAAATATTTTTATCTGACTGAGAAAGGACTGCTGATAAGGTTTTAGTGCTGAAAAGCTCAAAAGATCATGACTTCTGTTTGATTTGCAGCTCTGCAAATAATATTTGTCACGGCTGCTGTTTAGAATGCAGTCTTCAAATAAAGCTTTTAAACTGAAAATAATATATACAGTAGATAAAATATAGACACTGTTCTTTGTTCAATTTATCTTTAAGGAAGCACATAAAATTGATCATCTCATGAGTTTACTTTCACTTCAGCCTCGCTTTAGTAGTTTTCATTGTCATTGTCTTTGGTTACGCAGCTTTTCAGTGTTTTTAGACCTTGCTCACATTATGCATGTTGACTTTGTAAGACTTTATAGTAGTAGTAGTTTGATAGTGAAATAACCATTAACTAGTAAAATATTGTTTGTTAGGCTTTGTACACATGCTAGATGGTTCTTGGTTGAGGAGGGCAGCTGGGGCCAGCTCTTCCTAGAATCTAACATGTGTACGCCTGGACCAAGGTGACAGTAGGGTCTCTAGGGAGAGATCTGAGATCTGAATGGTCATTCAGAGGTCATTGTTCTCCTCACCCCTTCCACTGCATCAGGTGCCACACCATTGTCCCTTTGCTCCCATCTGAGCCTCGTACTCACGAGGCACAAATGTTGCAAGTCGCACAAAAAAACAACAACACAGCGACAGCTAGTTGCCAGGTCCCTCTGTGCAACAGCTGTACACACGGCGCACAGAGAGACACAGATTCGGCAGAAGCTGTCGTCGAAGGTCCCTCCCCCCGCCGGAAGCTCCGCTCACTGTGTGTGTGTTGCTGTCGCTAGTCCGCATACACACGGCGGACTAGCGACAGTTGCGGCGAAGTTGCAGCGACAGCTGTTACCGGCGATTGACCAAGTCAATCGCCTGTCGACAGCTCTAAGTAGCGACGGTTCGGGGCGTGCGCGTCATACACACGTGCGACCTGTCGCCGCAACACCCACGTGCCACGTGGTTGCGGCGACAGTTGTAGCCCGTGTGTATAGGCCATTAAAGAGAAACTCCAACCTAGAATTGAACTTTATCCCAATCAGTAGCTGATACCCACTTTTACATGAGAAATGAAATGATTTTCACAAACAGACCATCAGGGGGCGCTGTATGACTGATTTTGTGCTGAAACCCCTCCCACAAGAAGCTCTGAGTACCGCGGTACTCTGGGCAAACTGCCACAATGTAACAATGTTCACAGACAGGAAATGGCTGTTTACAGCTGTCTGTAACAGCCAAAACAGCTAGGAGCAGCTATATAACCTGCCCACAGTAAAAATGTCACCATGTAATAAATGTCAGAATGTAAATTGGAGAGAGGAAAGATTTTACAATGAGCAAACACTGACTAAATCATTTATACATAATTATGGTAAAAAATGAAGCACCTTTTTTACTACATTATTTTCACTGGAGTTCCTCTTTAAGGGACACAACTGTACAGCACTTGGCATACAGATTGTAAATGTATATTATATGCTTGATCTGGTAAATGCTGTTAGAAAGTGTTAAATTATTCAGCTTTGATAATAGCTAAAGTAAATATGTGTATAGCTATAATATACAGCTATATGGCACATATGTATTGTGTAAAAAATACTTTTTATCCAGTACAGTAAATAATGTGAGATCTTAACACTCACATAGGGAAACATGGTTAAAAATATTGGCCATCAGCAGTTTTTAGACTGTTCCTTTGCAGAATAATATAGGAGATCAGCTCAGCTGTATGGAGCAGCATTATGTTATGAGAGCAATGAGAAGTCATCTGAATCCTGCAACCTCCTGACTAATATGAAATGTATATGTTTTCTATAACAGGATATCAGCATCAACGTGGAAGATATAATGGAGAGCAAACTACGGAAAAAGGATTATCAGTTTTCAATGAGTGGAAAAACATATGAAAATCTTGAGAAATATTTTCCTGATTTGTTACCAAAAGTAAGTGAGCATAATTGGATTCTGTATTGCATATGACTGCATACTGTATTGATAACACCCGGGAGGATGACAAAGAGATGACAAATTCTAGTGCAGTGTGCAGCTTAATTCATAAAATAAGTAAAAAATCTATCTGTTGCATTACGGTTATGGAATTTAGCATTTTATGTCTAAAGATATTTTGAGCATGAGCATCACAATAGCAAAGGAAACTAATGGAAATAAGAGAGAGCTTGAGAGGGGGGACCCACACTGTCACGCTTTCCAAGTTTAAAATACATACTGGTATTTTTTTTTTTACGTTTTTTTAAACCAGTTTTCTCAAAAACTACAAGGTCTTTTTAATTTTTATTTTACTTGTTCTCACTATTTTCCCTAACACACCTAGCAAAACTAAAATGTTAGCATACATGGGGGCTTTGCTATTTACCGCTTAAGTTGGCAGAATTTAATGTAAATGGCAGAATTATGGGGAATTCCGAACTGAAATGCTGAATTTAGGACAACTAGACAGAATTTGGAATTCCATTTGATATAGATTTTTGGGTAAAAGTTTCCTTTTGATTTCAACAGTTATTGATGAATGGCACAGTTTTTGCAAGAATGTCGCCTGGACAAAAAGCAACAATTATAGATGAGTTTCGAAAGCTTGAGTAAGTAATTATAATTAATATACAGCCTGAATACTGTACTGCAAGTCCTAACTTTGGCCTGTTTCTCATATTGTCTGAACTAGTTCTGACCTCAACCTGTTTACCTAATGATCTGGGCACTGTAAACTCAGTCCTTGTATTACCTAAATTCTTTTAGTCCTGACCTTGACTTCTTTTTACAGTGTCACCACCTTGCTAGTCTACCTGGGCTGATTTAATAAAAAACAAAAATTGAAAACATTTATTCTTTTTTTATTTGTATACTTCCTCCTTCTGGTCTGTTTCCTTTCTGTTTTTCCTTTCTTCACTTATCTTTCTCATTTAGTAAAGCAAAACAATTTTGTTTTTCAGTTACTATGTGGGGATGTGTGGAGATGGAGCAAACGATTGTGCTGTGAGTTGATCAAAAAAGTGAAGTTTTTTATGTAGTAATTGTTCATCATCTTATAGCAAGTATTTTTTTTTTTTTTGTAATACACAATAAATAGAATGACTCAATGCTGCAGAGGAAACTTGTGCAGGCAAAGCTTTTAGCACTATTTGACGTGTGTCAGCAATATATGTCACCTTGTCATTATGCCACAACCCTACGCCCAATAGAGATCTCCTCCCAGAAAGTGACTTACTAATTTCATAGAGTCAACACTCAAAAATGCCAATGCCACACTGATCCTTATAGACATCTCTCATATCGAGCAGAAATGTTCAAGTGGTATGAAACTCAGCATTTACTCTTTGTTCTAAAAGTTTATTTACAGCATAAAATCTATTAACACAAAAAAATGTAGCAGAACAATTTTTTTTTTAAACTGTAAGGGCTGGTTCACACAGACGTCTGGCGGCGGTCGGGAAGGCCGAAAACCGCGTCGTCCTGTGATGTCTTGTTCGGTGGCAGTGGTACGGTGATCATCGGCTTCCTGTCACAATCGGCATTTCTCGTCCCCGCAAGGGGACATGAAGCCGCAGCGGCTAAGCGGCCCTAAAAACCGCATGCGGCAAGACAACGAAACCCTCACCGCAATGTGTAAATGTGTCCCCGTGTGCATTTGTACATTACCTGCCCTGTTGCAGCCTCTGCACGGTGTCCTGTAACCTCCAGGCGGCTATCTGTAAATGCTACTGGTGCTTAGCGTCTGATGCCAGACGTTATGCACCGATGTCAGACGCTATGTGCCAGTAACGCATACGGAAAACCACCCGGAGGTTACGGGACACCGTGCAAAGGCTGCAACAGGCAGGTAACGTATAAATGCACACACAGGGGGGCACATTTATATATTCGAGGGCAGCGGCAGAGCGGACGCGGCGGGCTCAGCCGACTCTCTGAAGATTTCATGCTGAAATCGGATGGGAATCAGCCTGTAGTATATAGGCAGAATCGACAACAGACAAATTTATCTTTAAAGGGACTCCGAGCAGTGCAGAAACTATGGAAAGATGCATATCATTCTCTCTTTCTCCTCTTTCCAATGATATATAAACCGCCACCCTATGCCTTTTAGTTTTCACTATCTTCGCGATTGAAATTGCAGCGGCCGTGATTTCAATCGCGAAAATAGAGAAAATTAAAAGGTGTAGGGTTAAGATTTAGGTGTCGCCAGAAAGAGGAGAAAGAGAGCTTTAAAATGATATCCATCTTTCCATAGTTACATTGTATTACACAGGGCGACTTTTTCTCAGAATCAGCAGCTCCATTCTGCTGAATGCAGCTGCTGACACTGGGGAAAGTGTCGTCCTGTGTAATACAAGTAACTATGGAAAGATGGATATCATTTTAAAGCTCTCTTTCTCCTCTTTCTGGCGACACCTAAATCGTCGCCCTACACCTTTTAGTTTTCTCTATTTTCGCGATTGAAATCACGGCCGCTGCAATTTCAATCGCGAAAATAGCGAAAACTAAAAGGAGTAGGGCGGCGGTTTATATATCATTGGAAAGAGGAGAAAGAGAGCTTTAAAATGATATGCATCTTTCCATAGTTTCTGCACTGCTCGGAGTCCCTTTAATCAGATTTGATTAGAGATAAATTTGTCTCTGGGCCTGATTCACAAAGCAGTGCAAAGTGTTTGCACGCGAGTGAAAAGCCCTTTATCACACCTAAACTCAGTTTAGGCATGATAAGAAGAAACTCGCGCGAATTTTCCGCACGCAAAGTTTTGCGCGCGCAACCGCGCATGCGCGCGCGCAGCGCTCCCGCTTCGCGCGTAGCGTCCATTAAGCCCTATGGGACTTTGCGCGCGCGCGTGCGTGGTTGCACGCGCAAAACTTTGCGCGCGGGAGCTTCGCGCGAAGAGCAGCACATATCGGTGATAACTAGGTGGTGCAAAGGTTATCACGCCTAAAGTCTTTTAGGCGTGATAACTGAGTTATCACCGCTTTGTGAATCAGGCCCTCTATGTCAATTCTGCCCATAATCATCAGGTGTATGGCCACCTTTAGACACAGCACTTTGTTCTTCAGTGGAAAGCTCCTGAGAGCTTCTGGCTGCATCCGAAGAGGTGATAACATAATCTTTTGTTGACAGTCCTTGGTAGCGCTCTCTCTCTCTCCCTCTATATATATATATATATATATATATATATATATATATATATATATATGTATATATATGTATATCAGCTATGAATAAAATGCAATGGCAGCTTCCAGAGCAGATACACTGTACTTTCAGAACTTGTAATTTGTAAACAGGCAATATTACTTGTGCACGAAAGCTAATATGGTAACTGAATAGGTAATGAAAAGTAGAGAAAATATTTTTATTGAGTGTTATGCCAGAGTTTTATCCCACTTTAAACTCTTGGTGAAAATACCAAAATGTATTCTGTCAAGAATTTTATGTTTTACTCAGGTTACTACATCTTGAAAAATAATAGAGCTCGATTCACAAAATGTATCTCCTGAATGATCCCTTTTTATCTGTTTTATCTCACAAATTATCCTTCCTCATCCGCCATATCTCATGAATGACCTGTTTTATATCATGAGTTATCTCACCACACCTGGATTTTCAGGAATGATCTCCCCTTTTCTGTTTAGCTCATGACTTATCTCTCCTTATCCACCTTATCTTATGAAGTATCTTTCCTTGTCTGCCTTATTTGGTCATGACTTATCTCTATATAGTTGAAGTGTAAAAAAAAAAAAGTAAGGTGAGATGATTGAGTTGTGTGAACCAACCCATACTAACCAGGATTGGAAATGTTTGTACTCTTACACTTATGAATGATACTTACGCTTTTTATTTTAGGCTTTGAAGATGGCCAATGCTGGAATTTCTCTGTCAGTAATGGAGGCTTCTGTGGCTGCCCCTTTCAACTCCCATGTCACCAATATTGAATGTGTTTCTGAACTGCTAAAGTGAGTTATTTGTTCATGTTGTTGCATGTATAGCTCATTTGCTTTATTGCTTAACTAGCAGTTAATGATACTGGAGTCTGACCATTTCTTTCTTTTTTTTTTACTTATGTCATTGTTTTTATTACTCCACTAGGCTGGCCCAACACATAACTCTGATTCATTACCTCCAAAACTCCTGATCGATCAACTTTTAATTAGTTTTAGCAGTGAAACTTTCACTCTTGGGCCCTAATGCCCAAAAGGGCGGTAAATTTGCCGTGCACAGGCAGTGCATGGCAAATTTACCAGTAAGAACAGCAGTGTCTGTTGCACAATTAGCGAGCTACGCATTACTGGAGTGATGTGCAAGTTGCTATGGTAATGTGTGGCTTACCATCTCTTACCATAGCAACGCAGGCATTACCCCGGAAATGCGTGTGGTGCTAATAGTGTAATAGGCGCTTCTCCCATGGCATTAATACCAGGAAAATTGCAGTGCAGTACTTGCGCAAAGCAATTTTACCAGCCTTTCATGCATCTGGCCTATAGTGGGGTTTTACTTTTAATACAAAGCTACAACAAGCTATATACTCGGTATGAAACTTATTTATTGTGTCGTTTAATTTTAACAGGGAAGGACGGGCTGCACTTGTCACATCTTTAAGCATGTTTAAATACATGTCTATGTTTGGATTAATTGAATACATCAACACACTATTGCTCTATTGGGTAAGATATTAATATTTGCTGAATTGCTGTCTATTCTCTTTGGCTCCTTATAGTGATCCCGAGGTGAAAATAAATTGATGAGATGAACAATTACGTTTATCCTCCTACTCCTTAAAATGACTTTTTTAAGTATCACAGATTTTCTCTTATATTTAAACATTTACAACATAGGTTTAATGTTTTACTGTCTCGAATCAGTGGCAGCCTATTAAGTGTCTCAGAGTTAGAAAAAGGTCAATAGTTCATGTATTTTATCTCTCTTTGCCTCAGAAGTTGTATTCTGCCAGGAAAACCTTTATGGCTGTAATTTGCTTATCATTGATGTTTACTATATTCAAGGTACTGGCAAGACAGGAGCTGTCACTTCTATGTCTAGAAATTAACTCTTTCAGGCAGCAAAATAAAACAAGTAAAACAGCCTGGTCATTAATATGTTTTGTACTGTACATACACGTGTTTATCTCATCATGTCACATATCGCCTCGGGTACACTTTAAAGCATATATAATTTATGTTGATTAAAATATCTTGAAATATCTTGAAACTGTCTTACAGCAAAGAAACATTTTTGGGAACAATCAGTTTCTTGTTCATGATTTTGCAATCATGTTTGTCATTTTTCTAACAAGTAAGTGGGCAATCCTTTCCTCAATTTTCTTGCATAACTAGCTCTAGTTCATTTCTTTGAAAGCTGAACTTTATAGGAAAAATAATTATGCAATCTGTAGTGAGAGACTAATAATGAATAAGACGCTTGCTTTTGCTTTCTGTTTTTGGCTTGGCTTACAAAAAAGACAAGCAGAATGTAGAACAAAGAGAATTAATTTGTTTTTACACAGAAGGTCTCCATAGTTCTACAGGACACCTGAACTGAGAGGGATATGGAGACTGCTATATTTATTTCCTTTTAAACAATACCAGTTGCTTGGCTGTTCTGCTGATCCTCTGCCTCTAATACTTTTAGCTATAGACCCTGAACAACCATGCAGATCAGATGTTTCTGACTACAGTCTGACTTAATCTAGTCAGATTTTAGTTACAAGTTACATGCTTGTTTTAGGTGTGCGATCCAGATATTACTGCAGCCAAAAAGATCAGCAGGACTGTCAGGCAAGTGGCATGGTTTATATGGAAATAAATATGGCAGCCTCCAAACCCTTCTCAGTTCAAATGTGCTTTAAAAATGCTTCTGAGTTCACAGTTATTTTCAATAATTTATTATGTGTTCTAGGACCATTCTTTTTTTTTTCTTACTGTATTTATGGATAATAGGGTCAGACTTTGAGAGGTAAAGAGACAGGCAGTGTTCTGATTGGTTAATTTTCTGAACTGGGTCCACAAGAGTGATGTTTGGCCATGTATATTGTTCTGATAGAAGTAGACAAGACACAGAACATTTATTTCACGCTTTTCTCCTGGTGGACTCAAAGCGCCAATTGCTAAGAAAGTTTTGCTTAAAGCCTGTAATACTAGCAAGATGCGCTCTGTGTGCATACAGTATCATGAGTTGCACTATATGCACAATGCATGCTATGTTACTTGCATAAGTACCAGCAGGGCCGGCGCTACCATTAAGGCAAAGGAGGCAGCTGCCCCAGGGCCCCAGAGCTTGTAGGGGCCCACAGTGGCTACAAGAGGAAAAAAAATGTTCAAATCGGCCTTATAGTTTTTGAGAAAATCGATTTTAAAGTTTCAAAGGAAAAAAAAAACACATTTAAAAACATGCCGACTTTAATGGCTAATAGCAAATCCACCTTAAATGCTAGAAACCCTAAATTTGCAGGATATGTTAAGGAGATCATTAGAATTAAGAGGAAAAAACAATTTTTCAAAAAGACCTTATAGTTTTTGAGAAAATTGATTTTAAAGGACTTACGAGGCCAGGAAATCAGAAAAAAAAGTTAGCTACCTGCTTCAGCTTGTCAGGCACGGAGGACGCCGTCCGCGCCCTCTGTGCCGTTCTGCTGGGTCCCCGCCGCTCACTAGCCCCCCTAACGGTCCCCGACCGCGCGGCCCGGGTCTGGCTCTCCAGCCTGTACAAACATGGCGGCCGGAGCTGGCCGCGGCTGTGCAGTACGCATAGCCGCGAGAGCAGCTGCGCAGCTCTAAGGCCAACCCCCGATCCACGCTACTGTTACATGGATTGGGGGGTTTGGCCTTAGAGCTGCGCAGCCTCCGTGCCTGACAAGCTGAAGCAGGTAGCTAACTTTTTTTTTTTTTTCTGAATTCCTGGCCTCGTAAGTCCTTTAAAGTTTAGAAGGAAAAAAGTATAGTTTTAAATGCGGTAAATGTCACTTTTAGTAGCAAACCTAACGGTAGTGTAATTTTACATGCATCAAACGAAAGCGCAATAAATTTCCTGACGGGGTTTCCAGGGGGTCTATACGCAGCCGCAGCGCTTTGGCTAGGGATCGCTATACAGCCACAATATGGCTGTATGAAGATCACAGGCATTTTTTCCTATTTTCCCAATTTTTTTTATGTTTAGAGTGTGGGAATTAAAAAAAAATAATTATGTGGGGTCCCCCCTCCTGAAACTTTTTAACCCCTTGTCCCCCATGCAGGCTGGGATAGCCAGAATGTGGAGCTCTGACCGATTGGGACTTCACACCCTGACTATACCAGCTGCAAAAAAGGTCCCCTAATGCTGATTTTTGTTCCGGGGTATATGTTGGGGGGGCCCCCCAGGTTTATTTTGCCCTGGGGCCCCAATGTTGCTTAAACCGGCCCTGAGTACCAGTAAAATTGATGTGTGCTCTCTGTGCATGGCACCTATAATGGGGTTTCCTGAATAAAAACCTATGGCACGCACTGCTGCAGCTGGGGGAAGGGTGAGGGGTGGTGCAGATGAAAAGGACAGCCATGGGCTGAAAGCTGTGCAATGCAATGCAGGGTGGCTTGACTTGAGCTGTAATAAGTTGTGCTGATAAAAACAGTGGTCTTGGCCATGAGCAGCTCATCTGCTGCAGCCATGCAAAGCAAGGAGTCATGAGGGATTGCATCGCAGTAGTAAGAGACTATAAGATACAGTTTTTGCAGTCAACTGAATGTGAATGACCATCCCTAGCTGTCTTACCCACCTAGGCCATGGTCTATGTGATCTAGACAGAAATCTGGCCCTGTAAATTAGTCATCAGAGAACAAATGTCACATGGAAAACTTGCAGGCAAACAATATGTTGCCTGTAATTTTAGTTTAACACATTATAATTACTTTACTGTGCTGTACCAGCAACATATTCTGTTATCAGTGTTTGTTTACTCCGCCTTCTCTTTCAGTGAGTTCCACTCCTGCATTCAATAAACTGGCACCATACAGACCACCAGGCCAACTGATCTCTCCATCTATGCTGCTTTCAGTGGTTTATAACGTTCTGTTCACAATAGCCATGCAGACCTATGCTTTTCTTATAATCCAAGAGCAGCCATGGTACAGCAGAGATGATGTCTACAGGTAAATCTAAATCATATCCAATGAGTATGACATTTATAAATAGACTAAATAATACATTAAATATTCTGACCACAAGGGTTAAATCATTTTTAGTTCAGGTGATGGTGGAGGTCTTGGTACGTGCTAAACTTTATCTTGGTGATCAGAAAAACAGTACTAAAAACAATACAAGCTGTTTGTTAAGATAAACAGCATCACCATTAGCAGAGGCGTAGCTAGGGCTTCCAGCGCCCGGGGACAAAGACTATTAATGCGCCCTGTAAGGAGGTCAAAAAAGGGGCGTGGGCATGGTAATGGGTGGGGCCAAATATACATGACCTTAGCAGTGGTGTAAAAGGTCTGGCAGGGAAGTTTGAGCTCTGCCATAGTGTTTCCTCCCAAAATACATGTAATCTGACAGCATTTCACCAAAAATACATGTAATTTGGCAGAGGTTCCTCCAAAATACAGATATTTGGCAATGGTTCCCCCAAAATAGACACAATCTGGCAGCAGTGGTTCCCCCAACATACATATAATCTGTCAGCTGTTCCCCAAAATACACTTAATCTGGCAGCAGCGGTTCCCCAAAAATACAGTTAATCTGGCAGCAGTTTCCCCAACATAGGTGCCCCCAGTATAGGTAACCAGGTCTATAGGTGTCCCCAGCGGTAGTAACCAGGTAAATAAATAAAAAAAATTCCCACAGGTCACAGCTGGGGACCCAGCGCCCGGGGGCACGTGTCCTACCCCGCCCACCCCTAGCTACGCCCCTGACCATTAGGGCACTATCTTGCATCATGAGATGGACCTGCTCAAAATGATCATGTGGTCATTTCCAGTGACCCATCCTTGCAGAGTAATGATGGGTCTCAGGGGCGTAACAAACAATAACCATGCAAGGGACGCCTCCGCAGGGGGCCCCAGAAACCACAGGGGGCCCCTTGGGGGGAAAAGTTTGAGAGACTGACAACTAAGGGCATGGAGAGAAAAAGTATTCTGCTCTCGTACCATTGTTATATTGACTGCATGTGTCCACCACACAGATAAGGAATCATACGTACTTTGGAATTTGTACACTGTCCCTGCTCCCTAGGGTTTGTAAAAAAAAATCTCACACTGCAGCAAAGTTCTGATGACTTCATGTACAATGTTACAAACAAAGGAGTCACCGGTTGAAAAAAAGTTGTAGACTGGTCTGGCCCTTATTCAGCAATCCCTCTGAAGAGATTTCAAGATTCTTATCATACAGTGGAGTGGGTAATATTGATGTCTGACTGTTGCTGCCTCATTGAGAGCTTTTTGTCTCATACTGAGTCCAAGATCCTGTAATAACAGTATCAATCAGTGACATTCTGAATGTTTTGCCAAAGTTACAGTGAATACTATATCTTATGTTCAGCATGTCATTGTTGTTCCTCCATGTCCACAAACAACTGCACCTCCTCGGCTGACACGGTTAAGGTCATCAAGTTTGCAGATGATACCACCGTCCTTGGCCTCATTGGCGAAAACGGGGAACAAGAATATCGGAACGAGATTGAGCGGATCTACAATTGGTGTAAGGTTAATAAACTCATTCTAAATACGGCAAAAACTGTGGAGCTGATCGTGGACTTCAGAAAGAATGCACCTCCTCCCAGCCCGATTTCCATTGAAGGAACTGAGGTCTCCAGGGTGCAAAGTGCTCGGTTCCTGGGCACCACCATCACTGACAGGTTGAAGTGGGATGTGAACACCACCATAACACAAAAGAAGGCCCAGCAGAGGCTGTTCTTCCTCAGACAATTGAGGAAGTTTGGAATTCCACGTGAACTACTGATCAGGTTCTACACGGCCACTATTGAGTCTGTCCTCAGCTCCTCCATCACTGTTTGGTACTCAGGGGCGAGAGAAAAAGACAAGCACAAACTCCAGCGAGTGATAAAAGCCGCTGAGAGGATTATCGGGTCACCCTTGCCCCCCCCCTGGACCTCCTCCACACATCCAGAATGAGGTCCAGGGCCAACAAGATCCCACAGGACCCCTCCCACCCTGGTTGCCGTTTCTTTAACCTCCTTCCCTCAGGACGCCGCTACAGGGCCATTCACACAAAAACCACCAGACACAGAAACGATTGGAAATTTGTGATAACAGAGGTGCCAAATTAGAATAAAACCATCTAAAATCAGTTTAAAAGGAGGGGGGTTGGTGGATACCACCCTCAGGTATATAAAGACCAGCGCCAGCGCCTACTGGGCCTAAAAATCGATACAGCTTAGTGTGTCTCCAACACTGATTGCCTGATGAAGCGGGCATTTGACCCGTGAAACGCGTTGCATGCCTGGAGATTCTATAATACATTATATTATTCATATATAACGACTTATTGGCTGGTCTTTATATACCTGAGGGTGGTATCCACCAACCCCCCTCCTTTTAAACTGATTTTAGATGGTTTTACTCTAATTTGGCGCCTCAGTTATCACAAATTTCCAATCTGATCTAGTCCACCCTTGGTGGAGGGGTATATCCCCATTTGTTTCCTGTCTACAGAGAGCGACTTCTTAATACCTGAGTGGGGTCAGGTTACAATTCTCCCCACCTGCGCTTCCAGTGGTTGCCTTTGTGGTAACCCAGACTTGTGAGTATATTACTTGTTATTTTAACATTGTTACTCATTTTTTGACATACTACACTATATTGGGCTCTCGGTTTCAATTTTTATATTTTTCCAAGACACAGAAACACCTTTTTCCCCCAAGCAGTCCTTCTCCTCAACTAGCTTTCTCCAACGACATCCCGCAGTCTCCACCAGCCACGCAAGGAGTCATGTCTGCATGTTTGAACTCTAGCCGTGGCATCGAACCACATCCCACGACTAGCCGCTAGCATTACATGTTTACAATTTGCATTATCGCGTGTTGTCATTGCACTACGTTGTTGTTGCTGCTGTTATTTCTTGCTGCTGTCGCTCCTGTTGTTGTTCACACTACTGTTGTTATTGCACTATGCCAAATGCCGTTTGTTACCACAAATAATTCCGGGTGCGGTACCTGCCGCACTTGGCGAATAAAGCTTATTCTATTCTATTCTATTCTTATTCTATGTAGCATGTGCTCTCATGTAGTAAAATAATACGGCTGTGTGTGTATGTATGAACTGGGAGCAGAGCTGCGACAAGTGACTTGTCGGCTGCAAGGGGCTGGAGGAAGCCCCGGGTAAGTAGATCTGGGGGTAGCATAGATTGCCTGACATTTCCTTTAAGTGTAAGTGTTTTTATCTGCATGGGGAAAACACATTGGTTCTCAGTTTTCCTGTGCACAAAGCGAGGGGGAGGGGCCCATCCAAAGTTTCACAGGGGGGCCCAGTGATGTCTAGTTAGGCCCCTGATGGGTCTGTCAGAAAACCACAATAAGGCGCTGCGTAATATGTTGGCGGTTTATAAATACAACAAATAAATAAATAATAAATAAATAAGGCTGCCCATACTATGACTGAACCCCTGCCACGACTCACTCTTGGTAGCAAACAATCTGGATCATAAGCTTGGGATGGTGTTCTCTCCAGAAGTAAATTTGGCCATTGTGTAAAGTCAGGAACTATGTAAAGCTTATCTACTAAATTACCTTTTTCCATCCATAGTACCGGTTGATGACTTCGGCACCATTGTCTCCTCTTTGTAGTGTTTGCATCACTGATGAGTGGTTTTGCAATGGTATCTTGTCCATAAAAACCTTGCCTGTGGAGTTTCTGCCCTTCTTGCTCTTTCGATACTGATAGGATTTGTGAGCACAATATTCAGCTCTGCAGTCACTTTTGTAGTTGCAGACATCCTCTTTTTTACCACAAATGTAAGCAATATTCATTTGTCTCTGTCACACAACGCACATTTCCATCCACACTGGTGATTGTCAAATGTAGTTTTACCATTCTTACTGTATACAGTCAGAATCTTAGATACTGTGCCTCATGATGCACAAAACATTTCCTCTTGGCGCTTTGAGTCCGCAAGGAGAAAAGCGCAATATAAATGTTATTTGTCTTGTCTTGTCTCTACCTTGGTTACAGAAGCACCCACCATATGAGCCCCAACAATCTGGCCAATGGAATTCTATAAGCTCTGACAATATTCACTCAGAACTGCACAAAATGCTGTCTTGATGGCAAATGATGCTTGAAAGGTGTAGACATGCATGTTTGCAGACATGCAAGGATCTTGCACTAATGATCCTGCACTAATGATCCTGCTCTTGCCAGCTGGCTCCCTGCTTTGTCCGTGCCCCTATCCCTGCAACATGGCGTGCAGAGTGCGCTGATCAAGACTACTTGTGTCCCCTGGCTTGTGGAGCAGAGCGTGCAAGCAATGTGCAATGATCAGGGATTTTTCCTGTGTGTCAGTCGCTGTGTCTCATATCTGTGATGCCATCTAATCATGAGAAACAGCTGTATCATCCTTGAGGCACACCTGGTTATGGGGAAAGGGGCTGACTTGTACTGGTGGTACATCTGGCTACTGTGAAGGGGGCTATACTGGAGTGGGGCTTATACGCGAGTCAATCATTTTTTCCTGGTTTCTGAGGGAAAATTGGGTACACACGAGTCTACTTATATAATGTGACTATATACGGTACATTATATGACATTAGCCCTAATCTATTGTGGTCCTCACCGGCTGGAATACATAAAATTTCTACCTGTTGCCTCTTCTTACAGTAAAGTGTAGACTTGCAGAAGTGGGCTGGACAGGGGCTGGATTCACTATGTGATCATGGGAGGCCAACAATTTTGCATAGCAGTTCTAGAGATCAAGGTTTGAAAGAAGCAAGGAAATAATTTGCTCATAATCATTATGTTCTCCCAGTGTTTAGACAGTTTTCAGCAGGTTTTCTCCCACAATCTTTCTCTGTGACAGAGGCGCTCAAACCTACTGCTTGACCCACTGAGTTGGCTCCCATTTTTGCCTGAGGAAGCGGGGTCACGCCCGCGAAACGCGTTGCATTTGTGGAGTTGAATAAATTATTTGTCAATTCTGTTTTATCGAGACTCGAGTGAGTTTTCTTTTTTGTAAGAGGGAGGTAAGTCCACCCTAACATCCCCCTCTGCTTTTAAACGGTTTTTAAAACGTTTTACTCTACTCTGGCGCCTCTGTATACCGAGCTTTTGCTGATCTTCTAGTCCACCCTGGGTGGAGGTGTGCATCCCCATCTACTATCTACAGAGAGCGACTTCTTAACCTGAGTGGGGTCAGGTCCTAATGCTCCCCACCTGCATTTAAAGTGGTTGCCTATGGGTAACCCGTGTTTGTGAGTATATATACATAAAATTGTATTGAACTCTTCATTTTACCTGACAATACTGCACCATATTGGGCTCTCGATTCTCTTCTTGTTTTTAAGCACAATTCTGAACATTGAAACATTTATATATATATATATTATAAGACTAGTGAAGTGGACATTTTTGACTCTGCTACTACATAAGAAACATTGCTTGTGTTCCCAAAACTGAAATTGTTCATTGCTAACCTTCCTACATTAAACAAGTATTATTATATCTTTACAGTGCATGTAACCCAGTGAATTCAAGCTTGAATCTAAACCTTACCTATGATCTAATACACAAAAGAACTAAGAAGAATTATGAAAGCTTTGAGAACACGTCATTGTGGCTGCTTACAGCTGTGCACCTGGTCATTCTGGCCTTCACCTTCTCAAAAGGAAAACCATTCCGTCAGCCACTGTATACTAACTGTGAGTGCACTGGTTACCTTGGCATATTAGTACAACTTCTGTGAAAGGGAGGCTAAAGCCTAAATGAAAAAACAAAAAAACAAAAAAAAAAACAGATGCTTGCCTAAGGAGAGGTAGGCTTTGGGTCCTATAGAACCTTCCCGTTCCTCTCCTCGTCCTCTCGTTCCCCCGCAGGCTCCAACCAAGCGGTCGGAGACAGTGCTCTTGCACTGCGGGTGGGCTTCAGAAGTCTTCGGGAGCAGTCGGGCTCCCAAAGATGGGCCGCTCCATACTGGGCCCAAGTGAGCACGCTCTCTTGCACACTCACACATGCACAGTACGGAGTCATCCATCTTCGGGAGCACATGAGCTCCCGAAAGGCTTCCAAAGCCTCCCGCGGTGGGAGATTTGGATGGTGGAGCCTGCAGGGGAACAAGGACACCGTGAGGAAAATGGGAAAGCTCTATTGGACTCAGAGCCTTCCCTCTTCTTAAGTAAGTATCTGTTCGTTAATTTGTATAGCTTCTGATTCACTTACAGCTATTTTTAATGATGCTAAAGCATGCATACAATTTGTAATGCAAAACCCTGTAAGACTGACTTGAAAGCATCAACAAAATTGTACTAAGGCTAGTCTCACAGTCTGATTGCATAAATCTTGTGCTGTAGGGATGGTCAATGTGATTCAAATAATTCTGAGTTGACGCAAAGATTTATGCTTATTGCAAATGCTTGCAGTTTGAAAACGGCTTGTTCAGTTTCATGCTAATTTTAGCACTATTTAAAGCCAAGCGACTTACACCACCTTTCTTTGCAGACATCTTTATGGCCACATTAGTGGTGGAATTTGCTCTCACACTCTTCTTCATATTTGCTGATATTAAGAATATGTATGTTGCTTTGGAGGTAAGTGCACTGATTTGAAAATTATTTAAACTGAAAGAATGGTTCTCAATATACTGTATGACAGATTACTATTTATAGTGCTCGAATGTTATCTTACTGCATCAAATGACACTTCAGCACAGAGGTGTCCTAGCCACGAGGCAAGGACAAACGGTGGCCTGGAGAGCCAGGTGTGGGAGAGGCGCCGCCGCGGGGGGAAGTGCCCACCTTCCCCGCCAGACTGTGCGACCCCTGTGGTGAACTGGCCGCTGCGTCTAATAGACGCCGCGCCAGTTCATCCCCGCTGCCCGCAGCTCACTGCTCCAGCCTGCATAGTCTTCCGGCAGGCAGAGCAGGGCTACGGGAAGATGGCGTCCGAAGCCCTGTACTGGAGACTATTTGTGTCTCCAGTACAGGGCTTCAGGCGCCATCTTCCTGTAGCCCTACTCTGCCTGTCAGCATGGGACTTTCGGAGGCTGGCTGCGCTGCTGCAGGAAGATCGTCGGGGGAGCTGCTCCCAGGGAGAGGAGTCTTCTGCAGGTGAGTAAATGCTTTTCTTTTTACAGGTAATTATACATTTGCAGTGAAACGCTTCCCGCAGTAGGATAATTTTCTGGTGAACGCTGGCCACATTAAGATTATTTTCTGGTGAACGCTGGCCACATTACGATTATTTTCTGGTGAACGCTGCCCACATTACGATTATTTTATGGTGAATCATTGCTGCGTTATAATTATTTTATGGTGAAACATTGCTGCGTTACGATTATTTTCATCAGGGGGCACCACACGGGGTTTTCTCGCCTGGAGTGACAAATTGGCTAGAGACACCCCTTCTTCAGCAGCCCCATAACCTGTTGTAAAGCTTTCATCATGTAGCCAGAGGGGAAAGTGGGAAGATCAGTGTGGGTGAGGTTGATGCTGCTTGGCTTAGAACTATCATTATTCAGACTGCAGAGATCTGCAAGGCCTCATTTGCAGTATAGGCTATATTCACTAAATATCATCAACATTGCAGTGCACAGGTAGCACGCAGAAAGGTATCCACTACTTACGCCAACTATAGAGCGGCAATTTCACAGTTAGTGCAACCTTCCCTTTATTTCGTTGCCTAGCTGTCTAGCAGAAACATGATGCTCTGCTCACTTGTGTTTACAAGCAAGGCTGAGGTGACTCAGCGATTGGGAAGAAAAAAGTTAAGGGAAGAAATGACATCAGTAATTAGCCTCAAACTGTGGGTAAAAGACATGATTCCCACCAGGAACAGAATTCTCTTCATTTGCTATATAAAATTCACTGAAATCAAAATGTGGACAGTACAATACATGTGTTATGTAAGTAGATCAAGCATTTATCTACTTATATATGTGTTTTTCCCTGGCCTAGTATGGCTAATCCTCCTGCTTTAAGCAGTTCAATTAATGCAGGGATGAGGCTGGAGCAGTGGGCATGGGGTAAGGTAGACTCAGAGGAGACATGGTTAAATGGACAACTAGTGGAGGGAGATCATGAGAGAACAGAAGTAACTTCATCCAAACTACCAGAACTGATTGAGGGGAAGGAACATGGAGGAAAGAAGGAAGGGGGGGGGGGGGGTAACATGTTGAGCTTAGATGTTACTTTGATAGTTATGATTTTTAATTAAGTAGGTACCTATGTCTTGGGCACTATGGTAGTTTAGAGGTGTAGAAATGAGGAAATGTGGCAAAGAAAAGGGGTGGTCTGGCTTATTGTGAAGACATGAGTACAGAGAAGTACTATTGCTTAATGACAGTATATACTGCATTGAATTAATGCGGTTTATTCTTGTGATAAAGAAAGTAACAATTGAGGACAGATTTTTTTTTTCCAGTTGTGGGATTTTTTGTGCCACAGCTGATGGATTAGATGGGGGGAGTGAAGAGTGACAAAGGCAGCCTTATTCAGAGCCAAACTGCGGTTGTATTAGCAGGTGGCTAGGTCAGGAGATGAGAGATGTGATTGATGAGGGATCAGTAGATTGAAAACAGACAGCTGCTGCCATTCTCTCTCTGTAAAAGCAGATAATAATGCAAGCTCATCCACAAATACGGAAAAATGTTCTGTTATTATGCAAAGTACATAATGCAGACAAACATTTTGGGCAGGAGCCCTTTGTCCCACCTGAAATGTTGTGCTAATCTGCATTATGTACTTTGCATATTAAAAGAAAACGTTTCCATATTTATGGTTGAGCTTGGGTCATTATGTGCTTTCACGGTTCTTGACAGGGGTGGTGGACTACCCTGATGGACGCTGCTGTTCCTACACTGCATGCATGCGCTTACTTTGCGTAGCCTGCAGGACCTATGCATTTTTGCCACTCACTCTCTGGCCATATTATGGTGCTATTATGGCCTGATCTTTTTAAAATGTAATATTTGAGATTGACCCTGGTAATGATTTTTCACTTACAATTTCATTAAACATTGATATTTTATTCTACCCAAAAGAGTTTCTACTTTAGTACTTTGTATACTATGGTTGGTATGTTTGTTTCTTCATGCTGTGGTGTTTTTTATTTGTTACAAATATCTTGTCTATCAACTGAAATGTTATAATTTGTTCTTCCCCAGCTTGTTTGCACACCTATGAGCTGGAGAATCCACATGTTGGTCATGCTGATCATATGCCTTGTGGTGTCATTCATGATAGAGGTCAGTATCAAGCGACATTCAATTGGAGAATTCTGACTAAATTACCATTAAATGATATTAAAACTACAGGTACTATTTGGTAGGCATAGCCACCCACCATTTAATTATGTATATTTTTGGGGGTAGCAACATTAACATCACCCCTCCATATTTTTCAGTTTAGTGTACTAAGAATTACAGATAACCCAGAAAACTCTTGGTGAACCAGAACTGTTGGATTATTGTTGCTCTGTAACATTAAAAAGCTGACACATCATTACATTCCAGTGGATCTGGAGGCATGGCTGGCTTGCAGGGACAATGGATAATTTGCATATTTCAGCAGTGATGTTCTGGGTGTTAAGTGTTCTCCAGGTGCCCAGAGCAAGTGATACATTACCTGTCCGCGGCCTCAGTTTGTCCCCCGCATCCGGGTGCATTCAACTGTGCATACACTCACACCCCACATGGTTTCCTAGTAAGGGTGCGCGTATGACATCAGACGCCATACACGTGGCCACGTTACTAGGTAGGGGGGACAGCGCTGGGGGTTTCGTCGCATTCGGCAATCATCCTGGAAGTGCACTCCGTTACCGCAGCACACCCAATCAAGAAAGTTGGCCCAACATCATGCAGCATGTGCGATTGACTATGCAACCAATTTTGGGCCCGAAATTAGTTGCAATGTTGGTCGGGCATGCACTTGGCAGCACCGATTTTCAAATAATCAAATCGGATGGTCAATCGGCCACCAAATTGCCTGATGTATAGCCACCTTTAAGAAAACCTTAACTGAAAGGGATATGGATGTTTCCTTTTTAGCAATACCAGTTTTCTGGCAGTCCTGCTGTTCTCTTTGGCTGCAGTAGTGGCTGAATCACACACCTGAAACAAGCATGCAGCTAATCCAGTCTGACTTCAGTCAAAGCACCTGATCTGCATGCTTGTTCAGGGGCTGTGACTGAAAGTCTTAGAGACACAGGATCAGCAGGAGAGTCAGGCAACTGGTATTATTTTAAAAGGAAAAATCCATATCCTTCTCAGTTTAGGTTCCCTTTAAGTTATAATAGATGTTGTAATCAAATCATATCAAAGGATGTATTGCTTGTAAGTCTTTTTTATTTTGTTAGGTATTTGCTCTGCATATTTACTAGGATGTTTCCTGTTTAATATATTTCATTTGTCTTTTTCAGGAATTCATTCTGGACAACAGAGCCCTCTGGTTGGCTTTGAAGAGATGTTTGAGATTAAAACCTGGAAGCAACTATAAGAAGTTAAGAGCTGCACTGGCAGAAGACCCACACTGGCCACCCATTGGAGACACAGTTTATGCACAAAGTAATCTGCTAAACGGTGATTCTAAAACATATACTAATCCAGCCTACGAAGATGAGGATGATATTTCTGACATTAAAAAAGTTTCAAAAAGAGCACGGTCATTAGGCGAATGAACACAGTGAACAACTTAGGCTGCTCTTCAGAATTTGACTTTAGATACCCAATGCAGAAGAATAAAACAAAACAAAAAATAGACATTTTCTTGAACTTAAAGTGAGTGCTTAAAGTAAGCAGAGAAAGAGAAAAAAAATAAAGTGAACAGAAAAATGCCTGAAAGCACATTGCACTGCCAAGACTACAAAATCATCAATGTTTTTGGTCTAAACACATTCTGTGCAACATGAAAATAGCTGATCATGTGATAAAAGTGTACTTCACTTGTGAGAAGACATTTTTCTTTATTGTATCTATAGAAAATATGTACATTATAATGTGAATAAAGATGTATAGTAGTAAGATTCTTAAAGAATGTGGTATTTGCTTTTTTCAGAAATTAGAAATATAAATAGGACCTCTAAGTATATAAGAACTAATGAATGCACTGATCCAAAAAACAGCTGGGTCAGGTAATTGTTTATTTAGATTGCAAATCCATACCAGTTGGAAATAGAAAACAAATCATCACCTATTGGTTTTATAACTGTAGATCTAGAACTCTATACACAATGGAAGTCTTAAGACACGACTATGTATTCTATAGGATGTCAGAGCCAAGTTAATAAATAATAATAATGCTACAGAGCTAGTAGTGGGACTTTACTGTGCCAAGCTTGTTATAACCAGCAGATGTCAGTAAATTCACATGTTCCAGTGTCTGGAATAACCTTTTGTTAGGATCTCTCCTTTTCAATTTTGTATGTGAAACTTATGCTGAAAAATGAAAGTACCGTATTGTAATGGATTGCGGAGACACCGCCGTGCGGTCTGACAGCGAGGCGGCTGGTTCCGCGTTCAGACCGGCGTTTTCTCCGCAGCAGCATGCGTCTGGTTTGTCTGAGCCTAGTAGTGCACACAGATGGAGAGCTACGCGCTAACAGGCAGGCCCTTTATGCCAATAGGAGAGGGATCAGCTGATCAGGACGATCAGCTGATCCCAGCGCAGTAGGTGATTGGCTGAATCGGACTGGGCGGCGCTGAGGAGCGCTCTGCTATATATACATCTTGCCTGTCAGTTGCTGGTTGTCTGCCGTTGCGAATGCTTATGTGTTAACACTCAGACCATAGTCAGATCTCATAGTGTGTTAGAACCAGGTGGACCTGGGAATTCACACTTAGCCAGATTACTGTGTTATTACTGTGTTATACTTTAGACCAGTTCCAGGGTGTTGAGACCACGGACCTCACACCCAAGCTTAGGGATACTGTGTTATTGCTGTGTTATTCTTTAGACCAGTTCCTGGGTGTTGAGACCACGGACCTCACACTCTAGACTAGGCCTCTGCTTGATATCTGTTATGACCTATTGCTCTCTTGACCCTTCTCCTGCTCTCTGATTCGGTACCTACGCATATCTGATTACCTGTTGCCGACCCTGCCTGTCCCTGGTTACTGAATCAGCCTTCTGTCTCTGTACCTTATCTGCTTGTGTGTTGCCGACCCAGCCTGGCTGACCCTTCTACCTGTGACACCCCCCCGGTGGGGTGTCCAGTAGCTGCAGGGGCTCCCTGTCCCTCAGAGGGACCTCTCTGCAATCCAGTCAGGGACTCTATCTCATAGGAGTCCTTTGACTGCAGTAGAGTCTGACTCCCAGCAGTTCAGGGAATCACTGGCTCTCTGGTTATCTCCAACCCTGACTAGGAGATACTCGTTATACGGTCTAGGGTCACCTGCTCCTCGGGTGGTCCAGGCTCATATACTGTTGCACCAAACACACTTTATCAGGTGTCCAGAGGTTAGTTATACTTGTACTATTGGTGATTCTGCAGATCATCAATAATCAGGTATATATCTGTATTCTTGGTGATACTGCAGATCACCAATAATCAGATTCTCTCTGTGTGCTGACAACGATCGTTACACATATATACTCGCATATAAGTCGACCCGCATATAAGCCGACACCCCAACTTTTACCTAAAAAACTGGGAAAAATGATTGACCCCCATATAAGCCGGGGGTAGGAAATGCTGGATTGGTGCAGGCCGCGTTATCCCCCCAGTGTGTCCCAGTATAGCTAGTATAGTGCCCAGTATGGGTAGGTAGTGCCCCAGTATAGCTAGTATAGTGCCCAGTATAGCTAGTATAGTACCCAGTCTGGGTAGGTAGTGCCCCAGTATAGCTAGTATAGTGCCCCAGTATTGGTAGGTAGTGCCCCAGTAGAGCTAGTAAAGTGCACAGTATAGCTAGTATAGTGCCCAGTATAGCTAGTAAAGTGCCCAGTATAGCCAGTAAAGTGCCCAGTATAGCCAGTATAGTGCCCAGTATAGCCAGTATAGTGCCCAGTATAGTGCCCAGTATAGCCAGTATAGTGCCCAGTATATTGCCCAGTATAGTGCCCAGTATAGCCAGTATAGTGCCCAGTATAGCCAGTAAAGTGCCCAGTATAGCCAGTATAGTGCCCAGTATAGCCAGTAAAGTGCCCAGTATAGCCAGTATAGTGCCCAGTATAGCCAGTATAGTGCCCAGTATAGTGGCCAGTATAGCCAGTATAGTGCCCAGTATAGCCAATATAGTACCCAGTATAGCCAGTAAAGTGCCCAGTATAGCCAGTATAGTGCCCAGTATAGCCAGTATAGTGATCCCCCCTTCCCCCCGCCGCTCCCTCCGTGGCCGCCGCTGCTATTACCTGTTCAGCCATTACATCGCCGTTACCAGGGGAACCGCTCTCTCCTGCCTCGTCACAGCAGCAGCGCCGGGCACGCTGCTGTGATACACATTATGCGCATGATGGAGACTGGAGAGCAGAGCGAGAGTGGCACCCGGATTAGAGGAAGCGGCCGCCGGCTGAACAGGTAATAGCAGCGGCCGCGGAGGGAGCGAGCGGGCAGGGGGTGGGGTTGGGGGCGCGGACCACCACCCACCACCACCACCCACCTCCCAAGCCTCGCATAAATGCCGACCCCCCAACTTTTGGCCCTCTTTTTGGGGGTCAAAAATTCGGCTTCTATGCGAGTATATACGGTAAGCCGGTTTTCCCCCCCATGTGCTGCTTGCTTGTCATATTGATTTTATTCATTTCAGTCATTTTTGTGTTATTGACCTGGACACAATTTTAGAAGGGGTTTCACAATTCCAGCTATGGTATTGGATTCTTAAAAGACTGGTTTGATTTTCGAACTTGAGCTTATTACTATTTACTGTATTATTATAATTATGGATTTAAAGTATATTGTACTGTCATCTTCCATAGGGCTGTACAATGTAATTAGTCAGTGGCGTAGCTAAGGAGCTTTGGGCCCCGATGCAAGTTTTACAATGTGGCCCCCCAAGCACTCTATAAATAACAATTGCATACCTCCCAACTTTTTGAGATGCGAAAGAGAGACACTTAAGCTACGCCCCTGTAACACCCCTGATCACGCCATGTCACACTCCTAGTAATGCATACTATAAAGACTTCATAAGAAAAATATGTTGTTTTATAATTCAAACCACACAGGTCCTTTCTATCCTGGTTCATTTTCCTTCATATTAACATTTTAAAATTAGCAATATATTAAATTAAAGGATGAGAATAAAGAAGGATGGGAAAAAACACATTTTTGTAGAGAAATATATATATTTACATAGAAAGTGGGACAAAGTCCTAAAAGAGGGACACATGAGGAGGAAAGAGTGACAGAGTTCACAAAGAGGGACTGTCCCAACGATAGAGGGACAGTTGGGAGCTATTGTAAGATTGTAAGCCTCTGGCAGGGTCCTCCACTCCCTAGTGTAATCTACAGGATCATGTGCTCCTGTCCTATGACAGCCTGTAATTGTATTACTGGGCCTACCTAACCAGCCCATATCGCATGATCATGTATTTTGTACAATTTGCATGTATAACTTTGTTCTATGTGTATAACCCTATGTCTGTCATCCTTGTATCATTGTATATATTTATTGTCCAGCGCTGCGTAATATGTTGGCGCTTTATAAATACAATAAATAATAATAATAATAATATGCTGTTGATACGGCGCACCAAAACCTGCCAATGGCAACTACAGTGTCAGAGGTGCAAGAAGGGGATGGGGAACAGTTTGTTGATGATTACCGCTATTCAAAGTATCTATAGAAGTAATTATTATTATGAGCACAGGACCAATAGAGAGCTAATACTGTAGTTGAGGGAGGGCCCTTCGGGGCCCCTCTGGCCCAAGCCGATGCGGTCACAACCTCTGCAACCCCTATTGCTACATCCCTTTAATTAGTATTACAAGACATTGTGCATAAGACAAAGGAAGCACATAATAAGTAGAGATGGCCTGAAATGTACGCCGGTGGACAGTATTCTGCAAACTTCTACTGTTCGCATTCATGGCGAACAGTGAACATTTGGCGTGTTCGACCAGCCCCCCATACATCATCATTGAGCTAAACTTTGACCCCTTACCTCACAGTTAGGAGACACATGGAAGCCAATCAGCTAGCACTCCCTTCTGGATCCCCCCACCCCCTATCAAAAAGCAGTTGCGGTGTTCATATTGGATTCATTCTCTGCTGGCTGCTGACTGTTAGTGAGAGAATGGTCAGACTTGCTGCAGGTAGGTAGGGAAAGCATAGGCCTGTGTTCTTGTTCCTCACTTGCTGTGAAAGCACCCTAAACAGCCCTTTTTGAGGGCTAGCACATTGGTCTCCTGTGTTTTTTTGTGTGTGACACTCCACAGCCCACTGACACCCAGAGAAATGTGTGCACACTACTGCTGTTGCTACATTAACTTGCAGATACAGAACCACTCCAGTGCATTATTATTTAACTGTATTCTGATAGTACTATTGCATTTCTTTGAGTGTGGCACTCCACAGCCCACTGACACCCAGAGCTGTGCATAATGTGATTTCTGGCATTTAGGGATTAAAACCCGATTTTGCGTCAACTCTGTAATTTTTGGTGGGACTTTTAGCATGGATCCCCCACTGGCATGCTGCATTCCAGGAGTTAGACCCCTTGAAACAACTTTTCCATTACTGTTGTGGCCAGAAACAGTCTTTGTAGGTTTTAAAATTCGCCTGCCCATTGAAGTCTAAGGCAGTTCCCCGAGTTTGCATGTTTGCGAACATTTGCGGGAAATTTGATGTTTGCGGCATCTCTAATTATAAGTATGACACTCCGAAATGGTCTACAACACAAAAACAGTTTCAAGAAACAATAGAGGAGGGGGCCATACTCTTGCAGTCTTACAATCTAAATTTGTTTATCCTTATAAGCAAAATAATGTGTCTTTGCTTTATACTATATATGATAATCTACTGGTACATGATAGTGGTTTGAGTTTGAAAAAGAGGCACAAATGACATTTTGGTGAATCCTAATATTTAACAAAAAGACCCATTATTATTTTTTTAGAAGATTTACTTATTTAATCTTTTAATATTTAATGTTTTAGTTTTTGTCTGGAGTTGTTTATCATTTCAAACATATTACTAACATAAAAGCAAGCAATCTATAGATGTTGCTCAACATTATGGCCCATTGCAATTAACTATTTCTCCTGAGTTTCCTCTAGATGAAATGTTTCATACCTTGTCAATAAAATATCCTTGAAACAACAAGCAAGAAAATAGAATAATTTTAACAGTATTTGTCACCTACTTTTTGGTACTTTTTCAATTGCAGTGTGCTAAAAAGTTATTTTAAGCAGAAGGTAAAATATTATCTCCGAGGTGAAAACTTAGGAGAAAAACCAGGTTGGTTCATTAAACATCGGTAATATTACAGTGCATGCACAGCACATGGCAATATTACCGTTACATCCATGCAGAAGTACTGTGAGATACGCTAGTAGCATGACCTGCGGTACTCCAATAGCACAAATGGTAGCGTGACTAGAGTACCAGGTGTCACGTTACTTGCATATCTTGTGGTACTTACGCATAGAAGTAATGGTGATATTGCCGTGATATTACCAATGTTTAACCAGTTCACCGCTGAGGGGGTTTTGCCCTTATGGGCCAGAGCAATTTTCACCTGTCAGCGCTCCTCCCTTTTATTCGCCAATAACTTTATCCCTACTTATCACAACAAAATGATCTACATCTTGTTTTTTCACCACCAATTAGACTTTCTTTGGGCTGTATATTTAGCTAAGAATTATTTTGTTCTAACTGCATTTTAACTGGAATAATAAGAAAAAAATGGGGAAAAAAATCATTTTTTCTCAGTTTTTGGCCATTATAGTTTTAAAATAAAACGTGCTTATAAAGCAAATATAACCTCTCTGAATGCTCTTTTCCACCCTGAAGGGCTGAAGTCATTCGCTGATCTCCAAAAAGATTACAACCTTCCCCATTCACAATTGTTCACGTATCACAGAATTTTTAACTTAATCAGATCCAGGAAAGTTAAGCTCCCAACCCTACCTAGCCATCTTCTCACGACCTTAAATTATAAAGAAACCCAAAAAGGAGGGATCGCAACTTGGTATGAGGCCTCCCTATATCAGGATCCGACCCCCTTACAAAGATACGCTATGGCGTGGTCTAATGACCTTCAGGTTCCCATTCCAGAACAATATTTATTACAAGCTACCGCAAAAGTACTGAAATTCTCTAAGAATAACTCACACTGGGAATTAAGCTTAGTGGTAATTGGAGGCGCCCGTGTTGGATCGGATGGACTTATGGTAGGGTCCCTAGGTTGTATGCGTGTATGTGAATGCTATTAACAAAAACTCTATAATTCTAGAGGTAGCCTACCTTATTAGTAGTAATCAAACCGTATAAAAAGAAGATCAGCTTTTATTTGTGCACATCGACAACGCGTTTCACGGTCGTAGCCGCTTCATCAGGTCAAATATACGTGCTTGAAATGAAAACAAATGTAAAAACAGTTTAGAAAGGCGCTCAGGACCCAAATTAAAAAGGATTAAACATAACTAAAAAATCCAAGATCATAAAATACATAACATGTAAATGAGTACATATAGTTTCAATAGCCCAGGTAATGAAGTACATAGCTAGAGTGTTAATATTTGGATAGCATAAATAATGAATTGTTGTTGCTAATGTAGCAGACAAGGCCAAAAGACTAAATTGGCTATGGTGTCGTAGGGGTTAAGAATATGTATGCTGCCCCTACGACACCATAGCCAATTTAGTCTTTTGGCCTTGTCTGCTACATTAGCAACAACAATTGATTATTTATGCTATCCAAATATTAACACTCTAGCTATGTACTTCATTACCTGGGCTATTGAAACTATATGTACTCATTTACATGTTATGTATTTTATGATCTTGGATTTTTTAGTTATGTTTAATCCTTTTTAATTTGGGTCCTGAGCGCCTTTCTAAACTGTTTTTACATTTGTTTTCATTTCAAGCACGTATATTTGACCTGATGAAGCGGCTACGACCGTGAAACGCGTTGTCGATGTGCACAAATAAAAGCTGATCTTCTTTTTATACGGTTTGATTACTACTAATAAGGTAGGCTACCTCTAGAATTATAGAGTTTTTGTTAATAGCATTCACATACACGCATACAACCTAGGGACCCTACCATAAGTCCATCCGATCCAACATGGGCGCCTCCAATTACCACTAAGCTTAATGCCACATCCTCTTGGAGGATCCACAGATACCAGGAACCCCCTGCCATATCTGATTTTTTTCTGGAGCGGCGACCGAGCCGGACGGGAAAAGGCCGAGTGAGGGCGGTACTCCCCCACATGCCTAGACGAGTGGTTGCCTCCAGCAACCCACACTTGTGAGTATTATTCTTACTCTGCTACTTTGCCTGACGCTTGTCCAACGTTAATACACCAGATTGGGCTCCCGGTCTAACTGTATTTTTGTCTTTTCAAGTCTGAATTCACACTGGGAATTGTCCAGGAAAATAGTATTCCGATGGTATTTAACTCCGAGACGTCTGGCGACATTTTCAACAGATAATTCCCAACTATGCTGGCATTGTAACTCGCATATAGGTACTCTACTTCATATGCTCTAGGAATGCCCAATAATAAATAGATTTTGGCTCCAGGTGGAGCACCTAATTAAATCCTCCCTATTCAGACCCTTCCACATCTCTCCGAAGATAGCCTTACTATTAATTGGTTTAGAAAACCTTCCAAAACCCATCCAACCTCGAGTATGCCACATACTCCTCACTGCTGTATCCCTAATCACTGCCAATTGGAGATCGGCGGATCAGATCAGCATTTCTCACTTAATATCCACAGTAAGCAAAAATCTATCAATGGAAGTTAAAATCAGGGCCAGAAGTTTCAGTGATTACTCCAGCTATATCATGCCGGAAGCCTGGTCAAGATAACCTATATAGCGCTCACCTCTAAGTGGTCACCCCCTTCCCAGCCCCGCCTTGTCCCCCAGGCACTAAGCATCCCGCCACTAAGAGGTTAATAATAGTCTTAGAGTACTACAAGACTAGCATCTGAACTGTGCTGTTAAACCAACCTTAATAGTTATCCATGTCTTCAATGCTCGGTTCTCCTTCGTTATCACTCACATAATTGCGGGTTTAAATTTTTCGCTTTCTTCTTCTCTTTCATGTTATAAAAATGTGCATTTGGTAACCCATATCTTCTCCACTCCATTAGTAAAGTACTCAACCCATGGGTAATGTAGGCTCTCCTAGCCAACTGCATCGTTACCACTGCCTAGGTCGATACAACCAGTTGTTACCTTGGAAAGGTATGTGTTAAAACAACTGAATATTGACTGATCTAGTTGGAGTGCTCCGGTTATTATATGCCAAACCATTCTCATATATGTTCTGTAAAGTCTGCACATGTAATTGAGCAAGTTGAAGAATGCTGTATAATGATTAATCTTTTGTTTTAATAAAACTCTTATGATGAAAAAAAATAAAACGTGCTACTTAGAATAAACTCCACACATTGTAATTGCCCATTTGGCCCAGTTATTACAACATTTAAAATATGTCCCTAGTGCAATGTACTAATTACAAGCCCTTATTTGCAAAAATAACAGACACATACCCTCATGACAAACATATAAAAAAAGTTGAGTCAGTAAGGTAACTATTTATGTATTTTTTTAAATGTCATTGTTTTATATACAAATGTTTTTGGTTTTTTTGGTATCTATGGGAGAGCGGGGAAGGTAAGGGGTTAATTTTAATGGGGAATGTGTGTGTGCTTTCACTTTCTTTTTATCAATGACCATGCATCTCATCAATGCCGGTGGTCATTAATCACAGGCACTTTCATCAGAGAATGGGAACTGTGTTTCCACTGATCAGCGTTTTACTACTCTGCCGGGGGGTGTTTTGCGGGCACACAATAATGTGTTCCCACTGTGTTCCCACTGATCAGTGGTCTACTATTGTGCCAGGAAGTGTTTGCAGGTGCACGATATTGCATGCCTGGAATATTAATAATAATAATAATTATCATGTGCCACACATTGAAACCTGAATATTGTCTGTCCCTGTGCAAGAACTGAAGTCAACGCAGGGTGTAGATATACCCCCTCGGACACGGAAAGTGGTTAATGAATCAACCCCAAAGTGAATTGGATAAGGGCCAACATATTTTACAATACAATATTTCGTAGACACTCCACAAATGTTATTTATACAGGTGACTTGGATGATTAATCAGATTCAACTATTTAACAACTACCTGTAAGCATCTCTAAGAAATATATAGAATAATATGAAAAATAACAAGATTGCATTTTTTTTTACCTCCTTAGCGTTAATCCCTAGTAAGGCTCGGGCCAGAAATCCGCAGCTCAGAGAGGCAACCCCGAGCAGTGATGCTCGGATGTCTTGATCCAGAAATTCGGCAACCACGGCCGTTGTTAAAAAAATCCAGCGTGATTGGTTCCGTATTATGATACGCATCAACGCCACAACGCCGATTTTCGGTCGGGAATGAGGCAATCACAGCCGGATCCATGCCGGATCTGGATTTTCTTTTAACGTTAATAGCAAAGCCCCCATACATGCTACAATCCCCCAAATTGCATGGATTATCAAGGTGATAAGGGGCTACAACTTAAACAAAAAAAAATCCAAAAATAATTTTTTATTTTTGAGAAAATGGATTTTAAAGTGAAATTAACACTTTAAATGGGGCTATTAATTGGTAATACGGGGTTTAAAACAGGGAAATACACGTTAAGCAATCACAGAGGTGAAGGTGAGTCCCAATGGCACTTGGCGGTGATGGTACCACTGGAGGAGGATGAGTGGCTGATGCCAAAAAGACCCAAAGAGGTTTTTGTAATTCTTTTTTTTTTTTGCAGCGATTAGCAATGACATGACAGCAGAGTTGTCAGTGGACCTGGGCAGTGTGAACGCAGACTTTAGTAGCGACTGAGTCAGTAGGTCAAAGCGACTGGTCAGTGCGGCAGCACAGAAGGACCATGGTGACTCACAGGTAGTACCACAGTGTGATAGAGCTTTCCAAAAAAATTAGATGCGTCAGTGGACCCGGGCGCGGGCAGTGTGAATGCAGAGTGTAGTAGCGACTGAGTCTGGAGGACAAAGCGGACGGTCAGTTCGGCAGCATACAAGGACCATGGCAACTCACTGGTAGTACCACAGTGTAATAGTGCTGCCCAAAAAATTAAATGCTTCTGGTGACCTGGGCAGTGTGATTGCAGAGTGTAGTAGCTACTAGACTAAGAGGCGCCACAGGGCCCACAACCTCCCCAACACCTTAGTATCTAGTTATCTGGCTTGCAGTCACTGCCATGTATCCCCTTTTCTTATTTCTTTCTGCTTCAAACACAATTAGGAATGACAGCTGAATGAATTCTGCGCCCCCTCCTACCCTGCGCCCTGAGGCTGGAGCCTCTCCAGCCTATGCCTCGGCCCGGCCCTGCCTGCAACTTATACTGAATGCCCCTATACCTTGCAACCTATAGTGAAGGCCCCTATACCTTGCTAGCTATACTGAAGACACCTTTACCTAGCTACCTATACTGCGGGCACCTATGCCTGGGTACCTATACTGCGGGCAACTATACCACGGATCGCACAATTCTTATGTGCAGGATTCGTTAGATTCGGGATTCGAAAGGTTCGAGATATTCGAGAACCTTTTTAGATTCGGATCCGGATTCGGATTCGAAGAAATTGTGGATTCGTCCCATCCCTAATTTTTAGGGTATAAAAGCTTGTGAAAAAATTGCACCGCTTTCAGAACCTAAAATCTGAAAATAATCATAACGCCAGGGAGGTTAAACAGAAAACAGACAACTTTTTCTTAGGATTTTCTCTAAGTTCATTAGAAACCAATTGATCCTTAAAGGCCCGTTCACACCTGAGCGTTTTGCCGGCGATTTCAGCAAAACGCTCAAGCGCTAGCGCTTTTGAAAGCGCTAGTGCAATAGAAACCTATGGGCCCGTTTTCACTTGGGCGATTTGCGTTAATCGCTGGCCCCAAAAAAATGTGTATCCTGCACCATTTTCAGGCGATTTCCCAGTGATCGCATTTAGTGCTATAGAAGCGCTAATCGCAATCACGGAAAATCGCCCCAAGTGTGAATGGCGTTAATCGCCAAAAATCGCCAGAGCAAAATGCTAGCAAAAGCGCTATCGTTTTGCGTTTTGTAAGTGTGAATGGGCCCTTAGAGTGCATGCTTTCTTTGAGGTCAATGGACCACTTGTCATTTTCAGTGTGGATCCAGTTGGAGGGCAGTCCATTGTTTCTCAAGGACATGTCTCAACTTCCACCATTGAGTTTAAAAAGTTGTAATATAATTAGAAACATCTTCCTTGTTTACCATACTCATGGCATTTTCATCGTATTTTCCTAATGGGCTCTTTCAGTTTTTACAGCGGTCATAGCCTCTTCTCAAAACTCTATGCGAGTAGCCTTTTTCCCATAATATCTAAAATAAATATTGAGCTTTTTTTTAGTACCATTTAACACTTCAACAGTTCTTCCCCCTTTGGGATCATACTACTGGGAGATATGCTTATGAAGTTTTGATCAGGGAACATCTTTTTAAAATAACAGTTTAGAATTTTGTCCCTCATTACCTATAAAATTACATTGTGTTCCCTTGTGTGAACCAATCAGCCAGTACAGCAAAATAAAAAAAAGTGTGAAGATCTTACCATCAGAAGTAGAGTTATGATGGCCACACACCATACAATAAAATGATCCAATTTTACGGCAATTCAATAAAAATGATTGGTTGTCTTGAAAAACCGAAAGCTCTTTTTTCATTCGTTCGAGAAATCTGATCAAATATCCCATTTTTATTAGATAAATGTAGATCGGTAGTGTTGGATTTTTCGAATCTATTTTTATGCAAATTAAATGGTGTGTGGTAGATTGTGACAATTACTTGATATACAGAGCCAAGCAATTTTTTCTGAGTTTTCAATCTTTTTTTTCATAATTGGGGAAAAAGTGGTACATAAATAGTCAGATTTTTGAAATGTTACAATCAGTCAGAAAAATTAATTGCACAAACAAACTTGTGAGGAGAACCACCCATTTGAATGTTAATTGGTGCAACTTGCTAAACAAGGAGCCAGTGGCCTAATTCAATTACAGCAACGATTCCATATAAAGGACCACCGTCTCAAAGCACATCCAAAAACAATTTAATTTCAGCCTTGGCTACATGAAAATCGCACAACATGATTAAAATCACCCACAACTTTAAAAACAACAGTACCTGGCCAGGTCTCTGCTGCTGTATTACAGTCCACTCTCATCTGCTGAGGCCTCAGCGCAGCTTGTATTTCCTTTCAACTCCTATGCTAGGAGCCAGATCAGCGTGTGTCAGCGTTCACACGTGGGGACACCGCGCGAGCACTCCTGCGGTAGCCACGCCCACCGACGTGTTTCGCCCCGCCCACGGGGCTTTCTCAAGGTGTTGAGTGGCAGCAGCTCGTTCTCTTCCTTTATTATACCATTTACTCCCAGCTCACGCCCACTCAGCATCAGCGCTGCAGAGACTTATTGTATACACTATACACAAGACGGAGGGAGGCTGGACTTCAGTGGGAGACGCATCGCTGCTTAAGCATTTTCTCCACTATCTATTACATATCAGTAATTTCAGAGTGATCTGTTCATTGTTGTATCGCCCTATGTACATAGGTGTTTCTGGACGATTATTTTATCTTAAGCATGCAAGAAGGCAGTAATAGTGACAGGTTCATAGGGCACATGTTCTTCCCAAGCAGCAGATGACCTATAAAAAGTATACTAAATTCAAGTCTGTATTTAAGCCTTTTGGGATAAGGGTCCCCAATCGATAGATCCACATCTGCTCAATTTTATACAGTTCGAAAATTAATTGCAATTCTTGAATTGAAAAGATATTTAACCACTTCCCAACCACAGGTTTTTCCCCTTAAACCAGAGGAATTTTCACATCACGCTCCTCCCATTCATTCGCCAATAATGTTATTGTTACTAATCACACAGAAATGATCTCTATCTTGTTTTTTTCCCCAAAATATTAGGCTTTCATTGGGTAGTAATGTTTGCTAAGAATTATTTTTTTTCATATGCATTTTAAAGGGAATAATAAAATCCACTCATTTGTCCCAGTTATTACACCATTTAAATTGTGTACCTAATACAATGTATGGCGATAATATTTTACCTGGAAATAAAGGTGCATTTTTTACATTTAGTGATTTTGTAATACTATAATACTAGTTAGAAGCCTGTAACAAACTTATCTGGTGTGGTCTCTGGAGGCTGTTCTGATAGTGTGGAGCAGCTGGAGGAAGCTTCCTCTTCCTCTCTGGTCAATTGCATCCCCGGCTCCCCTGTAGATGTGGGTCAGCGTGTTGTTTCTGGCAGGACGCGTGCAGCTCAAAGCTGCCTTTATAGGCTGAGGAGGCGTGTCTGATGGGGTGTCAGCTGTGATGTCATCAGCTGACACCTTATTGCAGGAAGTGCTGTCAATTCTGGGGGCTGGGTGTCAGGATCGGTGTCAGCAAACAGAGAAAATCTGATTATTGGTGATCTGCAGTATCACCAATAATACAGATATCACCTGATTATTGATGATCTGCAGAATCACCAATAATACAAGTGAAACTAGCTAGACAATATGGCAGATGCGCTCCTCTTAGCACCTATATCCTAAAATACCTCAAACAGTGAAAGACTGACAAGTGGATCGCTACTCACATGGGTGGGTAAATTCACCCTAATTCAAATTAGTATTAAGAAAATAGCGCTCTACACTTGACGTCAATATGATTAAATGCAGATGAATGAACTACAAATGAATAATCCCACTCTCCACAAAAGTCCATGCACCAATGTCCCCAGGCAGTAACCAAATTCTAGTAATCACAATCCTCTACTTCATTTCAAGGCTGACATGCAGTTGCAAATATTGGCAGGTATCACTCTCACCAGATGAATGGGCTGATTATTTAAAGTCAGCATCAATCGCTTTGGTACAGTAATGTGGCCCCTCACGATCAGCCTCTTCCTCCTATTAGTAACTCAGAGACAAGGAACAGCAGATAGCGTAATACTGTATGGAGACCCAGTATCAATTAGCCCTCCACCAGCAGTACCAGTACCAATCCGTGCCCAGACCCAGGAGCCCCTGATGAGTCATATGACGAAACCGGTAGGGCGTGGCCTCGTGGTGAGTGGAGAGACGCTAGCACGGCGGTGGTGAGGACGTCCTGAAACTGTTTTATTTACATGCGCATGTTTTAAGTTTTAAATGTGAGTGTATTACTATCTTTTAATACCTTTTAATAAACGGAGTTATGCTATGATACCCTCTATTTGAGTTTATAAAGGGAGAAGGTTGCTGATTACGCATAGGAAGTGTGGTGAAAAACGTTGATTGCTGGACTGTTATGGTCAGCCACGGCATCTGGTGAGCCTTGAATTTTTACTACACTAGGATACACAGAGTGGTGGTGCTTTCTTTGGGTCCGGGCACGGATTGGTACTGGTACTGCTGGTGGAGGGCTAATTGATACTGGGTCTCCATACAGTATTACGCTATCTGCTGTTCCTTGTCTCTGAGTTACTAATAGGAGGAAGAGGCTGATCGTGAGGGGCCACATTACTGTACCAAAGCGATTGATGCTGACTTTAAATAATCAGCCCATTCATCTGGTGAGAGTATACCTGCCAATATTTGCAACTGCATGTCAGCCTTGAAATGAAGTAGAGGATTGTGATTACTGGAAATTCGGTTACTGCCTGGGGACATTGGTGCATGGACTTTTGTGGAGAGTGGGATTATTCATTTGTAGTTCATTCATCTGCATTTAATCATATTGACGTCAAGTGTAGAGCGCTATTTTCTTAATACTAATACAAGTGAAACTAACCTCCGGACACCTAACACAGTAATTATATTAACGATAACAATAATACACAATATCGTGAAAATATCCACCACACGGCAATTCCTCAGAGGTGTGGTTACCTCTGAATGGGAACCCCGTGTGTGAGATCCTCAAATCCGGCAAATTGAGGAATCTCAGCCCCTGGCAGTAATCGTCTGCTGGGGCAGGCGTCTCGGAGAGGCAAGCCTCAGAGATAACCCAACAGTGGGAGACGTTCCACTGAAGGGAGAAAGGTCAGACAAGCGGAGGTTCGGCAACAGAGAAGGCGGCAGCAGTACAGAAGCGGAAGGCTGATTCAGAGTCGGTAAACAGGCAGGGTCGGCAACTTGAATCAGATAAGCAGAAGTACAAGAGCGATTTAGAGTAAAGAGTAGTCAGGGATAGCCAGAGTCAAAACACAGGTAAATATACAAATACAATCCTAATCTAAGGTGTGAGGTCCTTGGTATCAACACCCAGGAAACTGAACTAAGGTCTGAGCGCTAACACGGATGTATTCACGACAGCAGACAACTTTCTACTGACAAGCAAGTCCTATATGTATCCAAGGAGCTGCCCAGCGCCGCCCCAGAGCCCCAGCCAATCCGCAGAGCAGCTGGAGTCAGCTGACTGGCCTGGTCAGCTGACTCCCCGTCTAGAGGCATAAAGATCCTGCCTCCTCGCACGCGCGCGCGTCATGCGGCGAGTGAGGGCCGGCGAAGGGGACCCCACAGAAAGCAACTGCGCGGCGGAGTCCGCCGAGCATGCGGACTCCGCCGTCCGCACTGCCCCGCTCTGCGGCACGCCAGCGGTGAGAGCCTGGGAAGCGGAGCCCGCTGCCACATGCATACTGGCAGCGGGTCCGCTATCCCTTACAGTACCCCCCCCTTGAGGAGTGGACTCCGGACACTTCCCACCTGGTTTCTCAGGATGTAACCGACCCTCTGGTACCCAAGATCTATCCTCCACACCATACCTCTTCCAATGGACCAGATACTGCACAGAATTCTGTACCAAACGAGAATCCAAAATCTTTTCCACCTCATATTCTGTCTGGCCCTCCACTACCACAGGGGGGGGGGGGGGAGGAGAGGAATCCACATACACTGCCGGCTTCAACAAAGAGACGTGGAATGATCTCCCACTTCTCATGCTGGCTGGGAGGTCAATCACATAAGAAACGTCATTGATCTTTTTGGCCACCGGATAAGGCCCTATAAACCTGGGACCCAACTTGGTGGATGGTTGTCTGAGTGCCAAATGTCTGGTCGACACCCACACCATGTCCTCCGGGATAAAGTGCCATCCATGTAGGTCATCTTTATATTAGTGCATATGCATATCTGTTAGATTGCGCTCGTATACATTTGCACGTCCTCTGCACATAATATAATTTATGTAGGTCTGTACTATACACATATCCTGCAAGGCAACAGCTTGTATTGGCATTATCGTGTTGCTAGGATATTCTTATCCAATGAGCAAACATCTGCAGAGTCATCCACGACCATTCTGTATAGTTGTACACGCCCCCCTTCCATCTCAGCAAACCAGCACGGCCATAGTGATGCATTACACGTCTCATACGGCGCATGCGCACTTTTGTTGAGATTTCCGTGTGTAAGTGGCACGCATATAAGTCCGCAATGTATGCGGAAATGCAGCAATTATGAACCATATTGCTAGCAAGTTGATACGCATACATATCCGCAATGCATGCGGAAATGTACCACCTGTTGGTCGCAGTGTTGGTTACCATGCCAACAACAAACTAACAGGATATGAGGTCATATACCGGAAGTGATGCAGCACCATGCTTCGTTTAGATGTATGTGGATACACATGATACAGGTAACACTGCTTATTATGCCTTTCTATGTGGACCAGCAGATTGAACATGGTAATCAGTATACCTTAAGCAATTAGGGGTGGTGGACACGCCCAGATGGACTCCACCCTTCCTCATCCCTCCAGTATTTAAATCAATGCTTGACATGGCAATTCAGCTCTGACTTGGGCTATCTATATGGGGGGCATGCTGTGACTTGGTGGGGGGTGCGTTTTGATATGACTACTGTATATATGTATAGCACTCTTTGAAAAAGCCGTGAGGTGAAACATGTTAGGGAACCATTATACAGCACCTTGTATATAGCACCTGCACTATATGTTATTGCGTGCTATCCATTTCAGCAGGCACATTTGAGAGGACCTGACTATAGGTGTTTGAGGGATAAATGGTATACCCATCCCCCCTCAACACTATTCCTCCACATGTGCCTTATTTAGGTATTGTCCTTTTTCTTCTTTGATGGTGGAATAGCTACACCAGTCCTCCTTATACATATACAGGAAGCACTGGGGGATAAGCAAAGACCTCCACTATTCTCCGAGACCTATGAATAGATAATTTTTAGGACTTTACCAGGGGACACAGAGTCTGGTGATCCCCCCTTGTTTTATTTTAAACTGATCTAACTATTTGCAAGGGATTCATGCTTGCATAATTTATACCTATAGGGCTTGCCCTTGGTGATTCAGTGTATATATGTAAAGTGCCATTCAACAGATCGCCTCTTGTCTGCCTGTTTCTTCTGATTTTGAAAGGCTACCCCTAAACTCTTTTCCACCTGTGCCCAAAGGTCCTTTAAAACCTTCTGCCACTCTGCCAGGGCTGGGAAGGGAGAGGAACACACCAGTAAAGGGGAAAATTTAGGAGACCTTCCTGATACAACCTGCAAAGGGGACAACCCCGTAGAGGAGCTTTTCAGGTTGTTGTGCGCAAATTCCGCGAAGGGCAAAAACTTAACCCATTCAGTTTGCGCATCAGCCACATAACATCTGAGAAATTGTTCTAGTGCCTGGTTAACCCTTTCGGTCTGTCCGTTGGTCTGTGGATGGTACCCAGACGAAAAGGACAAATTCATACCCAAACTACGGTCGGCAAAAAGCCCTCCAAAATTTAGACACAAATTGAACTCCTCTATCGGAAACCACATCATCCGGAATCCCATGCAAGCGGAAAATGTGTTGTATAAAGAGATCTGCCAACTCTTGAGCCGAAGGAAATCCTTTCAGGGGGACAAAATGGGCCATTTTGCTGAACCTGTCTACGATTACCCATATGACTGTCATACCCTCGGACCGAGGAAGCTTGCCAACGAAGTCCATGGACAGATGGGTCCATGGTTCACTCGGCACTGGCAGGGGTTGCAGGGTACCCACCGAGGCCTGGCGAGAAGGTTTGCTCCTGGCACACACAACACATTCCCTGACAAACTCTCTGCAATCAGAGGCCAATGAAGGCCACCAAACACACCTCGTGAGTAAGTCCAGAGTGCGAGTGACCCCAGGGTGACCTGCGTTTTTATGGGCATGAAACAACTGCATGATCTGTAATCGGAAGGGAAGTGGTACAAACAAAACCCCCTCTGGTTTCCCTTCCGGAGTATCTAACTGGTAGGCAGCTAATGTGACTGCCCAATCCTCCCAGGTCTCAGTGGCAGCAAGCACCACTTTGCGAGGTAGAATGCTCTTGGGAATTTCAGACTGCGCTATCTCAGGCTCGAAACATCTGGAGAGAGCATCCGCTTTGACGTTCATACTACCTGGGGTGTATGTGATGACAAATCTGAAACGCGAGAAAAATAAAGACCAGCGGGCCTGACGTGGACTAAGCCTCTTGGCCCCTTCAATGTACTTCAAGTTCTTATGGTCTGTGAAGAACGTGATCGTGTGTTCTGCCCCCTCTAGCCAATGGCGCCACTCCTCAAAGGTCAACTTAATGGCCAACAGTTCCCGATTACCAATGTCGTAGTTTCTCTCCGCCGGAGAGAATTTACGGGAAAAGAAGGCACATGGGTGCAGTTTACCCTGAAGTCCTGAACGCTGAGACAGCACAGCTCAAACCCCGATCTCTGATGCATCTACCTCCAAAATGAAAGGAAGGGTAACATCTACGTGTCTCAGAATGGGTGCAGAACAAAATAACTTTTTTAGGGTATCGAAGGCTGCCTGGGCCTCCGATGTCCAATGATATGGATCAGCCCCCTTCTTGGTAAGACAGGTAAGAGGAGCAACTACTGAGGAAAACCCCTTGATGAACTTCCGGTAGTAGTTGGCAAAACCAAGGAATCTCTGTAGTGCCTTCAAGCCTACCAGTTGGGGCCACCCCAAGACTGCAGAGCGCCGGAGACCTTTTCTGGGTCCATAGAGAGACCTGAAGTGGAAATAATGTAACCCAGAAAAGGAATCTGAGTGACTTCAAAGAGACACTTCTCTAGTTTTGCATACAGCGAATTCTGTCTCAATTTCTTTAATACGAATTTGACATGTTTACGATGTTCAACAAGATTTGGGGAAAAAATCAATATATCATCTAGATACATGAGTACAAACTTTCCCAGCACTTCCCTGAAAACTTCGTCGATCAACTCCTGGAAGACGGCCGGGGCGTTACACAGCCCAAAGGGCATAACTAGGTACTCGTAATGCCCGTCGAGCGTGTTGAAGGCCGTCTTCCACTCGTCACCGTCCCTGATGCGTACCAGGTTATATGCCCCACGTAAGTCCAATTTTGAAAAAATACTGGCACTGAGTGAAATCTGAGCGAAAAGATCGTCTATCAAGGGCAGAGGATAGCGATTCTTTATGGTGATTTTGTTTAGACCACGATAATCAATACAAAGTCTAAGACCACTGTCTTTTTTTTTTGCACAAAAAAAACCCCTGCCCCGGCCGGTGACCGGGAAGGACGGATGAAACCCTTAGCCAGATTTTCTGTAATGTATTCCCGCATTGCCAGCTTCTCAGGCCCTGACAAATTATAGAGATGACCTCTAGGGGGCATACAACAAGCTCTCAAGTCAATGGGGCAGTCGAAACTCCGATGAGGTGGGAGTTTATCAGCGGACCTAGGACAGAACATGTCAGCAAATTCAGTGTATTGTGTTGGCACCACTTTAACCTCCACCTTGGTGGTACAAATGAAATAGCTATTTTCGCCAAACAATGATTATGACAGTACGGGGACCAACTGAGTAACTGGCCTGACGCCCAGTCAATCTGCGGGGAGTGGAGCTGCAACCAGGGCATACCAAGGATAATGGTGGAGGTTGTCATGCGTAGCACTAAACTGTAATTTCTCTTTGTGTAAAACCCCTATCGTGCATGACAACAGCGGGGTCTGAGAGAGAGGTTGTCTGTATTGCAATGGAGAGTCATCTACTGCAGTGACTACTAGTTGACGGTTTAATGAATGTAACGGAACTCGCAATCTTTTTACAAACTCGTAGTCAATAAAATTGGCCGCTGAACCAGAGTCCACGAAGGCCTCAGTGCACGCGGCCCGGCCTTCCCAAGAAATAGAACAAGGTAAGAGTAAACGATTATTGTTCAGAGGTAACGTCTGCTCGCCTAGGGTGCTACCTCCAACTACTCCTAGGCGGCAGAGTTTCCCGACTTCTTGGGGCAATTTTTTTGCAAAGTGACCCTCCTCTGCACAATACAGACAAAGTTTCTCAGACCTCCGGCGATCCCTCTCCGCTTGTGTCAAGCGGGAATGTCTGATCTGCATCGATTCATCTGTGGGTAGGGTAGGTGACGAGGAAGCATAGGAGAGTGACCTTAGTGCACTTTTCCCTCTTGACTGACGCTGACAGCGTAACCGGCGGTCCACTCGGACGGCCAACGAAATCACGTCATCAATAGACTTAGGCTCAGGATGACCCAACATTAGCTCGGAGACCGCGTCTGACAGACCTGAAAGGAAGCGGTCCAACAACGCATATGACCCCCACCTAGCCGACACAGCCAAAATTCTGCCGCATAGACTTCAACAGAATCCCGACCCTGTTTAAGATTTTTAAGCTTCCTCTCGGCAGGGATGGAAGCGTCTGGATCATCATATATTATAGCCATTGCTTTAAAAAATTCCTGGACTGAGGTTAATGCCGCATCTTCCGGCGGTAGACCGTATGCCCAGGTTTGTGAGTCCCCGGTTAATAAGGTCTTTATAAACGTCACCCTTTGAAGCTCAGAACCTGATAAATTTGGCCTTAATTCAAAATAGGACAATACTCGATTGATGCTGGAAGTCAGACCTATTGTGAGAAAACGCGGAAAAGCCGCCGCATGTGCTCAGAACAAGGCGGCTGATTCCCCGTCCAACGCGGCGGTTTGCACGCATAGGCCTACATCTGTTAGTATGGCTGAACGCGGAGAAACCGCCGCATGCCCTGATAGCGGTGCGGCTGGTTCCGCGTCCAGCGCGGCGGGTGCTATACAACACATGTCTGGTGTGGCTGGGACTGATAGTCCACACAGGTTCAAAAGGACGCGCGCGCGCTGAGAGGCAGAACTTTTATGACAGCCAGAAGGGAGTCAGCTGACCAAGCCGGTCAGCTGACGATTCAACCAGTTCCCATTGGTCCAGCACTTAGGGGAGGCACTGGAGAGCGCTTTACTATATATACTGGGTGCTGGTCATTCTCTGGTTGTCTGCCGTTGCGATCACTACGTGGAAGCACTCAGACCTATTGTCAGAATCTGTTATCATTCTGTTATACTTCAGACTAGTTCCAAGGTGTTGATGATCAAGGACCTCACACCCAAGATTAGGAATCTGTGTTATCATTCTGTTATACTTCAGACTAGTTCCAGGGTGTTGATGATCAAGGACCTCACACCCAAGATTAGGAATCTGAGTTACCATTCTGTTATACTTCAGACTAGTTCCAGGGTGTTGATGATCACGGAGCTCACACCCAAGACTAGGCATTGTTTATTATCTGTTATGACTTTCTGCTTTCCTGACTACTCTTCTGATCACTGACTCGGTACCTCGCTATATCTGTTTCTCTGTTGCCAAACCCTGCATTCCTTAGGATTGCAGAATCAGCCTTCTGTCTGTGTACTTTATCTGTCTATGTGTTGCCGACCTGGCTTGCCCGACCTCGAGAGCTATCTCCCCATCTAAGAGATAGTTCACAGATCAGTTAGTGACATCCTCCTTGGTGTCACTCACGCTCTGGCCCTTCCTACCTCCAGCCTGACTCCTCCCTTCGGGAGATTCTCAGGCTACTGGAAGGTACTTGTCCTCTTGTGCAGTATTCCTTACTGCCCTGTACCTGTACTCCAGGTATTGTCCTCAAAGTATTACTGTTGCACCAAACACTCATACCTCAGGTGTCCAGAGGTTAGTGATATATCTGATTATCGGTGATACTGCAGATCATCAATAATCAGGTGTATATCTGTATTTTTGGTGATACTGCAGATCACCAATAATCAGACCCGCTCTGTTACACCGATCGTTACAGAACGGCAGACCAAATGCAAATGGACGCACTCACCAGCCATCTGGGCGCACTTACCACTTCGGTGTAAAACATCAATCAAGTGCTGGGCAGCCACCAGACATTAATGGACGCTTTGTCTGGATCTATACAAACCCTCCAGACGGCTGTGAAGGAAGTGCGATCTCCTCATAGCACAGACATACGTATGCCTGTACCTGAAAAATTTTCTGGTCACAGATCTGACTTCCGAAATTTTAGAAGTAGAGTGTTATCATACTTTGAGTTAAGACCTAATTCTTCAGGAACTATGGCCCAAAGGGTTACTTTTATTAAAACTTTGTTATCAGGCGATTCTCAGACCTGGGCGTATAGCCTTCCCAGCAGTCACCAGGCCCTGACCTCTGTAGAGGAATTCTTTAAAGCTATGGCTATAATTTACGATGATCCGGGCATTGCCTCGACTTCTGAGCGGAAGCTCAAACTTTTACGTCAAGGCAAGAGTCCGGTTTAAGATTATGCTGCTGAATTTAGGAGATGGTCAGTATCGGCCAGGTGGGACACATTTGCTCTTTTAGACTGTTTCTTATCAGGGTTATCAGACGAGGTCTCCGATCTTATGTTAAGTCAGCCTGAACCTAAATCCATCGATGAGGCCATTTCATCGGCCATCAGGATAGATCGCCGGCTGTGCTACCAGAGACAGACTCGGGGAAAAAAACATGTGAGAGTAGTGTCCCACGCTGCACCCCCAGTGACTCCACCTCCACCCGCTTCACCTCCACTGGAGCCAATGCAGATTGGTCGGTCTAAATTGTCTCAAGTGGAGCGGAAACGCAGAATATCAGAGCAGCTCTGTCTTTATTGTGCAGAGGGGGGTCCCAGAGTGCAGAATTGTCCTAAGAGGTCAGGAAATGCTACTGCCTAGGTGTAGTCGGGGGTAATACCCTAGGCGTGCAATTTTTACCCCTAGATGATAAACGTTTGCTTCTTCCCTGTACTGTTTCGTGGGTAGATAGGTCTGAAGTCACTGAAGCCTTCATTGACTCGGGCTCAGCGGCTAATTTTATGGATTGCGAATTTGCAAAAAAATTGGGTATTCCGGTCACCCTGGTAAGACCACCGATTCAGGTTATTCCCCTCTACAGGGTAACAGTCCTCTGTCACAGACTCCAGAAGTGGGAGTCACTATCGGGGTGTTGCATAGAGAAAGTCTGCATTTTTTTGTGTTACGAATGACAACCTCCACGATCATTCTTGGCATGCCTTGGTTACAACTTCACTCACCTCAGATTAATTGGGCCACTGATCAGCTAACGTGCTGGTCTTCCCATTGTTTTCATTATTGTTTAGCGAAGGTAACCTTGGGTAAGACCAAGATTCACGTGGAAGGATTGCCAGATCAGTATTCTGAGTTTGCAGACGTGTTTTGTCCTAAGTCAGCCGATAAACTTCCTCCACACCGCCCTTTCGATTGTCCAATTGATGTCCGGTCTAGTTGTATGCCCCCTAGAGGTCATATTTACAATTTATCTGGGCCCAAAAAATTGGCCATGCAGGAATATATCCGGGAAAACTTAGCTAAAGGGTTCATTCGCCCTTCCCAGTCGCCTGCTGGAGCAGGTTTCTTTTTTGTAAAGAAAAAAGACGGAGGCCTTCGGCCGTGCATTGATTATCGGGGCCTGAATAAGATCACAGTAAAAAATCGCTATCCATTGCCTTTGATAGACGATTTATTTACTCAGGTCACCAATGCTAAGATTTTCTCAAAGTTTGATTTGCGGGGTGCATACAACCTGGTACGGATCAGAGAGGGCGATGAATGGAAGACGGCCTTTAACACACTCGATGGGCATTACAAGTACCTGGTGATGCCCTTCGGGTTGTGTAACGCCCCGGCCGTCTTTCAGGAACTCAGGAGGTGTTCAGAGAAGTTTTAGGCAAATTTGTCCTGGTATATCTGGATGATATACTAATCTTCTCAGCCAACCTCTCAGAGCATAGGGATCATGTCAGGTTTGTGTTGCGCAAGCTAAGACAGAACATGTTATATGCCAAGTTGGAGAAATGCATTTTTGAGGTAACATCTGTCGCCTTTCTGGGGTACATAATTTCAACCTCGGGCCTTTCTATGGACCCTGCCAAAGTCTCTGCTGTTCTGGAGTGGCCTCAGCCGGTGGGACTGAAGGCTCTCCAGAGAGTCTTAGGGTTCGCTAACTACTATAGAAGGTTCATAAAGGGGTACTCCACAGTCATTGCACCCCTCATCAGCCTCACAAAGAAAGGGGCAGATACTAACCACTGGTCCCCTGAAGCCCTTGCTGCTTTCTCCACCCTGAAGAAATTGTTTTGTACTGCCCCCATTTTGAGACACGTCGACATCTCCTATCCCTTTATTGTGGAGGTAGATGCCTCAGAGATTGGGGTAGGGGCTGTGCTGTCTCAGCATTCTGGGTTGAAGGGAAGGTTACACCCGTGTGCCTATTTCTCCCGTAGATTTTCACCCGCAGAGAATAACTACGATATAGGCAACAGGGAGCTCCTAGCCATTAAGTTGGCCTTTGAAGAATGGCGTCATTGGCTAGAAGGAGCGGAACATACGATTACAGTTTACATTGATCACAAAAATTTAGAATACATCGAGGGGGCTAAGAGATTGAGTTCCCGACAGGCTCGGTGGTCACTGTTTTTCTCAAGATTCAGATTTGTAATTACGTATACCCCGGGTAGTAAAAACATTAAAGCAGATGCTTTATCCAGATGTTTTGAGCCAGAGACAGCACAGCCCTCAGACCCAGAGACTATTCTCCCACAGAAAGTGGTGTTGGCAGCCACAGAGACCTGGAGGAACTGGACTGAAACGTTAAGTCCATTCCAGCAGGATGTCCCTGAGGGAAAGCCTGAGGGGGTCATGTTTGTACCGTTGCCATTTCGCCTCCAGATATTGCAGATGTTCCACTCCCACAAAAATGCTGGACATCCTGGTGCCACCAGAACACAGGACCTTGTTGCTAGGTGGGCATGGTGGCCTTCATTTGCAACTGACTGCAAGGAGGATGTGAGAGAATGTGCACTGTGTGCAAGAAGTAAACCCTCCCGTCAGGCACCTGTGGGAACATTGCAGCCTTTACCCACCCCGAGTGAACCATGGACCCATTTGTCCATGGATTTTGTGGGTGAACTCCCGAAGTCGGAGGGCATGTCGGTCATTTGGGTGGTAGTCGACAGATTCAGTAAAATGGCCCATTTCGTGCCCCTGAAAGGACTCCCCTCGGCCCAGGAATTGGCCGATCTCTTCATCCTGCATATCTTCCGGCTGCATGGCACTCCGGAAAATATAGTGTCGGATCGGGGAGTCCAATTTGTTTCTAAATTTTGGAGGGCATTCTGTCATCAGTTGGGCATGGAACTTTCGTTTTCATCGGGCTACCACCCACAGACCAATGGTCAGACCGAGAGAATTAATCAATCTCTGGAACAGTTTCTAAGGTGTTATGTTGCGGATGCACAGACTGATTGGGTAAAGTTCTTGCCGTTTGCAGAATTTGCACACAATAATTTGAAAAGCTCTTCTTCTGGATTCTCTCCATTCCAGGTGGTAACAGGAAGGTTGCCCAGGTTTTCACCATTGCCAGTAGCTTCTACTCCGTTTCCAGCTCTGGAGGCTTGGCAAAAGTAATTTAAAAACATTTGGGGAAATACCCCCCAAATGACCCCATTTTGGAAAGAAGACATCCCAAAGTATTGACTGAGAGGCATAGTGAGTTCATAGAAGATATTATTTTTTTGTCACAAGTAAGCGGAAAATGACACTTTGTGAAAAAAAAAAAAAAGTTTCCATTTCTTCTAACTTGCGACAAAAAAAATGAAATCTGCCACGGACTCACCATGCCCCTCTCTGAATACCTTGAAGGGTCTAATTTCCAAAATTGGGTCATTTGTGGGGTGTGTTTACTGTCCTGACATTTTGGGGGGTGCTAAATTGTAAGCACCCCTGTAAAGCCTAAAGGTGCTCATTGGACTTTGGACCCCTTAGCGCAGTTAGGCTGCAAAAAAGTTCCACACATGTGGTATTGCCGTACTCAGGAGAAGTAGTATAATGTGTTTTGGGGTGTATTTTTCACATACCCATGCTGGGTGGGAGAAATATCTCTGTAAATGACAATTTGTTAATTTTTTTTACACACAATTGTCCATTTACAGAGATCTTTCTCCCACTCAGCATGGGTATGTGTAAAAATACACCCCAAAACACATTATACTACTTCTCCTGAGTACGGCGGTACCACATGTGTGGCACTTTTTTGCACCCTAACTGCGCTAAAGGGCCCAAAGTCCAATGAGTACCTTTAGGATTTCACAGGTCATTTTGAGAAATTTCGTTTCAAGACTACTCCTCACGGTTTAGGGCCCCTAAAATGCCAGGGCAGTATAGGAACCCCACAAATTACCCCATTTTAGAAAGAAGACACCCCAAGGTATTCCGTTAGGAGTATGGTGAGTTCATAGAAGATTTTATTTTTTGTCACAAGTTAGCGGAAAATGACACTTTGTGAAAAAACACAATTAAAATCAATTTCCGCTAACTTGTGACAAAAAATAAAATCTTCTATGAACTCGCCATACTACTAACGGAATACCTTGGGGTGTCTTCTTTCTAAAATGGGGTCATTTGTGGGGTTCCTATACTGCCCTGGCATTTTAGGGGCCCTAAACCGTGAGGAGTAGTCTTGAAACGAAATTTCTCAAAATGACCTGTGAAATCCTAAAGGTACTCATTGGACTTTGGGCCCTTTAGCGCAGTTAGGGTGCAAAAAAGTGCCACACATGTGGTATCACCGTACTTGGGAGAAGTAGTACAATGTGTTTTGGGGTGTATTTTTACACCTACCCATGCTGGGTGGGAGAAACACCTCTGTAAATGACAATCTTTTGATTTTTTTACACACAATTGTCCATTTACAGCGGTATTTCTCCCACCCAGCATGGGTATGTGTAAAAATACACCCCAAAACACATTGTACTACTTCTCCCGAGTACGGCGATACCACATGTGTGGCACTTTTTTGCACCCTAACTGCGCTAAAGGGCCCAAAGTCCAATGAGTACCTTTAGGATTTCACAGGTCATTTTTGTTTCAAGACTACTCCTCACGGTTTAGGGCCCCTAAAATGCCAGGGCAGTATAGGAACCCCACTAATGACCCCATTTTAGAAAGAAGACACCCCAAGGTATTTCGTTAGGAGTATGGTGAGTTCATAGAAGTTTTTATTTTTTTGTCACAAGTTAGCGGAAATTGATTTTAATTGTTTTTTTTCACAAAGTGTCATTTTCCGCTAACTTGTAACAAAAAATAAAATCTTCTATGAACTCACCATACTCCTAACGGAATACGTTTGGGTGTCTTCTTTCTGGAATGGGGTCATTTGTGGGGTTCCTATACTGCCCTGGCATTTTAGGGGCCCTAAACCGTGAGGAGTAGTCTTGAAACAAAAATGACCTGTGAAATCCTAAAGGTACTCATTGGACTTTGGGCCCCTTAGCGCAGTTAGGCTGCAAAAAAGTGCCAATCATGTGGTATCGCCGTACTCGGGAGATGTAGTATAATGTGTTTTGGGGTGTATTTTTACACATACCCATGCTGGGTGGGAGAAATACCTCTGTAAATGACAATTGTTAGATTTTTTTACACACAATTGTCCATTTACAGAGAGATTTCTCCCACCCAGCATGGGTATGTGTAAAAATACACCCCAAAACACATTATACTACTTCTCCTGAGTACGGCGATACCACATGTGTGACACTTTTTTGCAGCCTAGGTGCGCTAAGGGGCCCAACGTCCTAATCACAGGTCATTTTGAGGCATTTGTTTTCTAGACTACTCCTCACGGTTTAGGGCCCCTAAAATGCCAGGGCAGTATAGGAACCCCACAAGTGACCCCATTTTAGAAAGAAGACACCCCAAGGTATTCCGTTAGGTGTATGGCGAGTTCATAGAAGATTTAATTTTTTTGTCACAAGTTAGTGAAAAATGACACTTTGTGAAAAAAAAAAAAATCAATTTCCGCTAACTTTTGACAAAAAATAAAATCTTCTATGAACTCGTCATACACCTAACAGAATACATTGGGGTGTCTTTTTTCTAAAATGGGGTCCGTTTCTGGGGTTCCTATACCGCCCTGGCATTTTACGGGCCCAAGACCGTGAGTAGTCTGGAAACCAAATGTCTCAAAATGACTGTTCAGGGGTATAAGCATCTGCAAATTTTGATGACAGGTGGTCTATGAGGGGGCGAATTTTGTGGAACCGGTCATATGCAGGGTGGCCTTTTAGATGACATGTTGTATTGGGCCTGATCTGATGGATAGGAGTGCTAGGGGGGTGATAGGAGGTGATTGATGGGTGTCTCAGGGGGTGGTTAGAGGGGAAAATAGATGCAATCAATGCACTGGGGAGGTGATCGGAAGGGGGTCTGAGGGGGATCCGAGGGTTTGGCCGAGTGATCAGGAGCCCACACGGGGCAAATTAGGGCCTGATCTGATGGGTAGGTGTGCTAGGGGGTGACAGGAGGTGATTGATGGGTGTCTCAAGGTGTGATTAGAGGGGGGAATAGATGCAAGCAATGCACTGGCGAGGTGATCAGGGCTGGGGCCTGAGGGCATTCTGAGGGTGTGGGCGGGTGATTGAGTGCCCTAGGGGCAGATAGGGGTCTAATCTGATAGGTAGCAGTGACAGGGGGGTGATTGATGGGTAATTAGTGGGTGTTTAGGGTAGAGAACAGATATAAACACTGCCCTTGGGAGGTGATCTGACGTCGGATCTGCGAGCGAACTATTGGTGTGGGTGGGTGATCAGATTGCCCGCAAGGGGCAGGTTAGGGGCTGATTGATGAGTGGCAGTGACAGGGGGTGATTGATGGGTGGCAGTGCCAGGGGGTGATTGATGGGTGGCAGTGACAGGGGTGATTGATGGGTGATTGACAGGTGATTGACAGGTGATCAGTGGGTTATTACAGGGAAGAACAGATGTAACTAATGCACTGGCGAATTGATAAGGGGGGGGTCTGAGGGCAATCTGAGCGTGTAGGCGGGTGATTGGGTGCCCGCAAGGGGCAGATTAGGGTCTGATCTGATGGGTAACAGTGACAGGTGGTAATAGGGGGTGATTGATGGGTGATTGATGGGTAATTAGTGGGTGTTTAGAGGAGAGAATAGATGTAAACACTGCGCTTGGGTGGTGATCTGATGTCGGATCTGCGGGCGATCTATTGGTGTGGGTGGGTGATCAGATTGCCCGCAAGGGGCAGGTTAGGGGCTGATTGATGGGTGGCAGTGACAGGGGGTGATTGATGGGTGGCAGTGACAGGGGGTGATTGATGGGTGATTGACAGGTGATCAGTGGGTTATTACAGGGAAGGACAGATGTAAATAATGCCCTGGCGAATTGATAAGGGGGGGGGTCTGAGGGCAATCTGAGCGTGTAGGCGGGTGATTGGGTGCCCGCAAGGGGCAGATTAGGGTCTGATCTGATGGGTAACAGTGACAGGTGGTGATAGGGGGTGATTGATGGGAAATTAGTGGGTGTTTAGAGGAGAGAATAGATGTAAACACTGCGCTTGGGTGGTGATCTGATGTCGGATCTGCGGGCGATCTATTGGTGTGGGTGGGTGATCAGATTGCCCGCAAGGGGCAGGTTAGGGGCTGATTGATGGGTGGCAGTGACAGGGGGTGATTGATGGGTGATTGATGGGTGATTGACAGGTGATTGACAGGTGATTGACAGGTGATTGACAGTTGATCAGGGGGGATAGATGCATACAGTACACAGGGGGGGGTCTGGGGAGAATCTGAGGGGTGAGGGGGTGATCAGGAGGGGGCAGTGGGCAGGGGGGGAGATAAAAAAAAAATAACGTTGACAGATAGTGACAGGGAGTGATTGATGGGTGATTAGGGGGGTGATTGGGTGCAAACAGGGGTCTGGGGGGTGGGCAGGGGGGGGGTCTGATGGGTGCTGTGGGCGATCTGGGGCAGGGGGGGGAGAAATCAGTGTGCTTGGGTGCAGACTAGGGTGGCTGCAGCCTGCCCTGGTGGTCCCTCGGACACTGGGACCACCAGGGCAGGAGGCAGCCTGTATAATACACTTTGTAAACATTACAAAGTGTATAATACACTTTGTATGCGGCGATCGCGGGGTTAACATCCCGCCGGCGCTTCCGTATAGCCAGCGGGATGTTGCGGCGGGCGAACGGTGACAGGCGCCGGCGGAGGATCGCATCACGGATGACGCGATCGCTCCGCCCATGCCCTTAGAAGGACTGCCGCCTCTGTGGGTGAGCCGGTCCTTCAGGGCTCCACTTCCCGGCCGCCTCTGTGCGTTAGGCGGTCGGGAAGTGGTTAAGCCAGCAGTGCATGTAGATTCCACTCCTCCTCCCCCTGTGATGGTGGATGACCAAGCTGAGTATGAAGTGGAAAAGATTTTAGACTCACGTATTGTACAGAACTCAGTACAGTATCTGGTTCACTGGAAGGGTTATGGCATTGAGGAAAGAACATGGGTACCTGATTGCCGCATGCATGCGGATGAATTAAAGAAGGAATTCCACACCCTACATCCTGAGAAGGGGGGGGGGGGTACTGTGAGAAAACGCGGAAAAGCCGTCGCATGTGCTTTATATACTGGGTGCTGGTCATTCTCTGGTTGTCTGCCGTTGCGATCACTACGTGGAAGCACTCAGACCTATTGTCAGAATCTGTGTTATCATTCTGTTATACTTCAGACTAGTTCCAGGGTGTTGATGATCAAGGACCTCACACCCAAGATTAGGAATCTGTGTTACCATTCTGTTATACTTCAGACTTGTTCCAGGGTGTTGATGATCAAGGACCTCACACCCAAGACTAGGCATTGTTTATTATTTGTTATGACTTTCTGCTTTCCTGACTACTCTTCTAATCACTGACTCGGTACCTCGCTATATCTGATTCTCTGTTGCCAAACCCTGCATTCCTTAGGATTACCGAATCAGCCTTCTGTCTGTGTACTTTATCTGTCTATGTGTTGCCGACCTGGCTTGCCCGACCTCGAGAGCTATCTCCCCATCTAAGAGATAGTTCACAGATCAGTTAGTGACATCCTCCTTGGTGTCACTCACGCTCTGGCCCTTCCTACCTCCAGCCTGACTCCTCCCTTCGGGAGATTCTCAGGCTACTGGAAGGTACTTGTCCTCTTGTGCAGTATTCCTTACTGCCCTGTACCTGTACTCCAGGTATTGTCCTCAAAGTATTACTGTTGCACCAAACACTCATACATCAGGTGTCCAGAGGTTAGTGATATATCTGATTATCGGTGATACTGCAGATCATCAATAATCAGGTATATATCTGTATTTTTGGTGATACTGCAGATCACCAATAATCAGACCCTCTCTGTTACACCGATCGTTACACCTATGCCCTGAAAACTTCTCAGGTACTGCCATACGAAGATCTGTGGCCAAAGGGGATTGCATTGTGGTAACAGTCGTTTGAAGGACCTGCACAGACCCAGTCAGTTGATTGATCTGGGTCTGTTGCGTATTAACCACCTCGATGAGATTATTTACCAAGGTGGTCAAAGCCTCAACCTGGCTACGTAATGCATCCATAATGTGGTCTGCTGTTCTGTCAGGATCGGTGTCAGCAAACAGAGAAAATCTGATTATTGGTGATCTGCAGTATCACCAATAATACAGATATCACCTGATTATTGATGATCTGCAGAATCACGAATAATACAAGTGAAACTAACCTCCAGACACCTAACACAGTAATAATTTATATTAACGATAACAATAATACACAATATCATGGAAATATCCACCACACGGCAATCCCTTTAGAGGTGTGGTTACCTCTGAATGGGAACCCCGTGTGTGAGATCCTCAAATCCGGCAAATCGAGGAATCTCAGCCCCTGGCAGTAATCGTCTGCTGGGGCAGGCGTCTCGGAGAGGCAAGCCTCAGAGATAACCCAACAGTGGGAGACGTTCCACTGAAGGGAGAAAGGTCAGACAAGCGGAGGTTCGGCAACAGAGAAGGCGGCAGCAGTACAGAAACGGAAGGCTGATTCAGAGTCGGTAAACAGGCAGGGTCGGCAACTTGAATCAGATAAGCAGAAGTACAAGAGCGATTTAGAGTAAAGAGTAGTCAGGTATAGCCAGAGTCAAAACACAGGTAAATATACAAATACAATCCTAATCTAAGGTGTGACGTCCTTGGTATCAACACCTAGGAAACTGAACTAAGGTCTGAGCGCTAACACGGATGTATTCACGACAGCAGACAACTTGCTACTGACAAGCAAGTCCTATATGTATCCAAGGAGCTGCCCAGCGCCGCCCCAGAGCCCCAGCCAATCCGCAGAGCAGCTGGAGTCATAAAGATCCTGCCTCCTCGCGCGCGCGCGCATCATGCGGCGAGTGAGGGCCGGTGAAGGGGACCCCACAGAAAGCAACTGCGTGGCGGAGTCCGCCGAGCATGTGGACTCCGCCGTCTGCACTGCCCCGCCTGGCGGCACGCCAGCGGTGAGAGCCTGGGAAGCGGAGCCCGCTGCCACATGCATACTGGCAGCGGGTCCGCTATCCCTTACACTGGGCTTTTGCTCTGCCTCTTGGGTATTTAAGGCCAGAGTATTCACTTGCTCGTTGGCCTTGATACTAATCAGCACGCTGGTTCTTGGTCCTTATCCTAGTGAGAGAGCTACATTTCATATATTGCGCAGCAGCCCGATACATATGTACTCCAGTCAGTTTAGAACTGTGTAATATATATATATATTGTAATTATAGTAATTATTATTGTATTTCCGATTCCTTTCTGTGTATGATCCAGCAAGTCCACTACTAGAGATGGCTTGAACCTCCGATTTTTGATTCGCGAACCTCAAACTCGAATTTCCGAAAAAGTTTGCGAACCTGCGAACTTTTCGAACCGCAATAGACTTCAATGGGCAGGCGAACATAAAAAACTACAAACACTGTTTCTGGCCACAAAAGTGGTGGAAAACATGTTTCAAGGGGCCTAACACCTGGCGGGGGGGGGGGCATGGCTTAGTGGGATACATGCCAAAAGTCCCGGGGAAAATTACGGCTTTGACGCACAGCAGGGTTATAATCCCTAAAAGGCAGAAATCACATTGCATTGCTAAATTGGAGGCCTAAAGTGCTTGAAAACATCTTGCATGTGTAGACATGGATCAGCAGTTAGTGTTAGTAGACAGACTAAACTCACTGTGTAATGCACCGCAAACAGCTGTTTGTGTAGTGATGGCCATGCTGGACTGGTGCGCACCATGGCGAGAGTGCATGTAATGGCGGTTTTCAAGCCCATATGGTCAGGCTGAGGTAGCTCAATGACAGAACAACTGTCCACAACGAAGCAACGACCTTATTATCTTGGGTCAGGTGTGCCCCCAACACACTCATATAGCTGGTCAATGGTTCATTGTGATACGCAAGCCCCTTCACCGTGGCAAGGTAACGATCACGAAGGGGAATTGACACATGTACATGCCTTTTGTTTTGTTGTTGCAGCCGCAGTGCAGCCAGAAAAATTAGGCATGTACACGCAGCAGAAAAATTATTATTATGTTTGGTAGCAGCCGCTGCTACCAGTAGCGGCCATAAAAATTCAGGAATCCACCTGGAGTCCTGGACCCTGTTGGTGGTGGCGGAGAAGACAGTCAAGAGGCCTGCAGGCAGAGATGCTGTGTGGGGACTGACTTAGTCTTGGGGTAGGCAGCAGCGGCCGGCAGGCAGAGATGCCGTGTGGGGACTGACTAAGTCTTGGGGCAAGCAGTCACACAGCGTGCAGGCAGAGATGCTGTGTGTGGGGACTGACTGAGTCTTCGGGCAGGCAGTAGCTAGTGTTGGGCAAACAGTGTTCGCCACTGTTCGGGTTCTGCAAAACATCACCCTGTTCGGGTGATGTTCGAGTTCGGACGAACACCTGATGGTGTTCGGCCAAACCGTTCGGCCACATGGCCGAACTAAGAGCGCATGGCCGAACGTTCCCCGAACGTTCGGCTAGCGCTGTGATTGGCCGAACGGGTCACGTGGTTCGGACCCGAACGCGCTCTGATTGGCCGAACTGTCACGTGGTTCGGGTAAATAAATACCCGAACCACGTCATATCTCCGCCATTTGTCTCTGGGTTTAGCTTTGGGTAGGCAGGCAGGGTAGTTCGCGCTCCAGCCACGCTAGCCAGGGTTCCCCCAGTCATTGTGTCGCTGCTGGGAATAGTAGTACACCGCTCGCTCAGCCACACTATATAGCATTCTGTTTACTGCCACTCTGTGTACCTCGCTCAGCCACACTATATAGCATTCTGTTTACTGCCACTCTGTGTCTGCTGGGAATAGTAGTACACCGCTCGCTCAGCCACACTATATAGCATTCTGTTTACTGCCACTCTGTGTACCTCGCTCAGCCACACTATATAGCATTCTGTTTACTGCCACTCTGTGTCTGCTGGGAATAGTAGTACACCGCTCGCTCAGCCACACTATATAGCATTCTGTTTACTGCCACTCTGTGTACCTCGCTCAGCCACACTATATAGCATTACTGTGTTTACTGCCACTTTGTGTCTGCTGGGAATAGTAGTACACCGCTCGCTCAGCCACACTATATAGCATTGTGTTTACTGCCACTCTGTGTCTGCTGGGAACAGTAGTACACCGCTCGCTCAGCCACACTATATAGCATTGTGTTTACTGCCACTCTGTGTACACCGCTCACCCAGCACACTATATAGCATTGTGTACTCTGCCAGTCAGTGTGTATATTGCTGGGATCAGTAATACTCCACTCAACATCAACCACTATATGAGCTCACCATGAGTTCCTCAGAGACCTCCGCTGTGAGCAGCACTCCCAACAACAGCAACAGCCAACGCCCCACGCAAGCTATAACATCCACCCCAGCAGCCAGTGGTCAGCAGCAGCCCTCCCCGGAGGAGAACGTTGTGTCCATTGGTCCGGCGCCAGAGTGATTATTGAGGGATGCCATTGAGGAGATGATGGGGCCTGATGTGGAGGAGGAGGTCGGGCTCAGGCCAGCATCCCAAGTTAATGTTGAGGACGATGAGGGGTCTGTGTCTGGGGATGTTGGGGTGGCAGAGGTGGTGGGTGGGTCAGACTCAGGAGAAGAGTTGTATGATGAGGATGATGATCGGGACCATCTGTATGTGCCTCAGAGTCCGACCCCGGAAAACATGTTGTATCGTGTGTTTAGGTACTAAAATCTGCGTTCCCACTTCCCAGTACTGCCCGGGTCCACGGATCGATATAATTTTTTGGGCAGCACTATCAAACTGTGGTACTATGAGTGAGTTGCCATGGTCCTTCTGTGCTGTCACACTCACCGTCTGTCTGCAGATGGATTGTTCAACACAGCTACGCCATCTGACATGTAGTCCTTGACCATCTTCTCCAGGCGATTGGTGTTGGAGGACGTGGAACTGCCCGATTGCTGTTCTGTGGGCTGCTGCATGGGTGTCAGAAAATGTTCCCACTCCAAGGACACTGCCAATACCATTCCCTTTTGGGCACTAGCAGCAGCTTGTGTTCTTTGCTGCCCTCCTGGTCCTCCTGGGTTTGCTGAAGTGGGTGTCAGAAAATGTTCCCACTCCAAGGACACTGCCAATACCATTCCCTTTTGGGCACTAGCAGCAGCTTGTGTTCTTTGCTGCCCTCCTGGTCCTCCTGGGTTTGCTGAAGTCAGTCTGTCGGCGTACAACTGGCTAGAGAAGGAGGAGGATGTCAATCTCCTCTCTAAAGTCTCCATCCTCAAGGGCCTGCTGGAATTGTTCCATTTTTGACCTGTCTGACACTTTCTTCAATCAGTTTTTTAACATTGTGTTTGTATAAACTGGGTATAAACCCAGTAATTGGTGTTGTCCAGAATAATGAATAATAATGAATAGTGAATAATGCGCGGGCCGCGTTCAATGCAGTCTAGCATGAATTGAGCCATGTGTGCCAGAGAGTCCTGCCAGACTCCTCTGTCTTCATGTTCTTGTGAGCGTTGTGATTGTTGTGATGCACCATATTCGTCACCAGCATCACTTTCTTCCTCTTCTGCTGTCCATTCCCGCTAAATTGTGGAAGTCCAACGTGCACCGCTCTGTCCCTCGACAGTGGGGGCATCCAATTCCTGCTCCAACTCCAGCTGTTCCTCGTCCTGTTCTTTGTCATAGCTGGGACCAGCGTTTCCTGAGGCAGGTTGCCTGATGTTGGTATCATTACGCTGATCGTTTTCATCTTCAGATTCCCCCACTTGCATCATGCCAGCGGTTTCCATCTTCAACATTGATTTCTTCAGTAAACACAGCAGTGGTATTGTAATGCTGACTGTAGAGTTGTCACTGCTCAGTCACAAGCAACGTGGATTGCTCAAAATTTTGGAGGACTTGGCAGAGATCCAACATGGTGGCCCAATCAGATCCACAGAAGCTTGGTAGCTAGCTGCTGGAATGCGCCTCGGCACTGCGCAAAAGCGTGCTAGCATGTGCAGCATAGAATTCCAGCGCGTAGGGAGGGACATCACCCAGCGAGCGATGGTGCGCTAGATTGAAGCGCTCCTGCATCTCTTGGTGAGTCCTTCAGAAGCGGTACTGGACTTTAAAAAATGTTTTTTTTTTTCCTTCAACAGAAGATCTGCCACGTTGGAGTGAGGAGGACGCCGCCGACCCCGACACCAAGCTGAACCCCGGCGAACTCCAAGCAGAGGATCTTCAGGAACCCTCAAGGCTTTGAGCAAGCTGAGGAGGATCAGCAGTCCCGACGAGACCTCTCCTCATATGTGACTGTGTGCAGTGGAGTAGAGCTCCCCAGAACAACCTCTCACTTGTCACTTTGTCACTGGTCACTTTGTCACTTTGTCATTTTGTCATTTTGTCACTTTGTCACTTGTCACTTTGTCACTTGTCACTTTGTCATTTTGTCACTTTGTCAGTCACTTTGTCACTGGTCACTTTGTCACTTTGTCACTTTTCACTTTGTCACTTGTCACTTGGTCACTTGTCACTTGGTCACTTGGTCACTTGTCCAGATGATCTCGGTACACCTCCTGCGATTCAAATTCCTGCACACATTGCTCTGGGATTTGGGTGTGATGAATGATGCATCTAACTGGCCACCGGAGGCAATTAAGGCCTTCAAAACATTGAAAGCAGCTTTCTGTTCCACCCCCATTTTGCGTCATGTTGAGTTGTTGACGTCATGTTCATCCTCGGCCTCGCCTTGCATTTCAGTGCGAGGTGCATTTTCCACAGAAAAAGGTTGTGAATCCGGGCACAACATTTGTGGCTGTTCCATTGACCTTTTACAGGTAGAAGATTGTGGGGGTGGGAATAGCTCCTCCGAATAGCCCATTGTGTCCTGAAAACTACTCATTGCATTGCTTTGTCCTCATGCAAGGCCTGAGTTGCGCCTGAAAGCGTGGCCTTCTCCTCCTGCGCCTCCTCCTGTACCATCACGTGTGCTGCTGCTGGTGCTGGGTTAGCGTTACCGGTCCCTTTTCCTGGAACCTCTTCTCTGTATTACATTTATGACTGCATGGCGACAAAAAGCATGTTACCTGTGCAAAGAAACATGACATTTTCCACATTTAAAAGACAGTTTTTCCTTTGAAACTTTACAATCAATTTTCTCAAAAACTATAAGCTCTTTTTCAAATATTTTTTCCCTCTTGTACCCACTCCCAAGGTGCACATACCCTGCAAATTTGGGGTATGTAGCATGTAAGGAAGCTTTACAAAGCACGAAAGTTCGGGTCCCCATTGACTTCCATTATGTTCGGAGTTCGGCGCGAACAGTAGCCCCCCGGGATCTATGCCTCATTCATTTTAATAAAGGTGAGTTACTGAACACTTTTTTGACCTGACTGCTGGTGGTATAATACAGTTACACAGGTGCAGTGAAAAGGTGTGCACTAACTGCTGCTATAATACAATTGTGCAGTCACGCAGGTGCAGGGAAAAGGTATGCAGTGACTGCTGCTATAATACAATTGTGCAGTCACACAGGTGCAGGGAAAAGGTATGCAGTGACTGCTGCTATAATACAATTGTGCAGTCACACAGTTGCAGGGAAAGGGTATGCAGTGACTGCTGCTATAATACAATTGTGCAGTCATGCAGGTGCAGGGAAAAGGTATGCACTGACTTCTGCTATGATACAATTGTGCAGTCACACAGGTGCAGGGAAAAGGTATGTAGTGACTTCTGCTATAATACAATTGTGCAGTCACACAGTTGCAGGGAAAGGGTATGCAGTGACTGCTGCTATAATAAAATTGTGCAGTCACACAGGTGCAGGGAAAAGGTATGCACTGACTTCTAACAAAAAGGTAGAAATGACTGGCACAACAATGATCTGTAAATGTCCCGGGTATTCATTAATTTTCATAGGTACACATACACCGTGCAGCCTGCCCAAGCATTGCTATTCATCCAAAAGATAAGAAAGAAGGCGGGCACTGGTGCTCGTTTTACCTTAAGAACATTTATTGGCGGCAGATGGTAAAAGCAGAGGAGGCCCCCGGTGGAGAGCGCTCCCCCCTACCTGACAGCTGTTTCACAACATCGGTTGTCTCATCAGAGGTTTTGCGGGGGTGCAGAGAGGCCGGTGAACTGCGCTCGATCAAAGCCTCGCTTTATTTCCGGGCTGTGCGTCTGACGTCACCAGCCGCTCCTCCCACCGTGCATGAAGGATATCTCGCTCCCCCAATCAGGCGCATCTTGCAGCAATGACGCGTCGCTACATACTACGCTACACCTAAAGGTGGGGCGGGACACAGACAGGCCAATCCAGGGCCACGGATCCAAATGATCCACGCGGCATAGCCTGTCAGTGTGTATTCTCCCAGTTCACTCCCACTAAGGATTGCTATGGCGACGCGTATGTGCGCATATGCCCGCACGGGGGAGAAAGCATCCTCCATACATTAAAGCCAGATACAGGAGCCAGAGTACAAGTGAGCCCAATAAACAGCACCAAGATATACACAGGGAAACTGTGTGCACATGAGGTGGGGAGCATGCAGTATTATCTACAGAAACCACACTCCTCATTACAGACCATCACAGAGTGAGAGATTGAAGGGACAGTAAAGAAGGGGGAAAGGGAAGAAAAGAACATATCCCACAGGCGACCCAGGACAAGTTTGAATACAGTTTTATATATAGACATAATTCATAACCTATTTTACAACAGGCATAATTATCTAAACAACTCCTAACACTAATAACTCACGTAGACGACCACCAGATCCATTCAATAGGGCTCCAGGAAGCAACTCAATTCATTTTTCTCATTTAGTCCCAAATTACCTGTAGCATTGGTCACAGCAATAATTTTAGCCTCCCTCTGCAGGAGTAACCTAACCCTATTACCACCTCTGGGTGGGGTATTGACAATACATAAACCCACAATTTTCATTGCTGTGACATCACCACCATGGTTCTCATTAAAATGCTCAATCACCCTTGGACAGCCATGTCCTGAACCAATTGACCTTTTATGCTCCTGGAGCCTTTCTCTCATAGGCCTGGTGGTCATCCCTATATAGAACCTGCCACACGTGCAATAAAGTGCATATACTACATATCCTGTGCTACAAGTTATAAAATCTTTAATAGCAAAGTTCTGGCCTCCTAATATAATGTTTTTCCGTTTCTCCGTGAAGGTACAGGTTGAACAATGGCCACATGGATAATTACCACTTGGTATATAATCAGACAACCAAGACAAAATGATTACAATATTTCCGCCTTTGTTGCGAGATGATCCTTTTTTGAAAGCCAAGGTACGGGATCCTCCTGTGGTTTCATTTAGAAGATGCAGGACAATTGGAGATATGGTGACGAATAGTGAGTTCAAGAGTAAAAAGAAAACCACTTGGTTGTCTGATTATATACCAAGTGGTAATTATCCATGTGGCCATTGTTCAACCTGTACCTTCACGGAGAAACGGAAAAACATTATATTAGGAGGCCAGAACTTTGCTATTAAAGATTTTATAACTTGTAGCACAGGATATGTAGTATATGCACTTTATTGCACGTGTGGCAGGTTCTATATAGGGATGACCACCAGGCCTATGAGAGAAAGGCTCCAGGAGCATAAAAGGTCAATTGGTTCAGGACATGGCTGTCCAAGGGTGATTGAGCATTTTAATGAGAACCATGGTGGTGATGTCACAGCAATGAAAATTGTGGGTTTATGTATTGTCAATACCCCACCCAGAGGTGGTAATAGGGTTAGGTTACTCCTGCAGAGGGAGGCTAAAATTATTGCTGTGACCAATGCTACAGGTAATTTGGGACTAAATGAGAAAAATGAATTGAGTTGCTTCCTGGAGCCCTATTGAATGGATCTGGTGGTCGTCTACGTGAGTTATTAGTGTTAGGAGTTGTTTAGATAATTATGCCTGTTGTAAAATAGGTTATGAATTATGTCTATATATAAAACTGTATTCAAACTTGTCCTGGGTCGCCTGTGGGATATGTTCTTTTCTTCCCTTTCCCCCTTCTTTACTGTCCCTTCAATCTCTCACTCTGTGATGGTCTGTAATGAGGAGTGTGGTTTCTGTAGATAATACTGCATGCTCCCCACCTCTTGTGCACACAGTTTCCCTGTGTATATCTTGGTGCTGTTTATTGGGCTCACTTGTACTCTGGCTCCTGTATCTGGCTTTAATGTATGGAGGATGCTTTCTCCCCCGTGCGGGCATATGCGCACATACGCGTCGCCATAGCAATCCTTAGTGGGAGTGAACTGGGAGAATACACACTGACAGGCTATGCCGCGTGGATCATTTGGATCCGTGGCCCTGGATTGGCCTGTCTGTGTCCCGCCCCACCTTTAGGTGTAGCGTAGTATGTAGCGACGCGTCATTGCTGCAAGATGCGCCTGATTGGGGGAGCGAGATATCCTTCATGCACGGTGGGAGGAGCGGCTGGTGACGTCAGACGCACAGCCCGGAAATAAAGCGAGGCTTTGATCGAGCGCAGTTCACCGGCCTCTCTGCACCCCCGCAAAACCTCTGATGAGACAACCGATGTTGTGAAACAGCTGTCAGGTAGGGGGGAGCGCTCTCCACCGGGGGCCTCCTCTGCTTTTACCATCTGCCGCCAATAAATGTTCTTAAGGTAAAACGAGCACCAGTGCCCGCCTTCTTTCTTATCTTTTGGATGCACTGACTTCTGCTATGATACAATTGTGCAGTCACACAGGTGCATGGAAAAGGTATGCAGTGACTTCTGCTATAATACCATTGTGCAGTCACACAGGTGCAGGGAGAAGGTATGCACTGACTGGTGGTGGTATTGTATAATACAAAGTGCAGTCACACAAAGGCAGTGAAAGGTATGCACTGAATGTGCTGGGCCTGGCATAGTACAGCAATTAGCAAGGGCCAGCTGCGACAGACAGGGCTGTATATGCAGTGTCAGTGGCACTGGCACACACACACCCAAAAAAAAAAAACACATCAGAAGAACATTAGCTCTCAAAAGAGCCGTTTTGTGGTGCTTTTCATCAACAAATATCAGCAAGGAGCAAGCTAACAGACCACCTAACTATCGCTTTCCCTATCTCTCCAATGTCTCTCCCGTCTCTCACTAATACAGCAGCACACAGAGTGAGAGCATGGCCGACGCTGCTGCCTTTTATAAGGGGGCTCCAGGAGGGAGTGCAGCCTGATTGGCTGCCATGTGTCTGCTGACTGTGATGTAGAGGGTCAAAGTTTAGCCCAATGATGTTGTATAGGGGGCGGGTCGAACTCACTAAGTGTTCACAGTTCACCGCGAACTCGAACCAGCTATGTTCGTGCGAACAAGTTCTCCGGCGAACCGTTCGGGCCATCTCTATCCACTACTCTGATTAAAGTCTCATCCCTTTGTACCTCAGTCATCTGATACCCATTATAGACCTCATCTAGCTTTATTACTTTGTCTCTGTCTCATCCTTGTCTGTGCCTCGTATATCTGATCCTATGTGTATGATGTCTGCCTGAATATTGACCTAGCACCTGTTTCTATCCCTTGTACTGTAGTCATCTGACCTCGATTTATTGTATTTTCTGTGTGTACATTAGACTCAGCATTACAAAGCCTTCATTTGCAAAATTAAAAGTAATATAACCTCATGACATACATATTAAAAAGTCCATAAGGTAACTAGTTATGTTGGTTTTTTTTGGTTTTTTTAATGGTGTAAATTTTTTTACAAGTGTTTTATCTTGGTAACTATAGGGTAGGGGTGTAAGGAGTTAAAGGGGTTCTGTGGGGGGTTGCGGAGGAGAAAAACAGACACTTACCTTGGGCTTCTATCAGCCCCGTGCAGCGGTAATGTCCCACGCCGTCCTCCTCCCATCTGCCGTTCTCCGCCGCCGGCCCCGGTCTAAGTGGCATGGGATCCAACTGCGGCTGCGCTAGAGTGGCCGCGCACCCGCTCGCTTCCGCCTGCGTCATCGGAAGCTTACTGCGCTAGCGCAGTACAAGAGCCCGTTGTACTGCGCCTGCGCAGTAAACCTCAGATGACGCGAGCGGAGGCGCGGCAACGCGCATTATTCGTCTGTGTGACAGCCGAATAATAGCCCGGTGCCGGCTGCGGGGAACGGCGGATGGGAGCAGGACGGCGTGGGACATTACCGCTGCAGGGGGCTGATACAAGCCCTAGGTAAGTGGCAGTTTTTCGCCTCAGAAACCCCCACAGAACCCCTTTAAAATGTAATTTAAAAATATTTATTTATGTATATAAAGTGTGTTAGGAGGATTATTTGTGTGTGTTTGGATGCATTTTACTTTTTGGCCACAAGATGACACTACACTACTACTGTGAACAGTACTCAGAAGTAGTAGTGTATCTGTTTACGTAAATGAAATGCCGGAGTCAGCATGGTGGGCACAGCGATCGGGATGAGAACAAGCTATTCCCAGTGTCCGATCACCATACTGGGGGAAATGCGGCAAAAACGGACTTCAGCGGTGTGCAATCGGGAGCGGCGAGGTAGACAATGCAGGTATGTGTATTTACGCCCTCGGTCATGAAGCGTTGTGTAGGGGGGCATGAATACATGTACCTGCGGTCATGTACAGGTTAAAAAATTGTATGGGGTGTGGCCACCTTAAGAGTACTTGCTACAATGCTCCCAAGACAGCATGTGAGGCTCCTGCACCTATCTCCCTGTGTTTTTTTTCTTTTTGTTCTGATACTGATGTACTATTAAAATGCACATTAGTGCAGTAAACATGAACATCCATTTCTATGTGTGCAAAATTATCCATTTGTTTTCATTTTATTTATTGGGGTAAGTTATTAGGGTTAAAGCTAAAAAGAGATTTTAAAGTGACCCTCCAGACTAAAAATCTACTTAGCAGCACTGAAAAGGCTTGGTGTTTCTTTAACAGTTTGACAGCATCAAAACTTTGTTTTTCTTACCCAAACCTCATTTTTAGCTGTACAGAAGCTAAGCTCTGCCCCATCAAACAAATATGCCCGGGCATTTTTCCCCTGATGCTGTGCAAAGCATGATGGGATTTCTGATGTTGTTCTCGTTCTGCTGTTTTGGTGCAAATCTGTTTTTGTTTATTTGAATTTGAGATTTGAAGCCTAGCACGCACAGCTGGGAGGGGTGATCAGGACACAGGATAGTTGAAACCATGTCTCATGCTCCCTTTCACCTCCTTTCAACCAAAAAGATGGCTGCCCCCATAAAATCACAAACATTTGCCTGTTCTTTTAAAACAGGGTGGGTAAGAGATTATATTACCTATCTATTTTAATTAACATAACTAATGTAACTTAATGACAGTATGTTTGTTTAGGCTGAAGTTCCACTTTAACCAGTTCAGTCTTCAGTGTTTTTTCAACTTATGCATCCGAGCAATTTTCACCTCCCATTCACTGGCCAATAACTTTATCACTATTTATCTCAATCAATTGATTTATATCTTTTTTTTCTGCCACCAGTTAGGCTTTCTTTGGGTGGTACATTTTTGGTAAGAAGTATTTTTTCTAAATGCATTTTAACAGGAATATTAAGAAAAAAATGGAAAAAAATAATTATTTTTCAGTTTTTGGCCATTATAGCTTTAAAATAATACATACTACCATATTTAAAATCCACGTATTTTATTTGTCCATTTGTCCCAGTTATTACACCATTTTAGTGATGTCCCTATCACAATGTATGGAGCCAATATTTTATTTGGAAATAAAGGTGCATTTTTTCAGTTTTGCATCCATCACTATTTAGGAACCAATCCAGCAAGCCCTGTATGTGCACTCTCCTTTTGGTGGAGACTATTGATGGTACCCAACAGAGGTTCCACATTCAGAGGTGCACTCTGCCATTTGAACTCAGTTTAAGCCAATATTTAATACAAAATATATCATTATAGAGCCTCTAGTAGCTGAGAATTAGAATGTCCAGCATTCAGATCTGTGTATTTATATAGCTCATGTGAAAGTTAAAGCCAATGGGTACTGGATTCAAAAAGAAAAAGTCAGATACTCACCTAAGGAGAGGGAAGGCTCGGTCCTAATGAGCCTTACCTCTCCTCTCCCGGTGCCCTCGGTGCTGCGCTGGCTCCCCCGTTCGCGTACGCCGCCGCAGGGACTTCGGAGGTCTTCGGGAGCACTCGGGCTTCCGAAGACGGGCCGCTCCATACTACGTACACGCGAGTGCGTCATAGAGGGCGCTCGCGCAGGCGTAGTATGGAGCGGCCGCGTCATCGGGAGCCCGAGTGCTCCCGAAGGCTTCTGAAAGCTCCCTTCGGCATGCGGAAGTGGCAGTATTTTACCGAACTGGTCGAATACTGCCACGGGGGATCCTGCGCGGGACCGGGCACTGGGAGAGGAGAGGGAAGGCTCATTAGGACAGAGCCTTCCCTCTCCTTAGGTGAGTATCTGACTTTTTCTTTTTTAATCTGGTAAACATTCACTTTAACAGTCTTCTAGACAAAATAAAGTTGCAATTTTATCAGAAGAAGTGGCTAATAGGGATGCTCACTGCGTACCGCGGAATTAATTCTTCCGCGATTCCGGGCAGAATTTGGTGATTCTGTTCCGTCACATCGCGGAAATTCCGTGGAACGATGCGTAATTCCGGCGGAATGCGGAATTTTGTAAGCCAATCACAAGGAAGCGAAAGTGAAAACGACAGGATTTCTTCATTAAAATAGGAATTTCTGCTCCAATCAGAGGCTTACAAAAACCACCCAAACGGATTTCTGCATGAAAATCGGAATTATTTCAGCACCAATTACAGTGTTATGTCCTATGTTAGCAACCAGCTCCCTAGCTATCTCACTTATCCCAACCATTTTGTATAGGTCCCAAAGCTTACGTGACACCTCCTGCGACGCAAAAACCACTGCCATGGGACCAACGCCAGGTCCCAAAGCTTACGCAACACCTCCTGCGGCGCAAAAACCACCGCCATGGAACCACCGCCAGGCCCCACAGGTTACGCGACACCTCCTGCGGCGCCAAAATGACCACCATGGGACCACCGCAAGGTCCCATGGCGTAAGCGACACCTCCTGCGGCGCCAAAACCACGACCATGGGACCACCGCTAGGTCCCATGGCTTAAGCGACACCTCCTGCGGCGCCAAAATGACCGCCATGGGACCACCGCTAGGTCCCATGGCTTAAGTGACAGCTCCTGCGGCGCCAAAATGACTGCCATGTGACCACCGCTAGGTCCCATGGCCTAAGCGACACCTCCTGCGGTGCCAAAACGACCTCCATGGGACCACCACTAGGTCCCATGGCTGAAGCGACACCTCCTTTGGCGCCAAAATGACCACCATGGGACCACCGCTAGGTCCCATGGCTTAAGCGACACCTCCTGCTGCAAAAAAAAATATATTTTTTTTAAAAATGACCAGGGGAACAGCCACTAGGTCCAATGGCTACCATTTAGCATAACCAAGGTTTCATTTGCGATTACTTTAATTTTTCCGCCAAAATGCGGAATTCCGTGGAAATTCGCAAAATTCCGCGGAAATGTAATGGCGACAGGATTTAGCGCTATCACACGTTGCCCATTAGGCTTAACCACTATGTACATAAATAAAGTTGATTAAACTTTTCCCTAATTAGCAGTTTATGTAAAGTGAACAAACTGTATAAGGGATTTGCTTACAACCTGTTGGATGTGACGTCACAGGAACAGACGTCACAGACCAGTGATGGGCATAGCGTGGATGCGGAGATGGGATCGAGTATTGGCCAAGACAGCGCGCCGACATACATTGAAATGAAGGTGAGGGAGAAACGAGGATAGACATATACAGGAGGGGAGGCACCCACCTAAAAGGGCGGAGTGGATCAGCGCTATTTAAGCCTTCCGCATTCTGACACAATCAGCTCTAACCTGAGCGTGTTGCTGGGGGAATCTCTGCTGGTTGGGTGGAGGGTTTTGAATGTATATAATGTAAATACTGTTTGTGCTGTGTATTATACACTCCTGACGACGCCTCTGCTTGAGGAGGTGAAACAATTGTTGAGTTACACTTCTGGGCATTTAACTATTTGCACGGCTCATGCACCCTAATGGTGGCTACTAATTCACCCAGCTTCCTTCTATGAAGGCATTTCTATCCCCTATGGGGATCACGATTATGGTGTAATCAATACATGAGATAGGCTGCATTTTATAAGCCTTCGTTTTACACTGTCAGTTGGTTGGTCATACACCAACAGATGTGTGTGGAACCCCAGATGTCTGTACATATACTGATGGTGATGATGATGTGGGATAGCTACACCCCATGATAAAGATATCTGGGGGGGATCAGCAAAGACCCCTACAGGATCATTCACCTAGCTGACAAGCTATCAGTATTTTTTCTGTACAGACAACTCTGAATGGTGTCTCTGACCACCAACAGGTTGTAAGCAAATCCCTTATACAGTTTGTTCACTTTACATAAACTGCTAATTAGGGAAAAGTTTAATCAACTTTATTTATGTACATAGTGGTTAAGCCTAATGGGCGGGCAACGTGTGATAGACATTGTATTACCTGTACAGTTATTTCGGTAGTGAGACAGGATTTAGCGCTGGCGGAATTCCGCAATTACGGCAGAACGGAATTTGCTCTTTCCGATCATCCCTAGTGGCTAACAGGATTAGTTTGTTTTCTTACTAGTGTCATTTTTTTCTTGTAAATAATATAATATTGTCTTATGTCTCGGTTATTTAAGGTTAAGCTAATTAAATGTTACCAAATCCAGGCTCTTATGAAAATAGCAAAACAAATGAAGCAGTCTGAAGGATTAGCAACGCATGCAAAATTGATCAGATATCATTTGCACACTGACTGAATTACTGAAGCATTCCATGCTAAGTTTTCGAAGCTAGACTGCTGGTGTATAGCAGCGCACGTGTCCTCATGCTGCTAAACTCTTGCACAACAAAATACTGTAAGAACTGGTCTTAACCAGAAATTACAAGAGACAAAAGATAATGCATTCCTGTGGACAGGAAAGGTGATACCGGAACAATTAAGCAGCTATTACAGCTGGATTAAAAAGATTGAATTTGTTTGTTAGGTAACACCTTCATATTACAAACAAAATGCTTTAAGGCTATATCAATTAATTAAAAGAACAAGAGACTTATTCAGCCTTATCTCTGAAACTGATCAGGTACTGCTATTTTTGTAAGATGCATTTACATAGATAATACATATTCCCAAGCCTAAACAAGAAGACTTTTTTTGTGATAATGATGAAAGCATACATTTAAAAAAGTTGCGCGCTAATTTAATGCAAATGCTAAATAATAATTTAAAAGCGATAGTAGAATATCGATTTACCGATATTCTACAACCTGATTCATATTGTGAAATATTGGCAATGCTGATATTTCACTATAACCTAACCTCTCCCTACTCTCACACAGAACCCTCCCCTGTGGGTGCATAACCCCAAGAGTCCCCCTGGTGATGCTTAACACTAAGACCCACCTGGTGGTGCCTAACCCTATGACCTCCCTGGTAGTGCCTAACTCTAAGACCCCCCCCTGGTGGTGCATAACCCTAAGACCCCCCTGGTGGTGCCTAACCCTAAGACCTCTCTGGTGGTGCCTAACCCTTAGAACCCCCTGGTGATGCCTAGCCCCAAGATAACTAACAATTTAATCAGATCCCCACTAACAATAATATGATAAATAACAATTTAATCGCAGCCACCCACTAAATAGTGCACTAGTTAGCTCCATCGCCCGCTATTTAACTTGTGCCCATTTTTGCCTGTGCATTTTTAAACTTCTCCCTAAAGCTACGTCTACACGTAGCGATTCGGCAGCGATTTGGCATATCAATCGAGCCGCTGATGCGGCTCGATTGATAAGATCCGACAGGTCGGATCTCGCCACCGCCGATTCCCTGCTCGTTCCCCACGAGGGGACAATGGCAGGGAATCGAGCGGAAGATAAGCGGCGCCGGCAGGGACGAGGGCGGATCGGAACTAATTGAGCCGCCGGATCGCTACGTGTAGATGTAGCATAAGGATCGTTAAAGTATCTGTGGAGTAATTTTAGAGGGATCATATCTGCTCAGCTCCCTGTTTCTTGTATTTAAACATTATTTGTAGAGTGCCAAAAAACCTCACTAGATGGAGACTCCTAGCCATTCTAAAAATCAGACTGCTGCTTGTTTTGGAGAGTAGTTCTTGTTTGCAGAAGTCTTCCCTCTCAAGCTTCCACACCTTCAGGGCTGGGTCCCATTTGGATGTTTTTCAGCAGCGTTTCAGCACTTTACTGATTGCCAGCCATCAGCAAAGCACTGTAACACTGTATCCTTATGGGACCATTCTCACTGCGATTGTATAAACCACAAACATGCTGCATGTAGCATTTTGGAGCGATGTAATTCTCATTCCCCCTAATGATAATCGAAAAAAAACACAACCCCTGGGAAAATCACACCAAAATCACAATTGCATTTTGTGATCCGAGTGTGAACCTAGCCTCACTGCATAAATATGGGGGGCAAAGAAACCTGAAACAGTAGCCTGAGTGCTTAGAGAAATTTACCAATTTATAAAAGATGAGATGTACTGCTTGATTCTGCTTAAATGTGATGTGAGTTAGACCGATTACTGACTAAGTGATAGGTGAACTTCTCGTGGTGTGGTTCTCCAGGCAAATGTGCAATAGTTTGTGAACACGTGTTTGCAAACATGCAAATCCTGATGCAAACGCACGTCCACCAAGGCAATATTTCATCCTTACTAGCCATTCCAATACAGGTGACCTTAGTTTATTGGTTATGTTGGGAATTATAGGACAGAAGTTTACCAGCGGCCAATGCACATAGTTTACAAACACACGTGGTTCAGAACCCGCAAAGCCCTATGCAAACACATTCCCTGGGGAAAACTGCATTCCTATTACTGAAAGTGAGCAATTATTTTTTCTCATGCTAGCTTAACATGTCTATTAAGCTTCTTATACACATATGAGGACTGTCACCTACAGCGAGTGGGACTTGATCCCTATGGAGGGGTAAGGAGGGAGGTTGCGTGACATATGACTGAATGGCTTCATGTGGGCAGGGTGAGTATGAGAATAATGCATTTGGGGATCAGAAAGACTTAAGATGTCGATAAAAATGTGGTATGCTGGATCTTAGTGCAGCAAATTACAATGCCATGGCTTTTGACAGTGTGGCCAGGTGCAAAGTCCTGCTGGAAAATTGAATTTTCATCGACATAAAGTTTGAACAGAGGCAAGCATGAAGTGCTCTAACGTAGCGAACATCAAATTTTCGGTTCGTTAACGCAAATTTTCTGCAAAGGTTCGGGAACAGGCGAACCTGGCGAACTGCCATAGACTTCAATGGGCAGGTGAATTTTAAAGCCTGTAGGGACTGTTTCTGGCTACAAAAGTGATGGAAAAGTTGTTTCAAGGGGCCTAACACCTAGACCATGGCATGCCGGAGGGGGATCCATGGCTAAAGTCCTACCAAAAATAACATAGTTAATGCAGAGTCATGTTTTAATCTCTAAAGGGCAGAAATCACATTACATTCCGAAAATTTGTGGAATTAAGTGCTTTAAAAGATCCATACAAGGTGATAAGGTAGTGTAAGGGTTCACACTAACAGACAAAATGCCATGTTTAACGCACCACAAACAACCGCAAAGAGCTTTAGTGATAATGCCAGATGAGCAAATCATTGTTTTTGCTAATCGACACCTCTAAGACATAAATGTTAGCCCTTTCGGTGGCAATCTTTGTGTAGTAGTGGGTATTATTATTATTATTATTTATTGTATTTATAAAGCTCCAACATATTACGCAGCGCTGGACATTAATTTAGGTTACAGACAATATTTAGGGGTGACAAACAGCAATATGACAATACAGGAATACAAGAAAACCAGATCACGCAGCACAGTATGAGTACAAGGTAATTGTCAGTCACTGGAGGGGAGCATGGAGATTAGGTAAGTTAGGTTCACTCAAATGCATAGCATGGGTGCACAGTAATGGAGGTGCATGATCAGGTAGGACACAAAAGGAGGAGGACCCTGCCCAAAGGCTTACAATCTAGAGGGAGAGGTAGGGACACGAGAGGTAGAGGACCAGAGTTCAGCTGTGAGTTTAGAGCAATTGTGAGGGTTGGTAGGCCAGAGTGAAAAGGAGAGTTTTGAGGGCCTTCTTGAAGGTGTTGAAGGAGGGGGCTGCCCTAATGGGTGGAGGTAGGGAGTTCCATAGTGTTGGAGCGGCTCTTGAGAAGTCTTGGAGGCGTGCATGGGACTGGGTGATGCGGGGGACGGTCAGGCGAAGTTTATTGGAGGAGCGGAGTGAGCGGCTTGGTGTGCATCTCTGAGTAAGATCAGAAATGTAGGTTGGACAGGTTTTGTGGAAGGATTTGTAGGTCAGACACAATATCTTGAATCTGATTCTGGACTGGATAGAAAGCCAGTGGAGAGATTCACGGAGGGGAGCCTCCCTGGTGGAGCGATGGGAGGAGTGGATAATTCTGGCTGCCGCATTCATGATAGACTGCAGTGGGGCTATTCGGGTCATATGGAGACCAGACAGAAGGGCATTGCAGTAGTCGAGGCGGGAAATTATGAGGGCATGGATGAGGAGTTTGGTGGTGGCAGAGGTCAGGAAAGGGCGAATTTTACAGATGTTACGAAGGTGGAAGTTGCAGGACTTTGTGAGGTTTTGGATGTGGGGAGTGAAGGAGAGTGTGGAGTCCAGGGTGACACCCAGACAGCGGGCTTGAGAGGTAGGGCGAATGGTAGTGTGGTTAACAGTGACCTGCACATCTGGGAGGTCCAGGGATGACCTGGGTGGGAAGATCATAAATTCCGTTTTGTCTAGATTTAGTTTCAGGAACCTAGCGGACATCCAGGAGGAGATGGCAGATAGGCAGGAGGAGACCTTGTCCATGGTAGTGGTGGATATGTCAGGGGTGTGGAGGTAGATTTGGGTGTCATCTGCATACAGATGATAGTTAAAACCCATGGTAGGGTAGTGGCCAGGGGCGTAACTAGAAATCACTGGGCCCCCCTGCAAAAATTTGGATGGCTCCACCCTAGTTCTAGGTGCAGAAGCAGGTGGTTTTGGCACACAGAACCCACCGTCGGGTGCCCCCAGTACAGGTAGCCAAGTATAGGTGCCCCCAGTATAGCCAGGAATAGGTGCCTGTCTCCAGTATAGCCAGGTATAGGTGCCCTCAGTATAGCTAGGTTTAGGTGCCCCCAGTATAGCCATGTATAGGTGCCCCTAGTATAGCTAAGTATAGGTGCCTCTAGTATAGCGAGGTACAGGTGCTCTCATTTTAGCCTCCCCCAGTATAGCCAGGTATAGGTGTCCACAGTACAGCTAGGTTTAAGTGCCCCCAGTATTGCCAGGCATGGGTGCTCACAGTATAGCTAGGCATGGATGCCCACAGTATAGCCAGGCATGGGTGCCCACAGTATAGCCTGGCATGGTGCCCCCAGTATAGCCAGGTATGGGTGCCCCCAGCATAGCTAGGTATAGGTGTCCCTAGCCAGTTAGGTGTCCCAGGGGGACAGCACATGAGGGGCGAGCATTAGCCATATCAATAAATTTGACTCGCACACCAGCAAGGAGATAATTTGCATAAAGATTTGTATTGAAAAACGTAGTGAAAATGACATAAGCCTTTGTAAGGCAATAAACAATGTGATTTAAATCACAGTATACAATAGAGTACAACAGAGCGGGGATACATCAATAAAAAACCCATAGGGACAAATGGCCTCAGCAGGCAGCAATCAGCACGGATATGCCATATGTGCAAAAATAGCAAATCAGCAGAAAATGGTACATAAGCAATAGGTACACACAATTGCACAATGAGAATATAACAGCATATAACAGACAGAGTGTCCCTAAGGGGTTAGTAATACCCTGACAGCTCTGTTTCGGGGGGTCCCTTCGTCAGAGGTTATTAGTATGAGGCTCCTTCAAGGCTGCTGCTAGGGGGCGGGTGGAACACGCCATATGTTCAGGAACAGACGCGAACGGGAACATGCATTGTTCACCACAAAGTATTCACCAGCAGAACAGTTCGGGCCATCTCTTTACACTTTACCTGGTAGATGGCTGAGCTGACTTTGGTCTTGATAAAACATAGTGGACTAACACCAGCAGATAACATTACTAACTGTGGAAACTTCACACTGGACCTCAAACAACTTGGATTCTGTGTCTGTCAACTCTCTCTAGACTCTATAACCTAGATTCCCAAATGAAACGCTAAATTTGCTTTACTATGAAAAGAGAACTTTGGACCACTGCACAGCAGTACAGTCCATTTTGTCCTTAGCCCAGGTGCTTGTGACATTGTCTCTGGTTTAGGAGTGGCATGGCACAGAAGTGCAACAGTTTCCATAGCTGGATCATCCATAAGGCAACTTAGGCAGTTTCCTAGGGCCTAGAGAGACACTAGGGACCTAGTTAATGTAACACCCACCAAATGTTAACAAGAATGCCAGATGGTCATTTAGGGTGGCCCCAAAGCTGTTACTTGCCTATTGCCTCATTTCACCTTAATCTGTCTTTGCCTTGAAGCACTGACCATAGCCGCAGTCAGTTACTTTTCATTATTTCTAAATTTCGAAGATACTGACTTTGGGAATTTGTTTGTATGCCATAACCAGCAAACAGAAAACAAATACATGCTTGATATATATATAACTCTGTGCGTAATGAGCCTATATTATTTATGAGTTTTAGATTTTGAAATGAATTATTCAAATAAATTAACTTTTTTATGATATTCTAAGTAAGGTACATTTAAATTATTAAAACGCCATATTCATGTTGAATTAAGCAGTTAGCTTCTAACTCTGAGCTTGATCCGTTCTGATCTGGCTAATTCCTGATCAATTTAGCATGAAATCTATCGGGAATGATGAATGCAATGGAAATCCTCGGCCACTGTCCCCCCCAATGTACATTTACCCCCCCTTTGCACCCCAAGTGGTTGTCGGTGATTTGTGTTATAGCACATAGGGTGCATGTATGTCGTCACACACGTGCCCCACATTTTATAACGTAATGTGCCAGAAACCATGCGGGACACGAAACCGAAGGAGTGCAAAGAAAGCGACGGATGGCAGCAGGTAAAGTGTAACTGCACAGGGCACGGGGGGCACATGGCCGGGGGTTCTCATTGAATTTATCTTTCGTTATTACCATACACCATTACTGCCATGTACCTGATCGAGCATGTCAGCCTGACATCCTGCAGCACGTCTGAATGATACATGTGACCATGCTAGCTTTTGGCAGCATCGATTTTCATCCAGTTTGATAATAATTATTGAATCGAATGGTTGATTGGCCACCAAATCAGTAGATGTATGGGCACCTTAAATCTCCCACCCAGTTCTAGAGTGATTTGTAGCTTCCATCCAATCAGTAAATCAATGTTTCCACTTAGCATAGTAAACATAGTAAACTACAATGGAATGTTAATTAACTGATTTAACTGTTATCTATGGTGAGAGCAGAGTACCATTACTGGGTTTCATTTCCCATGGGAAGTTTGTTAAACATGTGCTACACAGTGTATAGTTAGGAAAAAAAGATAGACGTTGATTTATCACAGTAAGAAGAAACACCATGTACACACTGTTTTAGATACAAAGGGAGATTAAAGTAATGTTCTCATAGAGGACTTGGAATGTACATTAGCAAGATTCTTGCCTGGGTAATACTGCTCCCATGTTTCTACATCAGTAGTCTGAAAATAAATACTTATCAAAATCTTCATTCATTCAGATCACTCGAGACAATTCAACTGCCTTTTTGAAAAGTATGCTATAATCAGAAATCAGAAATCAGAAATCTTTTAATCGCCAAGCACGACTGGGTCGTGCCCGGAATTGGGTTTGGCACATTCAATTGCTCAGAGAGAGAAGTAGAAGTAGTAACAACATACGAAAAGAGCATAGTCTTACAATCATACAACATAAACAGTGGTACATATTAATAGTTAGATGTGCAGCGGTATAACGGTAGACTGCAGGGTGCGGTTTAAACAGTTTTACACTAGACAGTCCATCAGGTCAGCAACTGCAACTTTAGGGGGGGAACAGCGCTAGAGATGGGATGGCCTGAAGGGAGTTCAGGAGGTTGACGGCAGAGGGGAAGAAGGAGTCTCTATGCCTCGAAGTTCTGGTGTAAATGGCTCGAAACCTGCGGCCTGAAAAAGCAGTGGCCCGGGTGTGAGGGGTCGCTGGCAATCCTCAGTGCTCTAGATCGTAATCTGGAGTTGTGGAGGAGGTCGAGTGAGGGGAGAGGTCTACCGATGATTCTCTCCGCCGATCTAATGATCCTCTGTAGCTTGTATCTGTCGCTGTTGGAGGAGCCAGCATACCAGACTAGGATGGATGAGCAGAGGACGGACTCAATGGTGGCTGTGTAGAAGTTCGTCAGCAGCTCCTGAGCCATGCCAAACTTCTTCAGTTGTCGGAGGAAAAAGAGCCTCTGTTGGGCTTTCCTCTGGGTCAAGGCAGTGTTTGCCTTCCATCTCAGGTCCTTAGAGATGGTAGTGCCCAGAAGGCGGACGCTAGCCACTCTTTCAACCTCTGTGCCATCAATGTAGATTGGTGGTGGGGTGGGGGCCTGCTTCCTGAAGTCCACTATCAACTCCACAGTCTTGGCTGTATTGAGGACCAGCCTGTTCTCCTTACACCACTGGCAAATTCTGTCAACCTCACGGCGATAGTCCTGCTCATCATTGTTTGTTATAAGTCCCACAATGGTGGTATCATCAGCAAATTTGATGACTTTTACCGAGTCCACAGAGGATCTGCAGTAGTTCGTATAGAGGGAGAACAGGATCGGTGACAGGACACAGCCTTGTAGGGCCCCTGTGTTTGTTATCCTAGGATGAGAGGAGATATCCCCCAATTTGACAGCTTGGGACCTGTTGGTCAGGAAGTCTGTAATCCATAAGTGAAGAGTGGGATGGACATTCAGTGCCATGAGATTGTTTTGGAGTATGCGGGGGCAGATGGTGTTAAATGCTGAGCTAAAGTCCAGCAGGAGGATTCTGACATATGTGTTCGGTTTGTCCAGGTGGTTATTTGTAAACTCCAGGCAGATGTTGATGGCATCATCAGTGGATCTGTTCGCTCTATACGCAAACTGTAACGGGTCCAGTAGGGCCGAGGTAGAAAGCTTAAGGTGGGACAGGACCAGCCTCTCAAAGGTTTTCATGATGACAGATGTTAGTGCCATGGGCCTGTAGTTGTTCAGGTCAGAGATTCCCTGCTTCTTGGGGACAGGGATGATGGTGGACCTTTTGAAGCACACAGGGACTTTGCCTTCCTGGAGGGACCTGGTGTAGATGGAGGAGAGAATGGGAGCGAGCTGCCGCGAACAGGTTTTTAGGCAGGCTGGTGACACACCGTCAGGGCCGGAGGCTTTCCTGGCATTCAGAGTTGTCAGGTGGCGTAAGACATCTGCCTCGCTCACAGCTGGAGGTGGTGTGCTCAGCCCTCGGACATTATCTTCAGCAGCTGAGGACTGAGTGTCTGTAGGTGTTGCTAGCCCCCCCAGTGCCTCCTGGTTCTCAAACCTGCAGTAGAAATTGCTGAGGTTCTCGGCTAGCTCAATGCTAGGCGGCGCATGTTGTGGGGGAGGCTTGTAGTTTGTGGCAGCTTTTAGACCCTTCCAGACAGTGCGTGGGTCCTTTGAGTGAAGGTTGTGTCGCATCTTCTCTGCATACTCCCTCTTGGCGGCTCTCAGCTCATGCTTTAGGTTGTTTCTTGCCATCCTGAAGTCCTCCTGGTTGCCAGATTTGTGCGCGGCTTCCTTGCTTCTCCTCAGTTGCCGTAGTTTGTTGGAGAACCACGGTTTGTTATTTGGAAAGACCTTGAAGGACTTGGATGGAATACAGGAGTCCTCACAGAATCTGATGTACGAGGAGACATTGTCCGCCCACTCATTCAGGTTCGGTGCTTCCAGGGCTGTCCAGTCTGTGCAGTCGAAGCAGGCTTGAAGTTGGAGTTTGGCCTCCCTCGACCACACTTTGGTGGACTTTAGCGCTGGTTTCGCTGACTCCAGACGTCTCCTGTAGGTGGGGATCAGGTGGATGAGAGAGTGGTCGGAGGAGCCTAGAGCTGCTCGAGGAACCGCTTTATATGCATCTTTCAGCACTGTGTAGCAATGGTCGAGAGTATTCAGGTTCCTCGTAGGGCAGGTAATATGCTTGTGAAAACGTGGCAGCTCTTGGTGTAGGTTGGCTCTATTGAAGTCTCCCAGTACAATGAACAGCGAGTCAGGAAGGGATGACTCCCACTGTGTGATGGCGTCACTCAGGTCACGCAGGGCATGTTTAACTACAGCGTCGGGTGGAATGTACACTCCCACAAGGACGTAGGAGGAGAACTCTCTGGGTGAGTATATCGGCCTGCAATTGACGATTAGGAGTTCGAGCTCAGGGGAGCAGATGCTGGCCAGTACAGATGTGTTAGGGCACCACGAGTGGCTGATGTAAAAGCAGATGCCCCCACCCTTCTTTTTACCCGAGAGGATGGTGTCCCGGTCTGCTCGAGTAAGGCCGAAGCCAGGGAGGTGAAGAGCATTGCATAAGTGCTATGTAATATCAGAGTGTTTTCTGAATACAGGAGAACAATACTAGAAGGTGGTTCATCAGTTAGCCATGTAGCTTCTTCAATTCAAACATGGACCATTTACCACATTTACAGCTCTTCTTCCAAAGAAGTGGTGAGATTGTGTTACATGTAAATTTAAAATGGAATGATTTGAAAATAGTTTAAATGCTACTTTTCTTCATTATTATTTATTGTATTTATAAAGCACCAACATAGATAAATGGGGTTGACCTACAACAAAAGACTCCTTGAAGAATAAAGACAATATAGCAAATGGTGAGGCTAGGTTCACAGTGGTCAGTTGCATAATGTACAAATTGTACTGACGGAGTCTGCGAACTGCATTAAGACTGGCCAAGACTTTAACCTCCCTGACGTTATGATTATTTCCAGATTTAGGGTCTAAAAGTTGCGTACGTACAAAAAGGGCGCCTGGACAAAAAGGGCGCGGGGTGTAAACTCTAAATAATAATTAATCATTAATAGGGTTTATAAATATAGTGTGCTATATTTCGTTTACAAATAATGTTTAACAAAATTATAAATCATTAAATAATGTTTATGAAATCGGAAATTGTGAAAACGTTAATCTTCCCTGTTTCAAAAGTTAAACTTATAATTACGTTTATAAAAAAACCAATAATATATGTTTAATTGTTATAATTGTATATTATTGTGAATAACCGTCATTTATGGTTTGTTCTTATAATAAAATCTGAAAATATTGTTTATAAAGATGATATAAATATAACTACGTTCGTAATAAGTGTTGTAATACATTAGTAATTATTACTAAAATTTTACTAAAACTATACCTAAGCCTACTCTTACACAGAACCCTACCTGTACCTATCCCTAACCCCTAGACTCCCCTGTTGGTGCCTAAACCTAAGACCCCCCTATTGGTGCCTAAACCTAAGACCCCCCTGTTGGTGCCTAAACCTAAGACCCCCCTGTTGGTGCCTAAACCTAAGACCCCCCTGTTGGTGCCTAAACCTAAGACCCCCCTGTTGGTGCCTAAACCTAAGACCCCCTGTTGGTGCCTAAACCTAAGACCCCCCTGTTGGTGCCTAAACCTAAGACCCCCCTGTTGGTGCCTAAACCTAAGACCCCCCTGTTGGTGCCTAAACCTAAGACCCCCCTGTTAATGCCTAAACCTAAGACCCCCCTGTTGGTGCCTAAACCTAAGACCCCCCTGTTGGTGCCTAAACCTAAGACCCCCCTGTTGTTGCCTAAGTACCCCTCCCTGTACCTACCCCTAACCCCTAGACCCCCCTATTGGTGCCTAAACCTAAGACCCCCCTGTTGGTGCCTAAACCTAAGACCCCCCTTTATTATGTGGATAATAATGTTTTACTAATTGTGGATTCAAAAAATATTTTGCAATTTACGTTACGTACTGATCGCTTTATTTTGTGAATAATAATGTTTTACAAACAGTAAGGGATAAAACTTTAAATAATGTTTTAATTATTTAAATAAGATAAATATGTTTAGTATTTTCATAAACGTTATTCGGCACGGGTGCATTTTATAAACGTAAATCACCACAAGTTCAGTTATAAATCATTAAACATCGCCGGGCGCCGTTTGTAAACTTTATTTAGCTCCTGGCGCCGTTTATAAACTTTATTTAGCTCCGGCGCCCTTTTTTCCTACTCGGCGCCCATTAAACGCTATTTATTATGGGAGTGAATGGCGGCGCCCTTTTTGTCCACTAGTGGCATGCGCCCTTTTTTCCCAGCTCCCTAAAAGTTGTGCATTTTTTTTTTCACAAGCTTTTAGACCCTGAAAACAAGAAAAAAAACATGCCACAAAGAGATCTGCAGCAGCTCCTGCATATACAGTAACTCACTCAGTCACAAGATTACCGCTCTGAGCTGTGGATTTCCGTCCCGAGTCTGATTTGGGATTACCGCTAAGGAGGTTAATACAAAGCCTATATGCAGCGAGTTAGAATAACACAATCCATTACAACGCAGTACTGTGAACAGCCCTATAGAATTGTATGGGCAGTGAGTTGACATGCAGAATTATTCTACAACACAACTGACCGCTCTAAGCAGGGGCTGAAACTGAACAATAATATGAAGAATATATTATTCATTTTAAATGTAATGCCATTAACATGTTTAAAAAATAAAATGCGACAGGGGTTAAAAACCCTCTGAAAAATCATATAACGCTAATAAAAAAAACCTGGGTAAATTCTATACTTTTAATAAGTCTATATGGCAAAAGGCCAGTAACATAACTGGTATAAAAAGAACATTGCAGAGAGGCTTAAGGTACCTATACATGTAGCAATTTTGCTGGCCAATTGACCAAGAGACAGATCTCTCTCTGATCGAATCTGATCAGAGAGAGATTGGTTGGCCACCATAAACCGCAGGCCTGATCGATTTTAGTATGAAATCTTGTGGAAATAGGCCTTGTGACGACACCATGCTCATTCAGATTCTATGGAAATTAAATTTCCGTATTTCTGATCGGAAGATGGAAATCAGATTTTTGTGGAAATACAGTGTTACCCCAACTCAGTAATTTTAGCCCAATCACAGAACTCGGAAGCATTGAACCAATCAGAGAATGCAGAATCAACTTGTAAGTATTTGGCCAATCAGAGAATGCAAAAAAATGACCAGAGAAAGACTCCCTGGAAAACAAACATGCCGCTGCCCACACTGCTGCTGTACTCGTACTTCCCCATATTTCTGCTGACATGACACACATGCCCCATGTGCTATATGCCCGTAGTCACGTGAGGCCAGAATGCAGAACTACGGTGGACACAGCAGAGGACACTACTTACCCATATTTCTGCTGACATGACACAAATGCCCCATGTGCTATATGCCCGTAGTCACGTGAGGCCAGAATGCGGAACTACTGTGGACACAGCAGAGGACACTACTTCCCCATATTTCTGCTGACATGACACACATGCCCCATGTGCTATATGCCCGTAGTCACGTGAGGCCAGAATGCGGAACTACGGTGGACACAGCAGAGGACACTACTTCCCCATATTTCTGCTGACGTGACACACATGCCCCATGTGCTATAAGCCCGTAGTCACGTAGACACAAGTTGCGAGCATTGTGACAAGCAAACTGCATGGGGAACCAGGGGGCACATACTACATTTGGAAGAGACGTTTGCTTGGGATATCAGTCAAATTTGTCATTAGCGATTATTGCACGCTGTTACTGCCACGCACCCAATAGAGCATGTCGGCTTGAGATTTCCCAGCATGTTCGATTGATACATGCGATGGATTTTGGATGGAAATTTATGGTGTCGTTGATCAGACAAGCTCTTGGCGGCAGTGATTTACATCCGATTTGATTATACTTATTGAATCGGATGATTGATCGGCCGCCAAGTCGAATAATCTGTGGGAACCTTTATTCTCTCAGAAGTAAACATGAGGAGAGGTACACCATTTTGTGAAACAATGCTTCTTATTATAATGCAAAAATGTAAGACTAAAGTTCCTTGATGTAACATTCATGACTCATACAGTGCTGGGCGTAATGGAAAAAACGACGCTTACGGATCATTACGCGTAATTTTACGCTATTACGCATTACGGAATTACGCTTACGGCGTAGACATTCATTTACGGTACATGTCTGTAATTACGCATAGCCCTTACGCAATTACGCGTAAGAATACCGTAATTAAGGTTGTTACGTTATTGGCTTACGCGTAAAATACCCCTTTTCAAAATTCGAGTTAGGTCGAATTCGAATAGTAAATTATTCGAGGTCAGTCGAATATTCGAGTCGAATAATTTTTACTATTCGATTCGACCTCGGACTTCGAGCTCACTATTCGAGTCGGTATTCGAGCTCACTATTCGAGCTGACTATTCGAATTGGCCTTAAATAGCTTCCAACACTTGTTTTGAGGGTGAATGATGCAAGAAACATCTTTTTTTCCAAGTAACAACAGCAAGTGATTATGTGGGGATGTTCCTTTAAAAAAAAATGTGGAAAGAGAAGTTGTGTCCTTAATTTTGTTCAGTAGTGTTACTGTATATACTTGTTCTTCTTCTTCTTTATCTTTCTTCTTCTTCTTCTAGATCTTCTTCTTCTATATCTTCTTCTTCTTCTTCTATATTGTCTTCTTCTTCTTCTTCTTCTTCTTCTTCTTCATCATCTTCTTCTTCTTCTTCATCATCTTCTTCTTCTTCATCATCTTCTTCTTCTTCTTCATCATCTTCTTCTTCATCTTCATCTTCTTCATCTTCTTCTTCTTCTTCTTCATCTTCATCTTCTTCATCTTCTTCTTCTTCATCTTCTTCTTCTTCTTCATCTTCTTCTTCTTCTTCTTCATCTTCTTCTTCTTCTTCTTCATCTTCTTCTTCTTCTTCTTCTTCTTCTTCATCTTCTTCATCATCTTCTTCATCTTCTTCTTCTTCTTCTTCATCTTCTTCTTCTTCATCTTCTTCTTCTTCATCTTCTTCATCTTCTTCTTCTTTTTCATCTTCTTCTTCATCATCTTCTTCATCTTCTTCTTCATCTTCTTCTTCATCTTCATCTTCTCCTTCTTTTTCAATATCGTGTTCTTCTTCTTCACGTATTTCTCTTTTCAATTTTTTTTTTAAAGAAATGCAGCTATTTTTGAGCGTAACAAATAGCTGGTGGGCGCACGCATGTTGGAAGCGCCATTGTATGTGCTCCCTGGCAGTGGAAACACAAAGACAGCAGGAGGTAAATTCAGCAGCAGGAGGAGGAGGATGAGTGTGTGGCAGCAGGCAGTCAATGAGGCAGGCAGCTCGCCGTGACATAATAGCCCTGGTACCTAGCGGTGATACCAGGGCTGTAAATAAACACAACAGGAGGTCCCAGACAGCGGTCGTGCAGCCCACATTGTGTCCAATACACAACTGGGACAACACAGTTTTCAACCCGGGCACCTCAGAAAAATTAAACCTTTTTTTTTTTTTTAATGGTTTGTTTGGTTTTGGTTTTGCAACCAATATAGCTATTGTTTGACGTAATAGCTGGTGGCAGAGTGGCAGCAGAAGGTAATTCTGTGTACCCTGGCAGTGGGAAACACAGACAGACAGCAACAGCAGCAGGAGGAATGGAGGAGTAATGTGAGCAGCTATTGTTTGACGTAATAGCTGGTGGCAGAGTGGCAGCAGAAGGTAAATCATCTGTGTAGTGTACCCTGGCAGTGGGAAACACAGACAGACAGCAGCAGCAGCAGCAGGAGGAGGTATGGAGGAGTAGTGTGAGTGTGGCAGCAGGTAGGCAGCGTGACATAATAGCCCTGGTACCTAGCGGTGATACCAGGGCTGTAAATAAACACAACAGGAGGTCCCAGACAGCGGTCGTGCAGCCCACATTGTGTCCAATACACAACTGGGACAACACAGTTTTCAACCCGGGCACCTCAGAAAAATTAAACCTTTTTTTTTTTTTAATGGTTTGTTTGGTTTTGGTTTTGCAACCAATATAGCTATTGTTTGACGTAATAGCTGGTGGCAGAGTGGCAGCAGAAGAAGGTAATTCTGTGTACCCTGGCAGTGGGAAACACAGACAGACAGCAGCAGCAGGAGGAGGAATGGAGGAGTAGGCGAGCAGCTATTGTTTGACGTAATAGCTGGTGGCAGAGTGGCAGCAGAAGGTAAATCATCTGTGTACCCTGGCAGTGGGAAACACAGACAGACAGCAGCAGCAGCAGCAGCAGGAGGAGGTATGGAGGAGCAGTGTGAGTGTGGCAGCAGGTAGGCAGCGTGAGATAATAGCCCTGGTACCTAGCGGTGATACCAGGGCTGTAAATAAACACAACAGGAGGTCCCAGACAGCGGTCGTGCAGCCCACATTGTGTCCAATACACAACTGGGACAACACAGTTTTCAACCCGGGCACCTCAGAAAAATTAAACCTTTTTTTTTTTTAATGGTTTGTTTGGTTTTGGTTTTGCAACCAATATAGCTATTGTTTGACGTAATAGCTGGTGGCAGAGTGGCAGCAGAAGAAGGTAATTCTGTGTACCCTGGCAGTGGGAAACACAGACAGACAGCAGCAGCAGCAGCAGGAGGAGGTATGGAGGAGCAGTGTGAGTGTGGCAGCAGGTAGGCAGCGTGACATAATAGCCCTGGTACCTAGCGGTGATACCAGGGCTGTAAATAAACACAACAGGAGGTCCCAGACAGCGGTCGTGCAGCCCACATTGTGTCCAATACACAACTGGGACAACACAGTTTTCAACCCGGGCACCTCAGAAAAATTAAACCTTTTTTTTTTTAATGGTTTTTTGGTTTTTGGTTTTACAACCAATATAGCTATTGTTTGACGTAATAGCTGGTGGCAGAGTGGCAGCAGAAGAAGGTAATTCTGTGTACCCTGGCAGTGGGAAACACAGACAGACAGCAGCAGCAGCAGCAGGAGGAGGTATGGAGGAGCAGTGTGAGTGTGGCAGCAGGTAGGCAGCGTGACATAATAGCCCTGGTACCTAGCGGTGATACCAGGGCTGTAAATAAACACAACAGGAGGTCCCAGACAGCGGTCGTGCAGCCCACATTGTGTCCAATACACAACTGGGACAACACAGTTTTCAACCCGGGCACCTCAGAAAAATTAAACCTTTTTTTTTTTTTAATGTTTTTTTGGTTTTTGGTTTTACAACCTATATAGCTATTGTTTGACGTAATAGCTGGTGGCAGAGTGGCAGCAGAAGAAGGTAATTCTGTGTACCCTGGCAGTGGGAAACACAGACAGACAGCAGCAGCAGGAGGAGGTATGGAGGAGCAGTGTGAGTGTGGCAGCAGGTAGGCAGCGTGACATAATAGCCCTGGTACCTAGCGGTGATACCAGGGCTGTAAATAAACACAACAGGAGGTCCCAGACAGCGGTCGTGCAGCCCACATTGTGTCCAATACACAACTGGGACAACACAGTTTTCAACCCGGGCACCTCAGAAAAATTAAACCTTTTTTTTTTTTTATGGTTTTTTGGTTTTTGGTTTTACAACCAATATAGCTATTGTTTGACGTAATAGCTGGTGGCAGAGTGGCAGCAGAAGAAGGTAATTCTGTGTACCCTGGCAGTGGGAAACACAGACAGACAGCAGAAGGGCAGTACACAGCAGCCCACTGTAGGTGTAAAATGTGTGGCTGCAGGCGACGTAATAGTCAAAGTGAACCAGGCTGGCTTAGTGAGCAGGAGCCAGGAGGTGGTAAAGGGTGGTAAGGCACATTAACGATGGTTCCGGCAGCCAGTTCATGTCCCCCTCTCGCCGACAACAGGGGCCAGGAACTCGCCTTCCACCCACGCCTGGTTCATCTTGAGAAACGTCAGTCTGTCCACAGACTTGTGAGACAGACGTGAGCGTTTCTCGGTGACCACGCCACCAGCTGCACTGAAGCAGCGCTCGGACAGCACGCTGGAAGGGGGGCAGGACAGCACTTCCAGGGCGTACTGCGCCAGCTCGCTCCAGATCTCCATGCGCTTGACCCAATACTCCATGGGATCAACAGGGGCATCGCTGTCAAGCCCGCTGTACGACCCCATGTAGTCAGCCACCATGCGGGTCAGGCGCTGGCTGTGACCGGAGGAGGATGCTGCTGCATGCATCTCCTCTCTAGTCACTGCTGCCGGAGCCTCTACAGTCCTGTAGAGCTCGTGGCTGAGAGACAGCAGGTCTGTGGGGCGCTTGCCGCTGCTGGATGCAGGCACCTGCTGCTGCCTCTGTGCTGGCTGCTGGACAGTGGGGGTGGAAGGCTGGGGGAAGGCTTCCTCCAAGCGCTCAACAAGGGCCTGCTGCAAGCTCCTTATTTGTTGCGCTGGGTCTCCTCCTGCAGGCGGCAGGAACTGGCTCAACTTCCCCTTGAGGCGTGGGTCCAACATCATGCTGATCCAGATGTCCTCCCTCTGCTTCATCTGGATCACCCTGGGGTCCCTGCGCAGGCACGTCAGCATGTGCGCTGCCATTGGGAAGAGGCGGGCCACGTCTGCTGGCACATCGACGTCAGTGCTGTCCTCATCCTCCTCCTCTGCCGCCTCATCCTCTCTCCACCCCCGCACCAACTCAGCTGCGCTGTGCTGATCCCCCTCATCAGCAGCCAGGTCAGGGACCTCCACCAAGTCCTCCTCCTCCTCCCCCTCAGAGGTGGACTGCGCAGCTGGTTGCCGCTCCTGCTGGTCCAAGGCTGCCGCTCCCTGTTCCAGCAAAGCATCGAGGGCCCTGTTCAGCAGAGAAACCAGGGGCACCCACTCGCAGACCATAGCATGGTCCCTGCTCACCATGTTTGTGGCCTGCAGGAAGGGAGCCAGCACAAAGCACACCTGCTGCATGTGCCTCCAGTCATCATCGGGGACGATGGACGGGATGTTGCTGGTCTTGTCCCTTCTCTGAGCGGCGGAAACAGTGGCCAGGGCAAGGTACTGGTTGACAGCGTGCTTCTGTTCAACCAGACGCTCCAACATCGCCAGGGTGGAGTTCCAGCGAGTCGGAACGTCAAGGATCAGCCGATGGCGTGGCAGATCCAGCTCCTTTTGCACGTCTTCCAGGCTCGCACAGGCTGCAGCCGAGCGCCGGAAGTGACGCACAACATTCCTTGCCGTTTCCAGCAGTTCGCCCATCCCCTGGTAGGTGCGCAGGAACTTCTGCACCACCAGGTTCAGCACGTGGGCAAGACAGGGGATGTGGGTCAGGTTTCCCCTGTCTATTGCGGCAACCAGATTGGCCCCATTGTCGGCCACCACCTCTCCGACTCTGAGGCCTCTGGGGGTCAGCCAAATCCTCTCCTGCTCCTGGAGTTTGGCCAACACATGGGTTGCCGTCAGCTTGGTCTTCCCAAGGCTGACCAAGTGCAGCAGCGCTTGGCAGTGGCGGGCCTTCACGCTGCTGCTGAGGCGGGGGGTTTGGCCAGGTGTGCCGGAGGATGGCAGAGGATCGGAGGAACCTGCTGCAGTTCCCCTGACCCTGCGGGGTGGCACCACCCACTGTGTTGCTGCTGCTGCTGTGCCCGCTGCTGCTCTCCCATCCTCACCCCCTTCCACCAAGCTGACCCAGTGGACAGTGAAGGACAGGTAGCGGCCTGTCCCGAAGCGGCTGCTCCAGGAGTCCATGGTGACGTGGACCCTTTCACCAACCGCGTGCTCCAGCCCTCGCTCCACATTGGCCATCACAAAGCGGTGCAGTGCAGGAATGGCCTTGCGGGCAAAGAAGTGTCTGCTGGGGAGCTGCCAGTCTGGGGCTGCGCAAGCAAGCAGCGCACGAATGTCGCTCCCCTCCTGCACGAGCGTGTACGGCAGGAGTTGGGAGCACATGGCCCGTGCCAGCAAGCCGTTCAGCTGCCGCACGCGACGGCTGCTGGGAGGCAGAGCCCTAACCACCCCCTGGAAGGACTCGCTCAAAAGGCTCTGGCGTGGCCTTTTGCTGACACGGGAATCAGCAGACACAGCAGAGGAGGCCACTGAGGACTGGCTGCCAGAACAGGCCTCAGTGTCGGCGGCAGGAGTTGCAGAGGGGGGAGGAGCAGTGCGTTTCCGCACTCCTGCTGGTGCTGCTGGAGGAGCAGGAGGGCGGGTGGCTGCTGTTGCTGCTGCTGCTGCTGAAGGCTGTGCAGTGATGGGTGTGGTGCCACTGCCAGCACCAGATGCCTTCAGCCTCTGGAACTCCTCATGCTGGTGGACATGTTTAGCCACAAGGTGGTTGATGAGCGAGCTGGTGCAGAACTTTAAGGGGTCTGCACCTCTGCTCAACTTCCGCTGACAGTGGTTGCAAGTGGCGTACTTGCTGTACACAGTGGGCATGGTGAAATATCGCCAGATTGGTGACTTAAACATCCCCCTACGGCATGGAAGCGCTGCTGCCTGTCTCCCTGTGGTGGTTGGGGGGGGGGCTTGGGGGGCTTGGGTGCGGCTGGTGGTGGTACTGGCAGATGCTGCTGCTGCTGCTGCTGAGCCTGAGACACCAGCAGGCTGTGGGACCTGCCTACTGCTGCTGCCAATGCTTGCAATGATGCGCCTCCTTGCAAGGCCCACAAGAGCATCCTCCTCCTCCTCCTCAGAGCTGCTGAGGACGACATCCCCTGGAGGTGGTGGCACCCAGTCTCTGTCTGTCACCGGGTCATCATCATCCTCCCCCTCCTGAAACATGTCCTGCTGGGATGAGGACCCCCCAAACTCCTCTCCTGATGCATGGATGGGCTGCTTGACTGTCGCCACAGTCTTGCTGTCCAATCCCTCATCCCCCAAAGTGCCCATCAGCATCTCCTCCTCAAAATCGCCAACAACAGCAGACAATTGACTCATGATGCCTGGGGTCAAAAGACTGCTGAATGACAGGTCGCCAACTGACGGTGAACTGGCCTCCTCCCCAGGCCCTGCTGGGCGGCTGCTGCGAACAGGGGTGGTGGTGGTGGTGGTGGTGGTGGTGAGGGTGGAGGCCTCGGATGCAGAGCTGATGGCGGGCTGCTCATCCTCCGTCATGATATGCACCACAGTGTCTGCATCCTTTTCCTCAATGGGACGTTTCCGACCCGGCTGGAGGAAAATGGGAGCAGGTGCTACACGCTGCTGCTGCTGTGTCTCTGCAGCGTGAGTTGCAGATGCTCCTGCTGGGCGGCGCCCAAGGCGTCCACGGCCAGTGGCTATGGGAGGAATGTTAGCCACTGACGCTGCTGCTGCTGCGGAACTGTGCATGGTGGCGCGCCCGCGGCCGCGGCTTGCCACAATGCTGCTCCCTCTCCTCCTGATTCCCTTGCTGCCCTTGCCCTTGCCCAAACCGCGCTGGCTGCCACTTCCAGACATCTTCAATGTTTTGGGCGTATAGACAAAAGTTTTTTAAAAGGGCGGGTGAAAAGTGGGGTACTTTAATGAGGTGAGTTGGTTGGTTGGTGAGGTGACTGAGTGAGTGTCCCCTAGTACAGTAAGTAAGTAGTAACAGTCAGGAAGTACAACTAGCAGTTACAATAATCAGTAGTAATCACAAGTAAATTTAGTGTGTGTACACTCAGACAGTGAGTGCACGCACGCAGGAGCTAGTAGCCTATGAACACAGTGACTGAGTGTCCTAGACTCCTAGTACAGTAAGAGTAAGTAGTAACAGTAAGTAGAACTAACTAATTACAATAATCAATCAGCGATCAGAAGGAAATGGAGTGTGGGTGTGTGTACACTCAGACAGTGAGTGCACGCACGCAGGAGCTAGTAGCCTATGAACACAGTGACTGAGTGTCCTAGACTCCTAGTACAGTAAGAGTAAGTAGTAACAGTAAGTAGAACTAACTAATTACAATAATCAATCAGCGATCAGAAGGAAATAGAGTGTGGGTGGTGTGTGTACACTCAGACAGTGAGTGCACGCACGCAGGAGCTAGTAGCCTATGGACAGTGACTGAGTGTCCTAGACTCCTAGTACAGTAAGAGTAAGTAGTAACAGTAAGTACAACTAACTAATTACGATAATCAATCAGCGATCAGAAGGAAATGGAGTGTGGGTGTGTGTACACTCAGACAGTGAGTGCACACACGCAGGAGCTAGTAGCCTATGAACACAGTGACTGAGTGTCCTAGACTCCTAGTACAGTAAGAGTAAGTAGTAACAGTAAGTAGAACTAACTAATTACAATAATCAATCAGCGATCAGAAGGAAATGGAGTGTGGGTGTGTGTACACTCAGACAGTGAGTGCACGCACGCAGGAGCTAGTAGCCTATGAACACAGTGACTGAGTGTCCTAGACTCCTAGTACAGTAAGAGTAAGTAGTAACAGTAAGTAGAACTAACTAATTACAATAATCAATCAGCGATCAGAAGGAAATGGAGTGTGGGTGTGTGTACACTCAGACAGTGAGTGCACGCACGCAGGAGCTAGTAGCCTATGAACACAGTGACTGAGTGTCCTAGACTCCTAGTACAGTAAGAGTAAGTAGTAACAGTAAGTAGAACTAACTAATTACAATAATCAATCAGCGATCAGAAGGAAATGGAGTGTGGGTGTGTGTACACTCAGACAGTGAGTGCACGCACGCAGGAGCTAGTAGCCTATGAACACAGTGACTGAGTGTCCTAGACTCCTAGTACAGTAAGAGTAAGTAGTAACAGTAAGTAGAACTAACTAATTACGATAATCAATCAGCGATCAGAAGGAAATAGAGTGTGGGTGGTGTGTGTACACTCAGACAGTGAGTGCACGCACGCAGGAGCTAGTAGCCTATGGACAGTGACTGAGTGTCCTAGACTCCTAGTACAGTAAGAGTAAGTAGTAACAGTAAGTACAACTAACTAATTACGATAATCAATCAGCGATCAGAAGGAAATGGAGTGTGGGTGTGTGTACACTCAGACAGTGAGTGCACGCACGCAGGAGCTAGTAGCCTATGAACACAGTGACTGAGTGTCCTAGACTCCTAGTACAGTAAGAGTAAGTAGTAACAGTAAGTAGAACTAACTAATTACAATAATCAATCAGCGATCAGAAGGAAATGGAGTGTGGGTGTGTGTACACTCAGACAGTGAGTGCACGCACGCAGGAGCTAGTAGCCTATGAACACAGTGACTGAGTGTCCTAGACTCCTAGTACAGTAAGAGTAAGTAGTAACAGTAAGTAGAACTAACTAATTACAATAATCAATCAGCGATCAGAAGGAAATGGAGTGTGGGTGTGTGTACACTCAGACAGTGAGTGCACGCACGCAGGAGCTAGTAGCCTATGAACACAGTGACTGAGTGTCCTAGACTCCTAGTACAGTAAGAGTAAGTAGTAACAGTAAGTAGAACTAACTAATTACGATAATCAATCAGCGATCAGAAGGAAATAGAGTGTGGGTGGTGTGTGTACACTCAGACAGTGAGTGCACGCACGCAGGAGCTAGTAGCCTATGGACAGTGACTGAGTGTCCTAGACTCCTAGTACAGTAAGAGTAAGTAGTAACAGTAAGTACAACTAACTAATTACGATAATCAATCAGCGATCAGAAGGAAATGGAGTGTGGGTGTGTGTACACTCAGACAGTGAGTGCACGCACGCAGGAGCTAGTAGCCTATGAACACAGTGACTGAGTGTCCTAGACTCCTAGTACAGTAAGAGTAAGTAGTAACACTAAGTAGAACTAACTAATTACAATAATCAATCAGCGATCAGAAGGAAATGGAGTGTGGGTGTGTGTACACTCAGACAGTGAGTGCACGCACGCAGGAGCTAGTAGCCTATGAACACAGTGACTGAGTGTCCTAGACTCCTAGTACAGTAAGAGTAAGTAGTAACAGTAAGTACAACTAACTAATTACGATAATCAATCAGCGATCAGAAGGAAATAGAGTGTGTGTTGTGTGTGTACACTCAGACAGTGAGTGCGCGCACGCAGGAGCTAGTAGCCTATGAACAGTGACTGAGTGTCCTAGACTCCTAGTACAGCAAGAGTAATTAGTAACAGTAAGTAGAACTAACTAATTACAATAATCAATCAGCGATCAGAAGGAAATAGAGTGTGTGTTGTGTGTGTACACTCAGACAGTGAGTGCACGCACGCAGGAGCTAGTAGCCTATGAACACAGTGACTGAGTGTCCTAGACTCCTAGTACAGTAAGAGTAAGTAGTAACAGTAAGTAAGTAGAACTAACTAATTACGATAATCAATCAGCGATCAGAAGGAAATAGAGTGTGTGTTGTGTGTGTACACTCAGACAGTGAGTGCACGCACGCAGGAGCTAGTAGCCTATGGACAGTGACTGAGTGTCCTAGACTCCTAGTACAGTAAGAGTAAGTAGTAACAGTAAGTACAACTAACTAATTACGATAATCAATCAGCGATCAGAAGGAAATGGAGTGTGGGTGTGTGTACACTCAGACAGTGAGTGCACGCACGCAGGAGCTAGTAGCCTATGAACACAGTGACTGAGTGTCCTAGACTCCTAGTACAGTAAGAGTAAGTAGTAACAGTAAGTAGAACTAACTAATTACAATAATCAATCAGCGATCAGAAGGAAATGGAGTGTGGGTGTGTGTACACTCAGACAGTGAGTGCACGCACGCAGGAGCTAGTAGCCTATGAACACAGTGACTGAGTGTCCTAGACTCCTAGTACAGTAAGAGTAAGTAGTAACAGTAAGTAGAACTAACTAATTACGATAATCAATCAGCGATCAGAAGGAAATAGAGTGTGGGTGGTGTGTGTACACTCAGACAGTGAGTGCACGCACGCAGGAGCTAGTAGCCTATGGACAGTGACTGAGTGTCCTAGACTCCTAGTACAGTAAGAGTAAGTAGTAACAGTAAGTACAACTAACTAATTACGATAATCAATCAGCGATCAGAAGGAAATGGAGTGTGGGTGTGTGTACATTTAGACAGTGAGTGCACGCACGCAGGAGCTAGTAGCCTATGAACACAGTGACTGAGTGTCCTAGACTCCTAGTACAGTAAGAGTAAGTAGTAACACTAAGTAGAACTAACTAATTACAATAATCAATCAGCGATCAGAAGGAAATGGAGTGTGGGTGTGTGTACACTCAGACAGTGAGTGCACGCACGCAGGAGCTAGTAGCCTATGAACACAGTGACTGAGTGTCCTAGACTCCTAGTACAGTAAGAGTAAGTAGTAACAGTAAGTACAACTAACTAATTACGATAATCAATCAGCGATCAGAAGGAAATAGAGTGTGTGTTGTGTGTGTACACTCAGACAGTGAGTGCAGTGCGCACACGCAGGAGCTAGTAGCCTATATGAACAGTGACAGTGAGTGTCCCTACGGGTACAGTAAGAGTAAGTAGTAAGTAAGTACAACTAACTAACAATAATCTATCAGTAATCAGAAGGAAATAGAGTGTGTGTACACACAGACAGTGAGTGAGTGCACACACGCAGGAGCTAGCTAGTAGCCTATAAACAGTGACAGTCAGTGAGTGTCCTACTCCTAGTACAGTATAACTACAATACTATTAGTAAAGGACAGCAGAAATACTGGTATAGATGAGAGAAATAAACAGAGGACAGCTGCCCACAGAGGCAAGGCCCCCCTGAGGCCTAAACCTGTAAGCTTGCAGCAGCTGCCTGTCTCTAATGTAACACACAAGCTACTAACTAAAATACAATGTCTATCTAACTAACAACAATATAGGTGTGTATAGGAGGTGTATGTGAGCAAAAACGCTAGGTAAATGACCACAATAGAGCTCTTGCTAAGCCAAAGCACAAAGGAGCAACTCTCTCTCTGTACAAGTCTCAGGCAAGCACGGAGAAACGTAACATGGCGGCCGCTATTTATAGGGTAGGGGCTGGCCAGGGTCCCCCTCTGTGATTGGCTGCCGTCAGAGGGCCTGGGAGCCCTCTGATTGGCTCTAAGGACATCAATCTGGGCTATGACGCTATTCGAGCTCGGTACCGAGCTCGAATAGCGCCGGGTTGCTCGAATAGCTCGAATAGTGAATGGGCTATTCGAGTGTACTCGGATAGCCCATTCTAAAAGCTCCAGCTATTCGGAGCTCGAATACCGAGCTCGAATAGCTGAAAAAGAGCTCGAATATTCGAGCTACTCGAATATTCGAGCTCTGCTGAGCACCACTGCTAGCAATTAATGCGGTCATGCTGTCAAGCGGAAAAGTTGACGCATGGATCAATGTTAGGTAGCCGCCGACTTTAAGGGTTAATAGCAAAGCCCCCTTAATTGCTAAGAGCCTCAAATTTGGAGAATGTATTAAGGAGATCAGAAGGAATAAGAGGAAAAATTTTTTTTCAAAAAGACCTTATAGTTTTTGAGAAAATCGATGTTAAAGTTTCAAAGGAAAAATATATACATTTAAAAACCCGCCGACTTTAACGGTTAATAGCAAAGCCTGCTTAAAATTTAGGAACACCAAATTCACAGGGTATATTAAGGGGATCAGTGGGAATAAGAGGAAAAATTTTTTTTTCAAAAAGACCTTATCGTTTTTGAGAAAATCGATTTTTAAGTTTCAAGTGCAAAAATGTCTTTTAAATGCGGAAAATGTCAGTTTTTTTTGCACAGGTAACAATAGTGTTTTATTTTCATAGATTCCCCCAAGTGGGAAGAGTTTTACTTACTTCGTTCTGAGTGTGGGAAATATTAAAAAAAAACAACGTGGGGTCCCCCCTAACAGACCTCTTTAACCCCTTGTCCCCCATGCAGACTGGGATAGCCAGAATGCGGAGCACCGGCCGCGTGGGGCTCCGCACCCTGACTATACCAGCCCGCATGGTCCATGGATTGGGGGGTCTCGGAAGGGGAGGGGCAGCCAAGCTTTCCCCTCCCCCTCCGAGCCCTTGTCCAATCCAAGGACAAGGGGCTCTTCTCCACCTCCGATGGGCGGTGGAGGTGGAGGCCGCGATTTCCTGGGGGGGGGTTCATGGTGGCATCTGGGAGTCCCCTTTAAAAAGGGGTCCCCCAGATGCCCACCCCCCTCCCAGGAGAAATGAGTATAGAGGTACTTGTACCCCTTACCCATTTCCTTTAAGAGTTAAAAGTAAATAAACACACAAACACATAGAAAAAGTATTTTAATTGAACAAAAAACATAACCATGAAAAAAGTCCTTTAATATTCTTAATTAACCATTAATACTTACCTGTCCCTTTAAAAGCCAGTTCCCACGCAATATCCTCGGAAATATACTAATCAGTTACAATGTAACAAAGTTGTTACAATGTAACAACTTTGTTACTTTGTAACTCCACCGCACCCGACGTCACTTGCCGCTCACCCGCCGGCCGCCGCATACACGCTAAGTCCCCGCCGGCTCCCGCCGTCCACTCCGCACACACATGTGGGAGAGGCGGGGAGGGCAGCGAGAGCCGGCAGGGACTTAGCGTCCTTCACCCGACAGAGCTCTGAGCTATATAGCTCAGAGCTCTCTAAAGCATCTTTGTATTTGGGCTCCAAGGAGCCCCATTGGTCCTTAGCAGACCAATGGGGTTCCTTTAAATCAGAAGGAACCCCATTGGTCTGCTAAGGACCAATGGGGCTCCTTGGAGCCCAAATACAAAGATGCTTTAGAGAGCTCTGAGCTATATAGCTCAGAGCTCTGTCGGGTGAAGGACGCTAAGTCCCCGCCGGCTCTCGCTGCCCTCCCCGCCTCTCCCACATGTCACCTATATACATGCTGGCACCCATGGGTGCCAGCATATATATGGGTGACAGGTGTGGGCGGAGTGGACGGTGGGAGCCGGCGAGGACTTAGCGTTAGTGTATGCTCTGGCCGGCGGGTGAGCGGCGAGTGACGTCGGGTGCGGTGGAGTTACAAAGTAACAAAGTTGTTACATTGTAACAACTTTGTTACATTGTAACTGATTAGTATATTTCCGAGGATGTTGCGTGGGAACTGGCTTTTAAAGGGACAGGTAAGTATTAATGGTTAATTAAGAATATTAAAGGACTTTTTTCGTGGTTATGTTTTTTGTTCAATTAACCACTTCCGGATTCCGGGTGGTTTGGCTGATCTGTGCTGCGGGGGCTCTTCAGCCCGCAGCACAGATCAGAAATCAGGCAGGGCGATCAGACCTCCCCCCTTTTTTCCCCACTAGGGGGATGTCCTGCTGGGGGGGTCTGATCACCGCCGCGCTGCTGTGCCTAGCGGGGGGGGGGGGGGGGGGCTCCTCAAAGCCCCCCTCCGCAGCACTAGTCCTCCCTCTGCCTCCTTCCCTCCCTCTCCCGTCCCCTGTGTGTGGCGCAGGACGGAAAGCCGTCCTGCGCCGGATAGGATAGGCTTTAGCCTATCAGATGCCGGCGATCCCCGGCCAATCAGTGGCCGGGGATCGCCGATCTCCTCTACGGCGCTGCTGCGCAGCAGCGCCGTATATATGTAAACACCGGGGAAGATCTTCCCCGCGTGTTTACATTTACCCTGCGAGCCGCAATCGGCGGCTCGCAGGGTGTTCACGGAGACACCCTCCGTGAACTGACATGGAACGGCCGCTCATACGAGCGGCCGTTTCCATGGAAACCACTTCAGGATTCAGGGGCGTAGTTAAGCGTACGCAGAATCCTGAAGTGGTTAAAATACTTTTTCTATGTGTTTGTGTGTTTATTTACTTTTAACTCTTAAAGGAAATGGGTAAGGGGTACAAGTACCTCTATACTCATTTCTCCTGGGAGGGGGGGTGGGCATCTGGGGGACCCCTTTTTAAAGGGGACTCCCAGATGCCACCATGAACCCCCGGGATCGGTTGAAAAGGGCGCCCGAGCTGCCTGTATGAAAAGGGCGCCGCCATACACATCAATGTTATTTTTGGAAATATGGGCTACAAGGTGTAGAAAAGGGCGCCCGAGTTTTGATATAGGCTACAAGTGGGCTCCCCTTTGTAGCCCATATTTTTTTGGCTACAAGGGTTTCAGCTACAAGCGGGCTCCCCTTTGTAGCCCATATTTTTTTCGGCTACAGTAAGGTGCCCCTCTGTAGCCCATATTATTGACTTTTTTTTGTAGCCGAAGTTTTTATATGGGCTACAAGCACTGTAAGCCGAATTATTTCATTCCCCCACTATCCATGGCGGCCTGGAGGGGGAATAGTAATTAACACATCCCGGAGTTTTTTTCTAGCCGCAGTTTGTATAAGGGCTACAAGCGCTGGAAGCCGAATTATTTCATTCCCACACTATCCATGGCGGCCTGGAGGGGGAATAGTAATTAACACATCCCGGAGTTTTTTTCTAGCCGCAGTTTGTATATGGGCTACAAGCGCTGGAAGCCGAATTATTTCATTCCCACACTATCCATGGCGGCCTGGAGGGGGAATAGTAATTAACACATCCCGGAGTTTTTTTGTAGCCGAAGTTTTTATATGGGCTACACCAGGCGCCTTGTTTTTTTTGTAGCCAAAGTTTTTATATGGGCTACACCAGGCGCCTTTTTTGTAGCCGAAGTTGGTATATATATGGGCTCCACCAGGCGCCCTTTTTTACCGGCGCCCTTTTCATGTAGACCCTGAACCCCCCCCCCAGGAAATCGCAGCCTCCACCTCCAACGCCCATCGGAGGTGGAGAAGAGCCCCTTGTCCTTGGATTGGACAAGGGCTCGGAGGGGGAGGGGAAAGCTTGGCTGCCCCTCCCCTTCCGAGACCCCCCAATCCATGGACCATGCGGGCTGGACGGCGGGAGCCGGCGGGGACTTAGCGTTAGTGTATGCACTGGCCGGCGGGCGAGCGGCGAGTGACGTCGGGTGCGGTGGAGTTACAAAGTAACAAAGTTGTTACATTGTAACAACTTTGTTACATTGTAACTGATTAGTATATTTCCGAGGATATTGCGTGGGAACTGGCTTTTAAAGGGACAGGTAAGTATTAATGGTTAATTAAGAATATTAAAGGACTTTTTTCGTGGTTATGTTTTTTGTTCAATTAAAATACTTTTTCTATGTGTTTGTGTGTTTATTTACTTTTAACTCCTAAAGGAAATGGGTAAGGGGTACAAGTACCTCTGTACTCATTTCTCCTAAGAGGGGGGGTGGGCATCTGGGGGACCCCTTTTTAAAGGGGACTCCCAGATGCCACCATGAACCCCCCCCCCCCCCCCAGGAAATCACAGCCTCCACCTCCAACGCCCATCGGAGGTGGAGAAGAGCCCCTTGTCCTTGGATTGGACAAGGGCTCGGAGGGGGAGGGGAAACTTGGCTGCCCCTCCCCTTCCGAGACCCCCCAATCCATGGACCATGCGGGCTGGTATAGTCAGGGTGCGGAGCCCCACGCGGCCGGTGCTCCGCATTCTGGCTATCCCAGTCTGCATGGGGGACAAGGGGTTAAAGAGGTCTGTTAGGGGGGACCCCACGTTGTTTTTTTTTTATATTTCCCACACTCAGAACGAAGTAAGTAAAACTCTTCCCACTTGGGGGAATCTATGAAAATAAAACACTATTGTTACCTGTGCAAAAAAAACTGACATTTTCCGCATTTAAAAGACATTTTTGCACTTGAAACTTAAAAATCGATTTTCTCAAAAACTATAAGGTCTTTTTGAAAAAAAAATTTTTCCTCTTATTCCCACTGATCCCCTTAATATACCCTGTGAATTTGGTGTTCCTAAATTTTAAGCAGGCTTTGCTATTAACCGTTAAAGTCGGCGGGTTTTTAAATGTATATATTTTTCCTTTGAAACTTTAACATCGATTTTCTCAAAAACTATAAGGTTTTTTTTCCTCTTATTCCTTCTGATCTCCTTAATATATTCTCCAAATTTGAGGCTCTTAGCACTTAAGGGGGCTTTGCTATTAACCCTTAAAGTCGGCGGCTTTTTTATATTATACGGGAGCGTAATATTACGCGATTACGGCAGACTGTGTAATTTCAATGGGAGTTTACTGTCTTACGCGTAATTTGTTACGCGTAATAACGTAACCTACGGTCTACGCGTAATTAATTACACGTAATACCGTAACCTTACACGTAACGCTTATGGTGCATTTGTAGTGAATTACGATGCGTAATTACGCTAATGCGTAATTTCGGCCCAGCACTGGACTCATAATCTTTAGCACATAATACATAGGAGGGAATGGAGGAGTCTAATGGATTACATTTTTTTTAACACTGTAGTTTAAACAGTACTCTTCCACTTTCAGACAAAAGAGTGAATGCAAACTGACAAGGAGATTGCCAGCTATAGTATTTTCCTCTTAGTGATCATCACGATCACCTGGTCATAGTGGCAGCCCATAAACACCCCTTATTGATCACTAGCGTGATCAATGGTGAGTGCTGACCACAGCTATTGCAATCTATGCCTGTCCATGGGAAAAATGCAGGACACAGATTTTAATAGCCACTGTCCTGAAACACTTAACATAATCATACCAATATATCTCTAAAATGTATTTAAAATATATGTTAAAGTAAGTCTGAAGTCATAAACCCCCCCCTTAACAAAACAGATATTTACCTAAGAAAAGGGAAGACTATGGGTCCTAATGAGCCTTCCCGTTCCTCTCACGGTCCCGTGTTCCAACACTGGATCCTCAGTTTAAATCTCCTGCCGCGAGAGGCTTCGGAAGTCTTCAGAAGCCCAAGTACTCCCGAGTACTGAAGACAGCGTGCTCGCGCATGTGCAGTACGGAGCAGCCCGTCTTTGGGAGCATTCGGGCTCCAACCCATCGGTCAGAGACTAACAGGGGATGCAGTGTTGGAATGCGGGGACCATAAGAGGAACGGGAAGGTTCATTAGGACCCAGAGCCTTCCCTTTCCTTAGGTAAGTATCTTTTTTTTTATAATTTCAAACTCTCTTTAACCCCTTTGGCGTTATGATTCTTTGCAGATTTTAGGGTCTAAAAGCAGTGCCATTTTTTGCATGCTTTTAGACCCTAAAACCTGGAAAAATAATGCTGCTAGGGAGTTCTGCAGCAGTCCAGCACTCACTCATATTCCCTGCAGTTCTCCCTCCATCCTCCGGGTGGCACTGCAACCCTATAGTGAGATTGCCGGCTGTCATCATGATGACAGACCACAATCTCATCAGGTGAAGCAGAGCCTCGAGGAGAGGAAGAAGAATGGTAGCAGACTTCGGGATCCCCCGGGCTCCTGGCATGTTTTTTCCACCCTGAGCTGAACTTGTGATTACCACTAAGGAAGTTATAAGTAAAAAATTATACGGTATACACTGTTTAGCTGTGTGTCTTAACAGTCTCTGTGTGAATGTTGAGTGTGTTCGAAAAGGTCTGTTTGTGCAGTTATTTTTTATTGGGTGTTTATTTGGGATTATTTTTTCTTGTTTTTTTTTTGTCCACAAGGGGCTGACATAGCCTCTATGTGACAGAATGACATCAGAGTATGCAGAAGTTTTCAGTAATCTTATCTGTCCTGCTGAAATTGCAATCAGAGTGTGATCAGCATAGTTAAAAAAAATAATGGGTCATTCACACTAGAATTTACATGCCTTGTGCGGAACTTTGTGTTCATGGCACATTTAATGTATTTCAATGGCAATGCAATTGATCCACATTTTTCTTAATTTTCATTTATTTGGGGATTTTTCTACATTTTTAAATCATGCTGCAGTGATGCATTTTTCTATTTATGATTTGTATGTAATGTAAGTCCCACTTGTTTTGCGAAAATTGCATCCTATTTTGATGCTGATTAGATACATTTTCATGTAAATTAACTTCATTGCTATGCACAGAAATATCTCAATCTGAAAAAAAGCAAAACCACAGAAGGAAGAAAGTACACAACACGAAAAAAATTGCAAAACGCAGAATCAGACATGCGGAAAAACACACCAAAAAAGGTAGAATGTGCATGGACTATTGTAAATGCCACCTAAATTACAGGAAACCTTAACTGGGAGGGATATGGGTGTTTCCTTTTAAGCAGCACAAGTTGCTTGGCAGTACTGCTGATCTCTTTGGCTGCAGTAGTGGCTGAATCACACACCTGAAACAAGCATGCAGCTAATCCAGTCTGACTTCAGTCAGAGAGAACCTGATCTGCATGCTTGTTCAGGGGCTGTGGCTAAAAGTATTAGAGAGACAGGATCAGCAACAGAGTCAGGCAACTGGTATTGTTTTAAAAGGAAAAATCCATATCCTTCATAGTTTAGGTTCCCTTTGAGTTTACTGGGGTGTTTTAAAACTAGAAAAGTGCCTTACCCACTGCATTAGCCCTGCCTTTAAATGGGCTACGTAAACTGGATCACTTCCATTTTACAGAAATGTTTGTCAAAAAGTTTCAAAATACTTATTTGTTTAGCAGTACTACTGCTGCAACAAGCATTTAAAGGATACCCGAAGTGACGTGTGACATGATGAGATAGACATGTGTATGTACAGTGCCTAGCACACAAATAACTATGCTGTGTTCCTTTTTTTCTTACTCTGTCTGAAAGAGTTAAATATCAGGTATGTAAGTGGCTGACTCAGTCCTGACTCAGACAGGAAGTGACTAAAATGCGACCCTCACTGATAAGAAATTCCAACAGTAAAACACTTCCCTAGCAGAAAATGGCTTCTGAGAGCAAGAAAGAGATAAAAAGGGGAATTTCTTATCAGTGAGGGTCACACTGTAGTCACTTCCTGTCTGAGTCAGGACCGAGTCAGCCACTTACATACCTGATATTTACCTCTTTCAGGCAGAGAAAGAAAAAAAGGAACACAGCATAGTTATTTGTGTGCTAGGCACTGTACATACACATGTCTATCTCATCATGTCACATGTCACTTCGGGTATCCTTTAAAGAGAGTCTGAAACCTTTTAAAAATCCTCTTTTCTGCGACTTTCCAGGTCGTGGATTTTGCTGCCCAGGGAGGCAGAGCTTAGTGATTTAGCTCTGCCTCTAGTCGCGTCAGTCTCCGCGCGGATCTCTGTCTTTCCCCAGCCCTGAGAGCGGCGGGGAGAGGCGGCGATCAGCGGGATTGAAGGGATTATAGGCAGAGCTCTGCCTCTACACAGAAGCGCTCCCCAAATTTTGCCCCAGGGATTTGGGGAGTTTATCTCGTTCTACTGCTGGAATGCGGCATTTTAGCTAGGCTGATACTGCTTTACATAAATGTCTAATAAAAAGAGGATTTTTAAAAGGCTTCAGACTATCTGTAAATTAATGGAGAAGTAAATCTCCCAAAATCACCATAAAGATCTTAAGAGCTCCTGTGCTCTGGCAACCCCCAGATGTCCTGCATTCTTATGGGAATGGAAGACATGAAGAATTTTAAATCGAAACTGTAATGGTACAAAGAGAACTCCCTCAGGTTTCTCCTCAGGAGCCTCCTGCTGATAAGAGCTTAGAGTAGAAGCCCAATCCTCCCAAGTTTCTGTAGCAGCCAGTATCACTTTTTCGGGGAGGATGCTTTCAGGGGTCGAGGGCTGTATAGTCTCGGGCTCAAAACATCTGGATAGTGCGTCTGCCTTGACGTTTTTACTACCAGGTTTGTAGGTAATAATGAATCTGAACCTTGTAAAAAACAAAGACCAATGGGCTTGTCTAGGACTAAGACGTTTGGCACCTTCAATATACTCTAAGTTCTTGCGATCGGTGAAAACTGTTATAGTATGTTCAGCCCACTCGAGCCAGTGTCGCCATTCCTCAAACGCGAGTTTGATGGCCAACAGTTCTCGATTCCCTATGTCATCATTTCTCTCAGCAGGGGAAAATTTCCTAGAGAAAAATGCACATGGATGCAACCTGCCTTGCAGACCAGAGTGCTGAGACAATACAGTCCCCACTCCGATCTCTGAAGCATCCACCTCAACAATGAAAGGGAGCGTGATATCCACATGTCTCAAAATGGGAGCGTAGCAGAACAATTTCTTAAGTGTTGAGAATGCAGATTGTGCTTCTGCTGACCAATTGTAAGTATCTGCTCCCTTTTTGGTAAGTTCTGTGAGGGGTGACACTACAGCAGAAAATCCTTTAATAAACTTTCTGTAATAGTTGGCAAAACCAATGAATCGCTGGAGTGCCTTCAACCCTAAAGGCTGTGGCCACTCCAAGACAGCAGAAACCTTCTTGGGGTCCATAGAGAGTCCGGCAGTGGAAATTATGTACCCCAGGAAAGGAACCTCAGAAACTTCAAAAAGATATTTCTCAAGTTTGGCATACAAGGAATTTTGTTGTAGTTTCTTTAGTACATATTTCACATGCTCCCTGTGCTCAGAAATACTAGATGAGAAAATAAATGAGTATGTCATCTAAGTATACAAGGACTAACGCCCCAGAACCTCTCTAAAAACTTCATTAATCAGTTCTTGGAAGACGGCAGGTGCGTTGCACAGCCCGAAGGGCATCACCAGGTACTCGTAGTGCCCGTCGGGTGTGTTGAATGCCGTCTTCCACTCGTCACCCTCTCTTCACCCTCTCTAATGCGAACCAGGTTGTATGCTCCTCTGAGATCAAGCTTGGTGAAAATACTGGCATCAGTAATCTGAGAGAACAAGTCATCAATCAGAGGGAGGGGATAACGATTCTTTACAGTAATTTTGTTCAACTGTCTGTAATCGATACAAGGCCGAAGTCTGCCATCCTTCTTTTTTACACAAAAGAAGCCTGACTTGGCCGGGGACCTGGATGGACGGATGAACCCTTAGGCCAAGTTTTCTTTAATATACTTAGCAAGTTTCTATGGCCCAGAAAGGTTATACAAATGGCCTCTGGGATTCATACAACCTGATCTCAACTCAATGGGGCAGTCAAAACTTCGATGAGGAGGAAGTTTATCTGCCGCTTTGGGACAGAAAACATCAGAAAAGTCTAAATACTGGGTAGGCAACCCCTCTACATGAACCTTGGTAGCACAAATGGGGACTTTTTCCATACAATGATGATGGCAAAAAGAGGACCAGCTCAACAGTTGTCCGGAACTCCAGTCGATCGGAGGGGAATGTTTTTGAAGCCACGGCATACCAAGAATCACTGTGGAGGTAGCCATCTTAAGAACAAAGAATTGTATTTGTTCTCTATGCAAAACTCCAATCTGACACAATAATACAGGAGTGTGAGAGAGAGGTTGTTTGCCCTGTAGTGGTGAATCATCCACTGCAGTAATCACAATCTGACGTCCCAAGGAAAGGAAGGGAAAACCAAACTTGACAGCAAAATCATAATCCATAAAATTAGCTGCAGAACTACAGAGTCTATAAATGCCTGGGTGGACCGGACTTGAACCTCCCAAGTGATAGAACACGGGAGCAGTAAGCGATTATTTTTTAGAGGTAAGACAGAATCGCCTAGGGTAGTACCTCCAGCTACACCTAGGCAATAGAGTTTTCCACCTTCCTGGGACAATTTTGTACCATATGACCCTTCTCAGCACAATACAGACAGAGTCTTTCAGTACGTCTCCTGTTTTTCTCAACCTCCGAAAGCTTGGATTGTCCAATTTCCATCTGTTCATCCTGAGGAGGAGAAGAAGGAGCAGAGAAAGGAATATGAGAGTGCTTTCTTGGCGGTCTAGCTCGAGTCTGTCTTTGATAACGGACTCGCCGATTAATCTTAACCGCTAAAGAAATCGCCTCATCCACTGTTTTGGGTTCTGGGTGGCTTAACATTAGATCAGCAACAGCATCAGATAATCCTGATAGAAAACAATCTAATAAAGCATACTGCCCCCATCTGGCTGATACTGCCCATTTCCTAAACTCAGCAGCGTAAGTTTAAACAGTATTGAGCCCTTGTCGGAGCATTTTGAGCTTCCTTTCTGAAGTCATAACTCAATCAGGATCGTCATATATAATTGCCATAGCTTTAAAAAATTCCTGAACAGAAGTTAAGGCCTCATGACCAGTGGGAAGGCTGTAAGCCCATGTCTGCGAGTCTCCAGATAATAACGTCTTTAAAAAAGTAACTCGCTGAGTCTCAGAGCCTGAAGACACCGGGCGTAACTCAAAATATGATAAGCAACGATGTTTAAAGTTCTGGAAGTCAGACCGGTGCCCTGAAAATCTTTCAGGATGAGGCATCCTGAGCTCACTTACTATAGGGGATGACACTGTTGTATTGGCCTTTTGAAGTCGGGTCACTACCTCAGATAATAAATTAATCTCAGTCTGCTGTGTGTTGACCGCATTGGTAAGATCGTTTACGGTTCTGGTCAACAATTTGACCTGAGTGCACAGTGTCTCCATAGACATGTTGGTCTGCTGTTCTGTAACGATTTGTGTCAGCAAAAGGCAGAATTCTGATTATTAGGTGATCTGCAGTATCACCAATAATGCAGAAGTATACCTGATTATAAGATGATCTGCAGAATCACCTATAATGCTGGTATATCAGAAGTTGCCGTGACAACAAATACAAAAGGTGTAACAGGTGTAACGTGCTTGGAGCAACAGTAATGCAGATAGCTCACCAGAGGAGCTGGTGACTACTATCAGTAAAGTAAGCCTCACCAGTGGAGCTGGTGAGCACTTACCAGTGCAGGAGCTATTACCAGAGGAGCTGGTAAATGATAACAAATACAATAGTTCTCACCAGAGGAGCTGGTGTATGATAACAATGTAATAGTTCTCACCAGAGGAGCTGGTGTATGATAACAATGTAATAGTTCTCACCAGAGGTATTGGTGGAGACTATCAAAACAGAAGTCCTTACCAGAGGAGCTGGTGGGCACTAATAGTAATAACCTCACCAGTGACAAGGGCTCACTGGTGAGTAGAGTAGTCAGACAGATCGGTTTGGCAACAGACAGGAATATACAGTACAGAATCGGCAGGCAAGAGGATCAAGGTAATACAGGCAGTGGCGTACCTAGGGCATTTGACACCCGGTGCTGGGTATTATAAGACACCCCCCCCAAAAAAGTAAAGGGTAAAAAAATGGGTGGCGCTACAACATGCGGCGCGCGTCAAAAAAATGGGCGTGGCCATGACCGGATGAGGGCAGAGCTAACTGTAATTTGACGTGAACCCGGGTGAGAGTGATATGGAGGCTGCCATATTTATTTCCTTTTAAACAATACTAGTTGCCCTGCTGATCTATTTGGCTGCAGTAGTGAACTGAATAACACCAGAAACAAGCATGCTTGTTCAGGGTCTGTGGTTGAAAGAATTAGAGGCAGAGGACCAGCACGGCAGCCAGGCAACTGGTATTGCTTAAAAGGAGATAAATATGGCAGCCTCAATATTATTCTCACCTCGGGTTCCCTTTAAAAGTGCAATGCAAAGACAGTGGACCCAAGTTTTGGTGACCCTTTCCCCAGAAAATTCACATAATTGTGCAGGTTTTCTGAAGAAAATACACGTAATGTGTGCAGATTTGCCCAGAGAATACGTTCAATCATGTCGGCAGATTTGCCCAGAAAATACATGCAATCATGTCTGCAGATTAGCCCAGAGAATACGTTCAATCATGTCGGCAGATTTGCCCAGAAAATACATGCAATCATGTCGGCAGATTTGCCCAGAAAATACATGCAATCATGTCTGCAGATTTGCCCAGAAAATACATGCAATCATGTCGGCAGATTTGCCCAGAAAATACATGCAATCATGTCGGCAGATTTGCCCAGAAAATACATGCAATCATGTCGGCAGATTTGCCCAGAAAATACATGCAATCATGTCTGCAGATTTGCCCAGAGAATACGTTCAATCATGTCGGCAGATTTGCCCAGAAAATACATGCAATCATGTCGGCAGATTTGCCCAGAAAATACATGCAATCATGTCGGCAGATTTGCCCAGAAAATACATGCAATCATGTAGCAGATTTGACCAGAAAATACATGCAATCGTGTGGCAGACCTGTCCACAAAACACTTCAATCGTCAATAGTTGCCCCCAGTATAGCTAGTATAGTTGCCCCCTGTATAGCTAGTATATTTGCCCCCTGTATAGCTAGTATATTTGCCCCCTGTATAGCTGCCCCCAGTATAGCTAGTATAGCTGCCCCCAGTATAGCTAGTATAGCTGCCCCCAGTATAGCTGCCCCCAGTATAGCTAGTATAGCTGCCCCCAGTATAGCTAGTATAGTTGCCCCCAGTATAGCTGCCCCCAGTATAGCTCCCCCCAGTATAGCTAGTATAGCTGCCCCCAGTATAGCTAGTATAGCTGCCCCCCAGTATAGCTGCCCCCAGTATAGCTAGTATAGCTGCCCCCAGTATAGCTAGTATAGCTGCCCCCAGTATAGCTAGTATAGCTGCCCCCAGTATAGCTGCCCCCAGTATAGCTAGTATAGCTGCCCCCAGTATAGCTGCCCCCAGTATAGCTAGTTTAGTTGCCCCCAGTATAGCTGCCCCCCAGTATAGCTGCCCCAGTATAGCTAGTTTAGTTGCCCCCAGTATAGCTAGTTTAGTTGCCCCCAGTATAGCCAGTACAGTTGCCCCCAGAATAGCTAGTATAGCTGCCCCCAGAATATCTAGTATAATTGCCCCCAGAATAGCTAGTATAATTGCCCCCAGAATAGCTAGTATAATTGCCCCCAGTATAGCTAGTTTAGTTGCCCCCAGTGTGAGGAAAGCCTGGAAGGAGGGGTGGCGGGGAGGGGGGCCGGACCCCCCACCTCCCTCACCTGGGTCCCCTCCTTCTGGCGCTTCCCCCTCCTAATTAGCAGCAGCGGGCAGGAGTGGCGAAGAAGATTCACTCACCTGCTCCTGGCGATAGCGGCGGCGCATAGCGTCATCCTCACGCGACGCTGGTCTCCGACTTCTCTGTTGCTCACTGTGCTTCCGCCAATCAGGAAGCACAGTGAGCGGTGGAGAAGGCGGAGACCAGCGTCACGTGACGATGACGCTATTTGCCATCGCCTGGAACGCAGGAAGGAGGTGAGTAAGTCCTCTTGCCCGCTGCTGCCCGCTGCTGCCAATTAGGAGGGGGAAGCGCCAGAAGGAGGGGACCCAGGTGAGGGAGGTGGGGGGTCCGGCCCCCCTCCCCTCCGCTTTCCCCGCCACCCCTCCTTTCCGTGCTGCTTCCCCCTCCTGTCCTGCACATTACACAGGCCTCTGTGGGAGGCCTGATGACACCCCCTGGGGCTCCCGACACCCGGTGCGGGGCGCCCCCTGCCGCCCTATGGTAGGGACGCTACTGAATACAGGCAGAGTTAGCAAAAGGATCAGATGGCTATAGTACAAAGGCGTTCAGCGAAAGGGAAGTCAGAAGAGAGAGCCAGAGTCATACACAGGTATCAAGCAATATATATCAAATAACAATAATAATCCTAGTCTGTGTGAAATTCCCGGTTTCCTCCTGGATCAAAGCACACCGGATCTATCTAAAGGTCTGAGTGCTAACACGTAGCATTCGCAACAGCAGACACTTTGCAAGTGAAACCAAGCCACTTAAGAAGCGGAGGAGACCCCTCGGCCACGCCTCTGCTATCAGCCAATCGGAGACGCCGAAAGTCTTCTGCTGATGTCAGCCGACCAGCCGGTCAGCTGACGCGCCTCCTTCCCGCATAAAGATCTCGTCTGTGCGCGCGCGCGCACGCGACAAAGCTACTCTGTGAGCCACTGACAGTCCCCTCCCCGGCGTGCTAGACGCCGGAGGGACAGTAGACCTGCCTGACAGTGAAACCGAAGCAGCTGCGGAGGCATCCAGACTGCCCGCAGCTGCTTCTCCAGGGATTGTTACACATAGTCTATTAATGAGTGATTGCATTATGTACATGTCTGAGATCAATTAACCTATCAAGGTATGTTAAAGCAAATCTGGAGCGACAATAAACTTATGAGATAATGATTTGTATGTGTAGTACAGCTAAGAAATATAATTTTAGTAGCAAAGAAAAGAGTCTCATATTGTTTTCAGTGTAGGAAGAGTTAAGAAACTCCAGTTGTTATCTATGCAAAAGAGCTTCTCTGAGCTCCCTGACCCAACTTGGGTGGAAAACAGTCCTGTTTTCTGAAGCAATCAAACAACCAAGAAAAAGTGAGAGAAGGGTTGAGATAAGGTTTTACTGCAGGAATGTTCTAAGGGTCCTTAGCTCTGCTCTGTTTTATAGTTTAAATTACAGAGTGTGGTTTGTAAACTGCAAGCATGACAGACGGATGCAAAAATAACTGACTCTTTTCTTTGCTGCTAATGTTCTATTCATAATCCGTACCACACATACAATTAAATATATCATACATTTTTTTTTTTGCTTCAGGTTTGCTTTAGTGGGATTCAAAATCAAGAAATAAAACTGTGCAAACCCCCACTGTCAAGCCAGTGGCATATAGGACACGAATGCGATGAAGCAGACAAACAGAAAGCCACTTATCAGGAATACCTGTAGTAAGAAAGTCTGCTTGACATCCATGTAGTCCATGCAAACAGTAATCATTATTAAATCACAGGATAACACAGGAATCATCCTCTATATTCCCATTGGTCTGTAAACAGACCAATGGAGAGCCCTGGAGGGACCTTTAAGGTCCGTACACACGCCGGACTGCAGGCAACGACGGGTCGTCAACAACCCTTGGGCGGGTTTTAGGCAGACAGTCCAACGTGTGTACAGTCTTCCGGCGGACTGATACGGCTGTTTCTGAGCGATCCGCTGGGCGGACCGCTCAGAAACAGCCGTATCAGTCTGCAGACAGACTGTACACACGCCGGACTGTCGCTGGGACGCCCACCCAGCGGGAGGTGACGATGGACTCGTCGTTGCCTGCAGTCCAGCGTGTGTACGGACCTTTAAAGATGCTTTGTGGCTCTTAGCTATACTTAGCATAGCTGAGAGCTGTATGGAGGAGCATTGTGTGTGGTGTCGAGTGCATGCACATCTTCAATCAAGGTATCTTTGTTAGATCATTTCCAAGGATACTGTAGTGGGAACATTGATTAAAGATAAGTATTTTGGTTGGACTTTTCTTGTTGCAATTCCATTTTTTTTTTAACTCTTTATGTTAATGGGTAAAGGGTACGTCAGAAGCCAGAGGTGGCTTTAGAGTACGCGGGGCCTGGGGCGAGTGTCATATGCAGGGCCTAGAGACATATGCTGTGGATACACACACACACACACGCTGTGGAAGCACACACTCTGTATAGGTTAGATAGGTAAGTGCCTCCAGTATAGGTTAGATAGGTAGGTGCCCCGCAGTATAGATTAGATAGGTAGGCGCCCTGCAGTATAGATTAGATAGGTGCCAGCAGTATAGGTTAGATAGGTAGGTGCCCTGCAGTATAGATTAGACAGGTAGGTGCCCTGCAGTACAGATTAGATAGGTAAGTAGGTACCCTGCAGTATAGATTAGATAGGTGCCTACAGTATAGATTAGATAGGTAGGTACCCCGCAGTATAGATTAGATAGGTGCCTGCAGTATAGATTAGATAGGTAGGTGCCCTGCAGTACAGATTAGATAGGTGTCTGCAGTATAAATTAGATAGATAGGTGCCAGCCTGAAGTATAGATTAGATAGGAAGGTGCCTGCAGTATAGATTAGATAGGTAGGTGCCTGCAGTATAGATTAGATAGGTAGGTGCCTGCAGTATAGATTAGATAGGTAGGTGCCTGCAGTATAGATTAGATAGGAAGGTGGCTGCAGTATAGATTATATAGGTAGGTGCCAGCCTGCAGTATAGATTAGATAGGAAGGTGGCTGCAGTATAGATTAGATAGGTAGGTGCCAGCCTGCAGTATAGATTAGATAGGAAGGTGCCTGCAGTATAGACTAGATAGGAAGGTGGCTGCAGTATAGATTCAATAGATAGGTGCCAGCCTGCAGTATAGATTAGATAGGAAGGTGGCTGCAGTATAGATTAGATAGGTAGGTGCCAGCCTGCAGTATAGATTAGATAGGAAGGTGCCTGCAGTATAGATTAGATAGGAAGGTGGCTGCAGTATAGATTCGATAGGAAGGTGGCTGCAGTATAAATTAGATAGGTAGGTGCTAGCCTGCAGTATAGATTAGATAGGAAGATGCCTGCAGTATAGATTAGATAGGTAGGTGCCAGCCTACAGTATAGATTAGATAGGTGCCTGCAGTATAGATTAGATAGGTAGGTGCCAGCAGTACAGGTTAGGCTAGATATGAAGGTGGCTGCAGCGGTGGGGAGAGCGGGCATAGTAGTTAAAACTCATGTGTCTTCCTCTGATCCTTACAGCTACCATCTATTTCCTCTCCCAGCATTTGTGTATTGGTAACAGTGCCCCTTGTGGTGACATGAGGTCACGTCATCATAGGGGGCGCTGTTACCAATACACAGATGCTGAGAGGAAATAGATGGTAGCTGTGAGGATCGGAGGAAGACACATGAGTTTTAACTACTATGCCCCCTCTCCCCACCGCTGCAGAGGGTGCGGGGCCTCTTCAGGTGCGGGGCCTGAGGCAATTGCCCCACTTGCCAGCCCCAAAGGCCGGCTCTGTCAGTAGCCCTATACTCATTTCACCTGGGGACTCCCAGATACCACCATGAATGTACTCCCAATACCCCCAGGGTGTCAATGCCCCCCACCTCCTGGACACTGGAGGTGGGGAAGAGCCCCTTGTCCATGGATAGGACAAGGGCTCTGGGGGAGAGGGGGAGGCTTGGCCACCCCTCACTTCCAGAGCCCGCTCCACACCATTGACCAATTTGCGCTGGGCCCCAACTCAGTCCAGGCCTCCTATTCTGGCTATCGTGTGCCCATGGCTCCAAAATTACCCCTCAATGCTGGGAAGTAAATGGGCATCTATGGCAGAGCTCTAAAAAATTTTTTAGTGGCAATTGGCGTCTCCATCACCACTCGTTCGCCACTCCCCCATTGCAGTGGTCACTAGTCTCTATGAGACTGGCCACCCCTGCCGCCTCAAGGCCTTAGACAAATCCCTTTCACTGCAGAGGAATGGCATCAGAGGTTTGCCTCTCACTGTGTAGTGAGTACCTATTCTAGTCACAGAACACTTGAGAATAGGAGGCACACTTTCTTGACAGGTTACTGTGGAAAAAACTGAATAGGATTTGGTGGTTTTCATTGTATTAGTGATACAGTAATGTATTTTGTAAGAAGGGAAAATCATTTAATTGTCACTTGTTTAGAATTCAGTTACCTAGCATACAATGGTTTCATGACTGAGAGTATCTGGGTGGGCAAAAGAACAGCAAGTGCAAACTGATTAGCTATTGTATTGGCTAAGTGTAGAAACTGCTGGATAAAGCACCTATAGGCCTGTAATGATTGTTCATTATCATTCAGTCATCAGTTTGATTTTGGGACAGGTTTCCCTGCCTTCTGCTTTGATGAAAACGCGCGTGACATGTAAACGGCCATGGAAGAATTTATTGGCTGATTTTTTTATTGTTGTGAAAAGCCTCCTGTTACTCCTCCCATTTTGGATGACAATGATTGAGTGTCAGTATGTGGTTTTAATTTGAAAGTTTGAGGACTATTATTACTATGCATGTATAGAGTGCTAATATTTTCTGCAGTGCTTTACACGGCTGATCAAACAGTTCATGTCCTACAGAGAATCACACAATCTTATTTCCTTGACAGAGTCTAGAATCGGTGTTGAAAAATTAGCCACTTCACCTACAGACTGACTGGTTGGTATTTGAACTAGGACTACAAGACAAAAGTGATTAATATTATTATTAGTCTTGTTTGATATAGTTCCATTATTTTCTATAGCACTGTACAATGTAGTTACAAAACAGGATGCATAAGATAAATGAAGTACAACATACAGTAAGTATGATGATACAAAATATTTTACCATGCAAAAACATTAACTGATGTCCCCAATAGTAGGTGCAGAGGAAGCGACCATAGGGGCCCCGAAGGGTCCACCCTCTATCACAGTATTAGCTCTCTATTGGTCCTGTGCTGGTAATAATCACTTCTATAGATGCTTTGAATCTTAGTAATCATTAACACACTGTTCCCTATCCCCTGCTTGCATCTCTGACACTGTGGTTGTCCTTGGCAGGTTTGGTGGGCCGTATCAATTGTTATGTATAGAGTGCTTGGAGGGCCCCATGTAAAACTTGCACCAGGGCCCATAGCTCCTTAGCTACGCCACTGGATATCCCTTCCTTGTGAGCTCACGATCTAAAGTCTCGCACATATGCCTGACTACAGTCGGCTGAGGTAGCCGATAATGACAGCCTTAGCCAATAACCAGGCATTTGTACAGTGGCCCTGGACCTGCGATGCGTAAGCAATTCACCCGGCGGATCCACTCACCCCAGCGATGGCCGATTCTCTTGTTCACGCTGCTCCCCCACCCACAAAATGACTACATTCACGCATCACTCCGTCGTCTCTCTGCCCCTCCATAGCAACACAGTGCATCCTCAGCTACACAGCTGGCATGCATCTGGGCACCCCGGCCCAGAGATGTCACCCAATGGGATCGACGGCAACATCACAGGTGTGTACTTCTTAGGGGAAAAGGTCTTAGCTACTGTATCAACCAAAAGATGATTACAAAAAGCAATGTGGACAACATTGTCACACAAATTCTCTGCCAGTTGCCTGGCAGCCCTGCTGCCCTATTTGGCTGCAGCAGTGTCTGAATCAAACCAGAAACTAGCATGCAGCTAATCTCGTCAGATTTGACAATGATGTCAGAAATACCTGATCTGCTGCTTGCAGTTTCTTAATCTATGGCTAAAACTATTAGAGTAAGAAGATCAGCAGTAGAGATGGCCTGAACGGTTCACCAGAGAACTTGTTTGCGCAAACTTAGCTGGTTCGAGTTTGCAGTGAACCGCGAACACTTAACGAGTTTGACCTGCCCCCTATACTACATCATTGGGCTAAACATTGACCCTCTACATCACAGTCAGCAGACACATGGCAGCCAATCAGGCTGCACTCCCTCCAGGAGCCCTCCTCCCCCTTATAAAAGGCAGCAGCGTTGGCCATGTTCTCACTGAGACATTGGAGAGATAGGGAAAGCGATAGTTAGGAGGTTTGTTAGCTTGCTCCTTGCTGATATTTGTTGATGAAAAGCACCCCAAAACTGCGCTTTTGAAAGCTAATTGTCTTCTGATGTGTGTGTGTGTGTGTGTGTGTGTGTGTGTGTGTGTGTGTGTGTGTGTGTGTGTGTGTGTGTCACTGACACTGCATATACAGCCCTGTCTGTCACAGCTGGCCCTTGCTAATTGCTATACTGTGCCAGGCCCAGCACATTCAGTGCCTACCTTTCACTGCCTCTGTGTGACTGCACTTTGTATTATACCACCAGGAGTCAGGTCAAAAAAGTGTTCAGTACCTCACCTTTATCAAAATGAATGAGGCATGGATCCCGGAGGGCTACTGCCTGCCCAAAGACTAAGTCAGTCCCCACACACAGCATCTCTGCCTGCATGCCATGTGACTGCCTGCTGTAAGACTAAGTCAGTCCCCACACAGCATCTCTGCCTGCCGGTCGCTGCTGCCTGCCCCAAGACTAAGTCAGTCCCCACACAGCATCTCTGCCTGCTGGCCGCTGCTGCCTGCCCCAAGACTAAGTCAGTCCCCACACAGCATCTCTCTGCCCACAGGCCACTTGACCTTCTCCGCCACCACCAACAGGGTCCAGGACTCCAGGTGGATTCCTGAATTTTTATGGCTGCTGCTGCTAGCAGCGGCTGCTACCAAACATAATAATAGTTTTTCTGGTGCGTGTACATGCCTAATTTTTTTGGCTACACTGCAGGTGCAACAACAAAACAAAAGGCATGTACATGTGTTAATTCCCCTTCGTGATCGTTACCGCAGTGCCACAGTGAAGGGCTTGTGTATCACAATGAAGCAATGACCGGCTAGATGAGTGTGTTGGGGGCACACCTGACCCAAGATAATAAGGTCGTTGCTTCATTGTGGACAATTGTTCTGTCATTGAGCTACCTCAGCCCAACCATATGGGCTTGAAAACCGCCATCGCCTGCACTCTCACCATGGTGCGCACCAGTCCAGCACGGCCATCACTACACAAACAGCTGTGCGTTAAACAGTGAGTTTGGTCTGTCAGTGTGAAGCAGTACACTACTTACACGAACTGTTGATCCATGTATACACACGCAAGATGTTTTCAAGACCTCCAATTTAGCAATGCAATGTGATTTCTGCCTTTTAGGGATTATAACCCTGCTGTGTGCATTTCCCTGGGACTTTTAGCATGTATCCCCCTCCGCCATGCCCCCTTTCAGGTGTTAGACCCCTTGAAACATCTTTTCCATCACTTTTGTGGCAAGAAACAGTGTTTGTAGTTTTTCAAGTTCGCCTGTCCATTGAAGTCTATTGCGGTTCGAAAAGTTTGCAGGTTCGCAAACTTTTTTGGAAGTTCGAGTTCGAGGTTCGCGAACCGAAAATCGGAGGTTCGAGCCATCTCTAATCAGCAAGATAGCCAGGCAACTGGTATTGCTTAAAACAAAATAAATATGGCAGCTTCTATATCGCTCTCACTTCGGGTGTCTTTATTTGTGTTTGCTGTATAATAGAATGAAAATCATACCTCCCAACTTTTTGATATAGGTAAGAGGGACACCTTTATAACACACCCCTGCCACACCTCCATGCATGCCCTCGTCACACCCCTGGTCACACAATGGACCAATACAAATTAACAGGAAGGTATTTTGATTGGTCCGATTTCAATAATTTACATGAAATTTGAATACAAGAAAGGATTAGGAGGGGAACAATGTGCTCGCTCCTTTGTGTTGCTTAAAAATCCAGAGAACTCGATCTTTAGGCGACCACATGGGACATCTGTACACACGCTAAATTTTTGGCTGAGAAGGTCACGAATAGCCACCTAAGCTGAGATACCCTTAGCCTGTGTACAAGGCTTTAGTACTGCAAGAGGAAGGCCACACAAATGAAAAAAATCACATACAAACTCTGTGCATGCTGCTGGAAAGTGAACCCATAAATGCAGGGCTGCAGTGTAAGATTGCAAACATTCACACACATTTTTATCCAGGACGCTGTGTAAATTGGCTGACAGATCTAAATATACCTAATGTACTTCTTTGCTCTTTGTGCCTCATGCCTCAGTGCACTGCAGTGCTTTTTGAGTACATCCTGTCTCATTAGTCTTCATATAGACAACTCAGTCCTCTCCGTGTCTCATGCTTTTATATAAGATATAGAGAGGCTTGTGCCCCTGTGCTTATACCTCAATACAGGGCCAGCTTTAGGTTTCACAACACCCTGACTGAAGCTATAGATTTACATGTATGAAAATGTTAGATGCTTAAATTAAAAAAACAAAACAGTTTAAACATTAAATGCAGTGAACACAAAATCAGGATGAGGTTAACAAGCAAAAGGAAGGTACTGTAAGCATTACTGTGAGGGCAGCTACTTGGAAACATCCACTAGTTACCACAGAACGGTGCCCCCTTCCTTTGTGTTGTGGGTTGGGCTGTGGTTGTGGGCGGTGTCCCCAGGCGGTGAGAGTACCTGGGGAGCCACCCACGCCGTACCCCTTCCCCTTTATATGGCCTGCTGCTCCCAAGTCAGTATTGCTAGCATGTTCCCAAATCGTTGGGTGATTTTAAACTTAGGTTAGGGTGGGGACCCCGAGAGAAGGCTGCACGTGCCGTCCCTGCTAACATGCTTTGCAGCGTGGAACTGATGTCTCTCTCAATAAGAGAAGGGTAAGGTCCCCTAATAAGTTGAATAATGTGTAATGCATAAGTTTGCTTCCATTATTTGTATTGTGAGATGCATTAGTTCTTAATGCACCTGTTCTACTGCAATTAGCACAGTTGTGCCTTTGTGAGGCTTATTAGCCCTATGCAGTGAGTGTTTGTCAGGTGCATCTTGGTTAAGATGCGTCACCGTTTCATTGAATCTTCTGTTGCAAAACGTTGCCCTCTTCCTTTAATGTCCACAACTATGCCCCCCTTCCCTCTAGTGTCCCCAACTGGGATTCTAGTTTCTTCTAGTGTTCCCACTGAAGCCCTCCTCCTCTTCTAGAGTCTTCTCTTGGGCACTCCTAAGCTCTGGTGTCCCTATTGTGGCCCTCTTCCTTCAAGTTTCCTGATTATGGCCCCCTTCCAACTAGTGCCAATACTGTGGTCCCCTTCCCTAGTGTGAGGCCATCCCCTTGGGTGGCCATACTGTGGAGCTTTCCTCTCTGGTGTCCATACTGTTGCCCCTGCCCCTCTAATGTGTCTTTCATGTGGCCCCTTCCCCTCTAATGTTCCCTCTGTGTGTCCTTCATGTGGCCCCTGACCCTGCCCCTCTAGTCTCCACTCTGTGATTATATTCCCCTTTGTGCGTTCTGTCCTCCTTGAGCACTCACTGTGCTTCAATGCACTGCTGAGTCCCTGCCAGCATACTGATTGAGCTTTAAGAATTCTACTCCTAGAGCTTCTGGCAGCATGGATGGAAGGCAAGCATTCTCCAGCTTTCATCAGGAATCAATATTCAAGAAGCTGGAGAATGCCTGACTACTGTTTATGTTGCCAGGACCCCCTGTGAACTTTGTAAAGAGGATTCTTACAGGGAAATCATGCGGGCTGCCAGGGACATAACCATTTAATGGAAGGTGAAGATGGAGTAGCAATATAAGGCCAGCATCCAGACAGGTCCCTTCAAAAAGATCAGCTCCTCTTAAAATATTGGAATGTAATGCCCTGAGCAGCCACTCAGGTCATTCACGGTAAAGGTAACTCTCCCTCAATAGACTGTATCTATAAGTGTTAAATGGGGATATAGATATAGATACACTCACAATAAAAACAAGTGAGTTTTCATACACGCAGGCAATAAGGTGTTAAAACAATGAGATTTACATAAACAGCATAAGCATACACACTGGCAGTGAAAATAAAAAAAGAAAAACAACAAACCACTAATGTACACCACAGAAACACACTCATTAGATAAGTCTATCTGTCTACCTTTGTGCAAAGGCTTTGTGAAATAATACTGGCTGGTACTGACTCACAGTGCAGGAACTACTGGCCTTAATGGGATGGGAAGCTATGGGCCTCCAGAAGCAGGGACTGCATCCCCTTTTCCTAAACTACTTCCATTATCATTATGTATTTATATAGCACTGACCAGGGCAGCCATCAGGGGGGGCAACTGACACTGCAGTGAGGGGCCCCATGCTTCTGGGGGCCCTGGGCCCCCAAAAGCACTGGAAGGGTTTCGTGTGCTGGCTGCGGGCCTGTGGCTCACTAACTAGCATACTGGGCCACCACCTACACCTGGCTATCTATACTGGGGCTGGACCACCTATACCTAGCTACCTACTCTGGGACACCACCTATACCTGGCTACCTATACTGGGGCACCACCTATATTTGACTACTTATACTGTGGCACCTATAGCTTGCAACCTATACTGGGAGCACCTGTACCTGACTAACCTATACTGGTGCACCACCCATACCAGGCTACCTATACTGCCGGAAACTATACCAGGCTACCTATACCGGGGCACCACCTATAGCTGGCTACTTATACTGGGGGAACCTATACCTGGCTACCTATACTGGGGGCACCTTTGCCTGGATACCTATACTGAGGGCACCTATACCTGGCCAGGGCAGGGGGACGAGCTGAGACAGAAGGGGACAAGAGGTAACACAGGGGGATAAAAGAGGCACAGGGGCAACAGAGGCGGACAAAAGAGGCACAGGGAGAAAAGAGATGAGACGGGAACATGAGGTCACACAGAGGGACAGAAAAGAGGCACAAACTAAGGTGAGACAGAGGGGGACAAAAGAGGTACAGGAAGAAAGGAGGGGGGCAAAAGAGAATGAATAAAGGATAAGAATGGACCTATCTCATTTGTTAACTGGACACTACCTGTATTTTGCTAGTATTTGGCTCCACCCACAACACGCCATGGTCACGCCGACTCTTTGTCGCATCACGCTGTGCATGCTGTTATCTTCAGTGTCGAAGACATGCACATTTTTCGCTGTAGCGCACTTCGCACAGGGACACGGGGGTGGGGTGGCTAGTGGATGGGCACTGCAACCAGTGGGTGGGCCCAGGGAGGGGGGGCCCAGGCCTGATGATGTGTGAGGGGCCCCAAAATTTCTGATGGCAGCCCTGGCACTGACATCTTCCGCAGTGCTTAAAAAACCATATCACTAACCACTGAATCCCCACCATAGATGTAGCAGGATGCCTCTATGATAATCTATGCAAATACAAAGATACAGACGCCATTCAAATCAGAGCAGGGACAAGGTCCTCCAGCACCCAAGGCTGAGACACCAAAGTGCGCCCCCCCCATCCCAGCCGTCACACACTGATTGCTATTAGACTAAGAGGGCCACAGGGCCCACAACCTCCCCAACACCTTAATATCTAGTTATCTGGCTTGCAGTCACTGCTATGTATCCCCTTTTCTTATATCTTTCTTTAGGAATGACAACTGAATGAATTGTGCGCCCCCTCCTACACTGCGCCCCGAGGCTGGAGCCTTTCCAGCCTATGCCTCGGCCTGGCCCTGATTCAAATAGTGTCCTAAAAAAGATTGAAACCTAGGACCCTACCACTGCAAGGTAAGCGTGCTATCTGCTACACCTCCATTTATAAACTAGTGGTATTAGTTTGGTGATCAAATTATTTAGGAATTATAGGTATCCAGATGTTATACTCAGACAGCAATTGTCACCATTGAGATTCATGACAGATTTTTATTGATTTTAAGGTATGTGTGTTTTTATTTTATTTTACTTAAAGGGATACTGTAGGGGGGTCAGGGGAAAATGAGTTGAACTTACCCGGGGCTTCTAATGGTCCCCCGCAGACATCCTGTGTTGGCGCAGCCACTCACCGATGCTCTGGCCCCGCCTCCGGTTCACTTCTGGAATTTCAGACTTTAAAGTTGGAAATCCAATGCGCCTGCATTGCCGTGTCCTCGCTGCCTCTGATGTCACCAGGAGCGTACTGTGCAAGCCCAGTATGGTCTGTGTCTGCGCAGTACACTCCTGGTGACATCAGCGGGAGCGAGGACACGGGCGTGCAGGCGCAGTGGTTTTCTGACTTTAAAGTCAGAAATTCCAGAAGTGAACCGGAGGCGGGGCCGGAGCATCGGTGAGCGGCTGCGCAGGCACAGGATGCCTGAGGGGGACCATTAGAAGCCCCGGGTAAGTTCAGCTCATTTTCCCCCGACCCCCCTACAGTATCCCTTTAACAGTGCCACTACTTAGCTCAGTTGGAATAAGGAGTTTCAGAAACTTGCCTTTGATCTCTAGCAATGTGTTTCCCATACTGTGTTTAGTCATTTACTCCTATCTTAACGTATGCATTGTTTCAGTACAACCTACACAATTATCATATGCCCTGCCCACTTACACTTCCAATGTCCAATAAAGAAGCTGACTTCTCTGAAACTTCCCCTAGAGTCATAAACAGTCATGCAAACAGTAACTCCATTGAAAGCTGACAGCAGAGTGACCATATACTCCTGCAAGGCAGAAATTCTATGCACCTCAGTGCTCTATCTACTGACTCTGAGCAGGTGAGTGTCACTATTGATAAACATCACATGCTTTGTTAAGCAATGGTTTAGATACTTAGAACTAGAAATCATTGTTCTATTACAAAACTGTAGAATATATAGTAAGTTATCTCTAATGATTTGACTTGTTTTCCGTTTTTCGTTTAAATACATTTCATCAAATTTTCTGTATGAATGAGAAACTGGGAGATGCCAGGTACTTAATGCTATAAATGTCATATAGTCACACAGATTTATAGTGACTGTTCTGAAATACCAGTTATTCTAGTTAGGCTTCTATTTAATTGTCGCTTTATAAAGCCATTTCATATTCTCATATTATAACATTTCTAATTATGTCATTTGTTTTCTTTGCTTGAAGCACTTCTACCTTTGCTAAAGCACAAAGATCTATAGACGATCTTGGGCACCTTTTGCACGGATAAAGCGGACATTGCACCATGCATGCAGCATGCCGTGGCAAAAAGTGGGCATGGCCATGAAAGACACTGTGAGTGTAGTCAAATAATATATGTGATTCCAGCAGGGGCAGAGATGGATGTAATGGGGCCTCAGGCAAGGTAATAGAATTGGGGTACTTTTGTGGTCCTCTTGATAAGCTGAAGTAGAGAGAGGTCAAAGAAGGTGACGTGTGGGCCCCTTGACATCCACTAGGCCCCAAGAACCTGCCTAGGTTGCATAGTGGATGATCCTGCTCTGAGCAGGGGTGTAAGAAGAATGTAATGCCCTTTCTCCCCCCTTCAGCAGAACATTAGATGGGACCCTGTACAAGCTACACAAACACATACATCATACATATCAAAATAATCACTGTATTTAATAGGTTTTACCGCTTCTTGCGTCTTAGAAATGCTAGTTAAGCTGGCATCCACTAATTTGGCCTTATGCCCTCCCAAACAACATCATTTTGAAGTGTGGCCCCCAAACAGCATAGTTAAGAACAGTGTTCCCTGGCCCTGCAACAACATAATTAGGCAGATTGTACCATCAAACTATGTCTATTTGTAGAAGCCTGTCACTAGCTTGAGATTGCTCAATAAAACATTATTGTGAAACGAGTTACAGATTACATGCAAAAGGTAAAGATATACTGTACAAGGTTGGACATTGTGTTCTAGGCGCTGAGATCCTTGACGGCTGTTTTACGCTGTAGGTCATTTTTTGTCAGAGACTGTGTCACCATGCAGCAGTGCTTCCAGGTATTTAAACCCATGAGTGGCATCGCTGAGGAGTCCTATATTGCTGCTGCCAGATGGCCCGCTCCCCGTGTGCATGGTAAAGCATACATGGCGGTCACCAGGATAAAGCAGTAGCTGCGGCGCTGAGTACGGCCTGGGACCCACTAGTGGTAATTTGTGATAGTTCGCAAGGCTCTTGCGATTTCTGAAATTGCAGAGGTCCATGATTTTGACTGCAATTCTACAACCACTGAGGCAATTACTCCGGGATTGTTCCCAAAATGCTGCATGCTCTGCGATTGTAATGCTGCAAGTGGTACCACCCAAATGCGGTTCCACTGTTGGAGCACTTTTATGGCAAGTGCTGCAAAACCACTGCAAGTGGGTCCCAGGCCTAAATCTTTTTCTCTCTAGTACTATTAGCACCTCTATTAGGTAGCGATTTAACACTATTATGTCAAAACAGAAAAACAGGAGAGGGAATATTAAAGTCAAGGGAATGTAGGGCTGGTTCACACTATGAGCGTTGTGGCCTTTTTTTAAAATCACTAGCATTTTTAAAAGTGCTGTAAAAGCGCTTGTGTAATGAAATCCAATGTGAGTGTTCTCACATGAACGATGAGCTTTTTTGCCAATCACAAACGCGGGTCCTGCACTGATTGCGCTTAAATGCAAGGTATAGTAAAAATCAAATATTGCTTTAACCCCTTGAGGACCGCAGTGTTTAACCCCCCTAAAGACCAGCCTGTTTTTTCCTTAATTGGCCACTGCAGCTTTAAGACCAAGCTGCAGGACCGCACAACACAGCACACAAGTGACCCCCCCCCCCTTTTCCCCCCACCAACAGAGCTCTCTGTTGGTGGGGTCTGATCGCTCCACATTTGTTTATTTTTTTATATAAATATTTATTTCCTTCGATTTTTAACAAAAAATGCACTTTTTTTATTTTATCTCCCCTGCGCCCTCCCTCCCACCGCCAGCCAATCAGGGTGATCAGCTGTCATAGGCTTCAGCCTATGACAGCCAATCACTGTCCAGCCTATGGAGGGGACAGCCATGTCACACGGCTGTCCCCAGTACAGCGCTGCTGCCGATCGCAGCACTGTACATGTAAATAGACAGCGATTACTAACAGTCTTACGCCGTCTAACAGAGCTCCGCCCCCCGAGCAGGAGATGCGCGCGCATCTTGTGCGAGATCTCCTGCAAAGTGCAGCCCCAGGACTTGACACCAATTGGTGTTAGGCGGTCCTGGGGCTGCCGCCGCGGCCACGCCCATGGGCGTGGAGCGGTCCTAAAGTAGTTAAAGGCATTTTGAACAGCGATTTTAGCGATTTTGTGGGCATTTTTTAGCCAAATTTGCTTTACAATGCATTCAGTTCCAGGTCAAAGAGTGCACTACCTGTTAGTCTGCACACACAAAATTGCAAATCGCAAAACAAAAACACACACAAAAATAGGAAATTCACTCTTAAAATGCTAGGAATTGCTTAACAAAACTGCTCAAAAAAGCACTTAGCACTTGCAATTATGCTTGTGATTTGTAGTGCGAACTAGGCCTTAAAGGATGAACTTATGATAAAAAAGATGGAGACAGAGTTGCTCGGATACCCCTGATCATGAAGAGTGATCACGAGCATGACTTCGCCCACTTCCGAAATTGACTCATGATCATGGTCACGAGTAGGAAGGGATTACCGACTCGATGCAGTTTCGAGTTGAATAACCGCATGTAATCACAAATCACGAGTCAGTATTCTTGATTAAAAATGCACCGATTTTAGCAGTTAAAGGGACTCCGAGCTCAAAATAAAAATGAAATTGGTACTCACCTTGGGCTTTCTGCAGCCCAGTGTAGGTCGGGAGGTGCCACGACGGCGTCCTGGCTCTTCTCCTAGGCCTTCCCTCAGAAATGGCTGCCCGGCGGCTCCCCGCGACACTGGGACCGGGTGTCGGGCCCTTTCTTCCGTATACGTCACGTCTGACATCACCACGCCGGCCGCCTCGTGTCATCACGCCGGCTGGCGTGACAGTACTGCGCATGCGCGCTTAAATCGCGCATGCGCCGTACTGTCACACCGGCCGCCGTGATGGCACGAGGCGGTCGGCATGGTGATGTCAGACATGGCGTATACGGAAGAAAGGGCCCGACACTCAGAAGTGGCTGCCCAGCGGCTCCCGTCAACTCCCCGTGACACTGGGACTGAGTGTCAGGCTCCTTCTTCCGTATACGTCACGTCTGACATCACCACGCCGGCCACCTTGCGTCATCACTGCGGCCTGCGTGACAGTACTGCGCATGCGCACATAAATTGCACATGCGCCGTACTGTCACTCTGGCCGCCGTGATGCCGTGAGGCTGCCGGCCTGGTGACTTCAGACGTGACGTATACGGAAGAAGGAGCCCGACACTCGGTCCCAGTGTTGTGGGGAGCCGCCGGGAGGCGCTGGGCAGCCATTTCTGAGGGAAGGCCTAGGAGAAGAGCCAGGACGCTGTCGTGGGACCTCCCGACCTACATGAAGAGTGATCACGAGCATGACTTCGCCCACTTCCGAAATTGACTCATGATCATGGTCACGAGTAGTAGCGATGGTCGGAAATGCCAATTTCCGATTCCGCAGTAAATCCGCATTCCGCCATTGCCAATTACCGATTCCGCTTTCCGTCACCAATTTCCGCATTCCGATGCGGAATTTCCGCCGGAAATTGCGGAAATTCCGCCCGACTTTAACATCGATTTTCTCAAAAACTATAATGTCTTTTTGAAAACTTTTTTTGCATCTTGTTCACAAGATTCTGTTTAATAAACCCTGAAAATTTGGTGTTTCTAGGACTTACGAGGGCTTTGCTATTAATCGCTAAAGTCGGCGGATTTTTACTGTAATGTAAAATGCAGAAAATAGGGAGATGCGGACTTTCTGCATTTTACATTACAGTAAAAATCCGCCGACTTTAGCGGTTAATAGCAAAGCCCCCGTAAGTCCTAGAAACACCACATTTTCAGGGTTTATTAAACAGAATCTTGTGAACAAGATGCAAATAAAAAGTTTTCAAAAAGACATTATAGTTTTTGAGAAAATCGATGTTAAAGTCGGGTGAAATTTCTGCGATTTCCGGCGGAAATCCGCCTCCCGCACTTGTATTCAGTGGTGCTCAGCAGAGCTCGAATATTCGAGTAGCTCGAATATTCGAGCTCTTTTTCAGCTATTCGAGCTCGGTATTCGAGCTCCGAATAGCTGGAGCTATTCGAATGGGCTATCCGAGTACACTCGAATAGCCCATTCACTATTCGAGCTATTCGAGCAACCCGGCGCTATTCGAGCTCGGTACCGAGCTCAAATAGCGTCATAGCCCAGATTGATGTCCTTAGAGCCAATCAGAGGGCTCCCAGGCCCTCTGACGGCAGCCAATCACAGAGGGGGACCCTGGCCAGCCCCTACCCTATAAATAGCGGCCGCCATGTTCCGTTTCTCCATGCTTGCCTGAGACTTGTACAGAGAGAGAGTTGCTCCTTTGTGCTTTGGCTTAGCAAGTGCTCTATTGTGATCATTTACCTAGCGTTTTTGCTCACCTACACCTGCCATATACACCTATATTGTTGTTAGTTAGATAGACATTGTATTTTAGTTAGTAGCTTGTGTGTTACATTAGAGACAGGCAGCTGCTGCAAGCTTACAGGTTTAGGCCTCAGGGGGGCCTTGCCTCTGTGGGCAGCTGTCCTCTGTTTATTTCTCTCATCTATACCAGTATTTCTGCTGTCCTTTACTAATAGTATTGTAGTTATACTGTACTAGGAGTAGGACACTCACTGACTGTCACTGTTTATAGGCTACTAGCTAGCTCCTGCGTGTGTGCACTCACTCACTGTCTGTGTGTACACACACTCTATTTCCTTCTGATTACTGATAGATTATTGTTAGTTAGTTGTACTTACTTACTACTTACTCTTACTGTACCCGTAGGGACACTCACTGTCACTGTTCATATAGGCTACTAGCTCCTGCGTGTGCGCACTGCACTCACTGTCTGAGTGTACACACACAACACACACTCTATTTCCTTCTGATCGCTGATTGATTATCGTAATTAGTTAGTTCTACTTACTGTTACTACTTACTCTTACTGTACTAGGAGTCTAGGACACTCAGTCACTGTCCATAGGCTACTAGCTCCTGCGTGCGTGCACTCACTGTCTGAGTGTACACACACCCACACTCCATTTCCTTCTGATCGCTGATTGATTATCGTAATTAGTTAGTTGTACTTACTGTTACTACTTACTCTTACTGTACTAGGAGTCTAGGACACTCAGTCACTGTCCATAGGCTACTAGCTCCTGCGTGCGGTCACTCACTGTCTGAGTGTACACACACCACCCACACTCTATTTCCTTCTGATCGCTGATTGATTATTGTAATTAGTTAGTTCTACTTACTGTTACTACTTACTCTTACTGTACTAGGAGTCTAGGACACTCAGTCACTGTGTTCATAGGCTACTAGCTCCTGCGTGCGTGCACTCACTGTCTGAGTGTACACACACCCACACTCCATTTCCTTCTGATCGCTGATTGATTATTGTAATTAGTTAGTTCTACTTACTGTTACTACTTACTCTTGCTGTACTAGGAGTCTAGGACACTCAGTCACTGTGTTCATAGGCTACTAGCTCCTGCGTGCGTGCACTCACTGTCTGAGTGTACACACACCCACACTCCATTTCCTTCTGATCGCTGATTGATTATTGTAATTAGTTAGTTCTACTTACTGTTACTACTTACTCTTACTGTACTAGGAGTCTAGGACACTCAGTCACTGTGTTCATAGGCTACTAGCTCCTGCGTGCGTGCACTCACTGTCTGAGTGTACACACACCCACACTCCATTTCCTTCTGATCGCTGATTGATTATCGTAATTAGTTAGTTCTACTTACTGTTACTACTTACTCTTACTGTACTAGGAGTCTAGGACACTCAGTCACTGTGTTCATAGGCTACTAGCTCCTGCGTGCGTGCACTCACTGTCTGAGTGTACACACACCCACACTCCATTTCCTTCTGATCGCTGATTGATTATTGTAATTAGTTAGTTCTACTTACTGTTACTACTTACTCTTACTGTACTAGGAGTCTAGGACACTCAGTCACTGTGTTCATAGGCTACTAGCTCCTGCGTGCATGCACTCACTGTCTGAGTGTACACACACCCACACTCCATTTCCTTCTGATCGCTGATTGATTATCGTAATTAGTTAGTTGTACTTACTGTTACTACTTACTCTTACTGTACTAGTAGTCTAGGACACTCAGTCACTGTCCATAGGCTACTAGCTCCTGCGTGCGGTCACTCACTGTCTGAGTGTACAAACACCACCCACACTCTATTTCCTTCTGATCGCTGATTGATTATTGTAATTAGTTAGTTCTACTTACTGTTACTACTTACTCTTACTGTACTAGGAGTCTAGGACACTCAGTCACTGTGTTCATAGGCTACTAGCTCCTGCGTGCGTGCACTCACTGTCTGAGTGTACACACACCCACACTCCATTTCCTTCTGATCGCTGATTGATTATTGTAATTAGTTAGTTCTACTTACTGTTACTACTTACTCTTACTGTACTAGGAGTCTAGGACACTCAGTCACTGTGTTCATAGGCTACTAGCTCCTGCGTGCATGCACTCACTGTCTGAGTGTACACACACCCACACTCCATTTCCTTCTGATCGCTGATTGATTATTGTAATTAGTTAGTTCTACTTACTGTTACTACTTACTCTTACTGTACTAGGAGTCTAGGACACTCAGTCACTGTGTTCATAGGCTACTAGCTCCTGCGTGCGTGCACTCACTGTCTGAGTGTACACACACCCACACTCCATTTCCTTCTGATCGCTGATTGATTATCGTAATTAGTTAGTTCTACTTACTGTTACTACTTACTCTTACTGTACTAGGAGTCTAGGACACTCAGTCACTATGTTCATAGGCTACTAGCTCCTGCGTGCGTGCACTCACTGTCTGAGTGTACACACACCCACACTCCATTTCCTTCTGATCGCTGATTGATTATTGTAATTAGTTAGTTCTACTTACTGTTACTACTTACTCTTACTGTACTAGGAGTCTAGGACACTCAGTCACTGTGTTCATAGGCTACTAGCTCCTGCGTGCGTGCACTCACTGTCTGAGTGTACACACACCCACACTCCATTTCCTTCTGATCGCTGATTGATTATCGTAATTAGTTAGTTGTACTTACTGTTACTACTTACTCTTACTGTACTAGGAGTCTAGGACACTCAGTCACTGTCCATAGGCTACTAGCTCCTGCGTGCGGTCACTCACTGTCTGAGTGTACACACACCACCCACACTCTATTTCCTTCTGATCGCTGATTGATTATTGTAATTAGTTAGTTCTACTTACTGTTACTACTTACTCTTACTGTACTAGGAGTCTAGGACACTCAGTCACTGTGTTCATAGGCTACTAGCTCCTGCGTGCGTGCACTCACTGTCTGAGTGTACACACACCCACACTCCATTTCCTTCTGATCGCTGATTGATTATTGTAATTAGTTAGTTCTACTTACTGTTACTACTTACTCTTACTGTACTAGGAGTCTAGGACACTCAGTCACTGTGTTCATAGGCTACTAGCTCCTGCGTGCGTGCACTCACTGTCTGAGTGTACACACACCCACACTCCATTTCCTTCTGATCGCTGATTGATTATTGTAATTAGTTAGTTCTACTTACTGTTACTACTTACTCTTACTGTACTAGGAGTCTAGGACACTTAGTCACTGTGTTCATAGGCTACTAGCTCCTGCGTGCGTGCACTCACTGTCTGAGTGTACACACACAACACACACTCTATTTCCTTCTGATCGCTGATTGATTATCATAATTAGTTAGTTCTACTTACTGTTACTACTTACTCTTACTGTACTAGGAGTCTAGGACACTCAGTCACTGTCCATAGGCTACTAGCTCCTGCGTGCGTGCACTCACTGTCTGAGTGTACACACACTAAATTTACTTGTGATTACTACTGATTATTGTAACTGCTAGTTGTACTTCCTGACTGTTACTACTTACTTACTGTACTAGGGGACACTCACTCAGTCACCTCACCAACCAACCCACTCCATTAAAGTACCCCACTTTTCACCCGCCCTTTTACAAAACTTTTGTCTATACGCCCAAAACATTTAAGATGTCTGGAAGTGGCAGCCAGCGCGGTTTGGGCAAGGGGAAGGGCAGCAAGGGAATCAGGAGGAGAGGGAGCAGCATTGTGGCAAGCCGCGGCCGCGGGCGCGCCACCATGCACAGTTCCGCAGCAGCAGCAGCAGCGTCAGTGGCTAACATTCCTCCCATAGCCACTGGCCGTGGACGCCTTGGGCGCCGCCCAGCAGGAGCATCTGCAACTCACGCTGCAGAGACACAGCAGCAGCAGCGTGTAGCACCTGCTCCCATTTTCCTCCAGCCGGGTCGGAAACGTCCCATTGAGGAAAAGGATGCAGACACTGTGGTGCAACTCATGACGGAGGATGAGCAGCCCGCCATCAGCTCTGCATCCGAGGCCTCCACCCTCACCACCACCACCACCACCACCACCCCTGTTCGCAGCAGCCGCCCAGCAGGGCCTGGGGAGGAGGCCAGTTCACCGTCAGTTGGCGACCTGTCATTCAGCAGTCTTTTGACCCCAGGCATCATGAGTCAATTGTCTGCTGTTGTTGGCGATTTTGAGGAGGAGATGCTGATGGGCACTTTGGGGGATGAGGGATTGGACAGCAAGACTGTGGCGACAGTCAAGCAGCCCATCCATGCATCAGGAGAGGAGTTTGGGGGGTCCTCATCCCAGCAGGACATGTTTCAGGAGGGGGAGGATGATGATGACCCGGTGACAGACAGAGACTGGGTGCCACCACCTCCAGGGGATGTCGTCCTCAGCAGCTCTGAGGAGGAGGAGGAGGATGCTCTTGTGGGCCTTGCAAGGAGGCGCATCATTGCAAGCATTGGCAGCAGCAGTAGGCAGGTCCCACAGCCTGCTGGTGTCTCAGGCTCAGCAGCAGCAGCAGCAGCATCTGCCAGTACCACCACCAGCCGCACCCAAGCCCCCCAAGCCCCCCCCCCAACCACCACAGGGAGACAGGCAGCAGCGCTTCCATGCCGTAGGGGGATGTTTAAGTCACCAATCTGGCGATATTTCACCATGCCCACTGTGTACAGCAAGTACGCCACTTGCAACCACTGTCAGCGGAAGTTGAGCAGAGGTGCAGACCCCTTAAAGTTCTGCACCAGCTCGCTCATCAACCACCTTGCGGCTAAACATTTCCACCAGCATGAGGAGTTCCAGAGGCTGAAGGCATCTGGTGCTGGCAGTGGCACCACACCCATCACTGCACAGCCTTCAGCAGCAGCAGCAGCAACAGCAGCCACCCGCCCTCCTGCTCCTCCAGCAGCACCAGCAGGAGTGCGGAAACGCACTGCTCCTCCCCCCTCTGCAACTCCTGCCGCCGACACTGAGGCCTGTTCTGGCAGCCAGTCCTCAGTGGCCTCCTCTGCTGTGTCTGCTGATTCCCGTGTCAGCAAAAGGCCACGCCAGAGCCTTTTGAGCGAGTCCTTCCAGGGGGTGGTTAGGGCTCTGCCTCCCAGCAGCCGTCGCGTGCGGCAGCTGAACGGCTTGCTGGCACGGGCCATGTGCTCCCAACTCCTGCCGTACACGCTCGTGCAGGAGGGAAGCGACATTCGTGCGCTGCTTGCTTGCGCAGCCCCAGACTGGCAGCTCCCCAGCAGACACTTCTTTGCCCGCAAGGCCATTCCTGCACTGCACCGCTTTGTGATGGCCAATGTGGAGTGAGGGCTGGAGCACGCGGTTGGTGAAAGGGTCCACGTCACCATGGACTCCTGGAGCAGCCGCTTCGGGACAGGCCGCTACCTGTCCTTCACTGTCCACTGGGTCAGCTTGGTGGAAGGGGGTGAGGATGGGAGAGCAGCAGCGGGCACAGCAGCAGCAGCAACACAGTGGGTGGTGCCACCCCGCAGGGTCAGGGGAACTGCAGCAGGTTCCTCCGATCCTCTGCCATCCTCCGGCACACCTGGCCAAACCCCCCGCCTCAGCAGCAGCGTGAAGGCCCGCCACTGCCAAGCGCTGCTGCACTTGGTCAGCCTTGGGAAGACCAAGCTGACGGCAACCCATGTGTTGGCCAAACTCCAGGAGCAGGAGAGGATTTGGCTGACCCCCAGAGGCCTCAGAGTCGGAGAGGTGGTGGCCGACAATGGGGCCAATCTGGTTGCCGCAATAGACAGGGGAAACCTGACCCACATCCCCTGTCTTGCCCACGTGCTGAACCTGGTGGTGCAGAAGTTCCTGCGCACCTACCAGGGGATGGGCGAACTGCTGGAAACGGCAAGGAATGTTGTGCGTCACTTCCGGCGCTCGGCTGCAGCCTGTGCGAGCCTGGAAGACGTGCAAAAGGAGCTGGATCTGCCACGCCATCGGCTGATCCTTGACGTTCCGACTCGCTGGAACTCCACCCTGGCGATGTTGGAGCGTCTGGTTGAACAGAGGCACGCTGTCAAACAGTACCTTGCCCTGGCCACTGTTTCCGCAGCTCAGAGAAGGGACAAGACCAGCAACATCCCGTCCATCGTCCCCGATGATGACTGGAGGCACATGCAGCAGGTGTGCTTTGTGCTGGCTCCCTTCCTGCAGGCCACAAACATGGTGAGCAGGGACCATGCTATGGTCTGCGAGTGGGTGCCCCTGGTTTCTCTGCGGAACAGGGCCCTCGATGCTTTGCTGGAACAGGGAGCGGCAGCCTTGGACCAGCAGGAGCGGCAACCAGCTGCGCAGTCCACCTCTGAGGGGGAGGAGGAGGAGGACTTGGTGGAGGTCCCTGACCTGGCTGCTGATGAGGGGGACAGCACAGCGCAGCTGAGTTGGTGCGGGGGTGGAGAGAGGATGAGGCGGCAAAGGAGGAGGATGAGGACAGCACTGACGTCGATGTGCCAGCAGACGTGGCCCGCCTCTTCCCAATGGCAGCGCACATGCTGACGTGCCTGCGCAGGGACCCCAGGGTGATCCAGATGAAGCAGAGGGAGGACATCTGGATCAGCATGATGTTGGACCCACGCCTCAAGGGGAAGTTGAGCCAGTTCCTGCCGCCTGCAGGAGGAGACCCAGCGCAACAAATAAGGAGCTTGCAGCAGGCCCTTGTTGAGCGCTTGGAGGAAGCCTTCCCCCAGCCTTCCACCCCCACTGTCCAGCAGCGAGCACAGAGGCAGCAGCAGGTGCCTGCATCCAGCAGCAGCAAGCGCCCCACAGACCTGCTGTCTCTCAGCCACGAGCTCTACAGGACTGTAGAGGCTCCGGCAGCAGTGACTAGAGAGGAGATGCATGCAGCAGCATCCTCCTCCGGTCACAGCCAGCGCCTGACCCGCATGGTGGCTGACTACATGGGGTCGTACAGCGGGCTTGACAGCGATGCCCCTGTTGATCCCATGGAGTATTGGGTCAAGCGCATGGAGATCTGGAGCGAGCTGGCGCAGTACGCCCTGGAAGTGCTGTCCTGCCCCCCTTCCAGCGTGCTGTCCGAGCGCTGCTTCAGTGCAGCTGGTGGCGTGGTCACCGAGAAACGCTCACGTCTGTCTCACAAGTCTGTGGACAGACTGACGTTTCTCAAGATGAACCAGGCGTGGGTGGAAGGCGAGTTCCTGGCCCCTGTTGTCGGCGAGAGGGGGACATGAACTGGCTGCCGGAACCATCGTTAATGTGCCTTACCACCCTTTACCACCTCCTGGCTCCTGCTCACTAAGCCAGCCTGGTTCACTTTGACTATTACGTCGCCTGCAGCCACACATTTTACACCTACAGTGGGCTGCTGTGTACTGCCCTTCTGCTGTCTGTCTGTGTTTCCCACTGCCAGGGTACACAGAATTACCTTCTTCTGCTGCCACTCTGCCACCAGCTATTACGTCAAACAATAGCTATATTGGTTGCAAAACCAAAAACCAAAAAACCATAAAAAAAAAAAAAAGGTTTAATTTTTCTGAGGTGCCCGGGTTGAAAACTGTGTTGTCCCAGTTGTGTATTGGACACAATGTGGGCTGCACGACCGCTGTCTGGGACCTCCTGTTGTGTTTATTTACAGCCCTGGTATCACCGCTAGGTACCTGGGCTATTATGTCACGCTGCCTACCTGCTGCCACACTCACACTACTCCTCCATACCTCCTCCTGCTGCTGCTGCTGCTGTCTGTCTGTGTTTCCCACTGCCAGGGTACACTACACAGATGATTTACCTTCTGCTGCCACTCTGCCACCATCTATTACGTCAAACAATAGCTGCTCACATTACTCCTCCATTCCTCCTGCTGCTGTTGCTGTCTGTCTGTGTTTCTCACTGCCAGGGTACACAGAATTACCTTCTGCTGCCACTCTGCCACCAGCTATTACGTCAAACAATAGCTATATTGGTTGCAAAACCAAAACCAAACAAACCATTAAAAAAAAAAAAAAAAAGGTTTAATTTTTCTGAGGTGCCCGGGTTGAAAACTGTGTTGTCCCAGTTGTGTATTAGACACAATGTGGGCTGCACGACCGCTGTCTAGGACCTCCTGTTGTGTTTATTTACAGCCCTGGTATCACCGCTAGGTACCAGGGCTATTATGTCACGCTGCCTACCTGCTGCCACACTCACACTACTCCTCCATACCTCCTCCTGCTGCTGCTGCTGCTGTCTGTCTGTGTTTCCCACTGCCAGGGTACACAGATGATTTACCTTCTGCTGCCACTCTGCCACCAGCTATTACGTCAAACAATAGCTGCTCACATTACTCCTCCATTCCTCCTGCTGCTGTTGCTGTCTGTCTGTGTTTCCCACTGCCAGGGTACACAGAATTACCTTCTGCTGCCACTCTGCCACCAGCTATTACGTCAAACAATAGCTATATTGGTTGCAAAACCAAAACCAAACAAACCATTAAAAAAAAAAAAAAAGGTTTAATTTTTCTGAGGTGCCCGGGTTGAAAACTGTGTTGTCCCAGTTGTGTATTGGACACAATGTGGGCTGCACGACCGCTGTCTGGGACCTCCTGTTGTGTTTATTTACAGCCCTGGTATCACCGCTAGGTACCAGGGCTATTATGTCACGCTGCCTACCTGCTGCCACACTCACACTACTCCTCCATACCTCCTCCTGCTGCTGCTGCTGCTGTCTGTCTGTGTTTCCCACTGCCAGGGTACACAGATGATTTACCTTCTGCTGCCACTCTGCCACCAGCTATTACGTCAAACAATAGCTGCTCGCCTACTCCTCCATTCCTCCTCCTGCTGCTGCTGTCTATCTGTGTTTCCCACTGCCAGGGTACACAGAATTACCTTCTTCTGCTGCCACTCTGCCACCAGCTATTACGTCAAACAATAGCTATATTGGTTGCAAAACCAAAACCAAACAAACCATTAAAAAAAAAAAAAGGTTTAATTTTTCTGAGGTGCCCGGGTTGAAAACTGTGTTGTCCCAGTTGTGTATTGGACACAATGTGGGCTGCACGACCGCTGTCTGGGACCTCCTGTTGTGTTTATTTACAGCCCTGGTATCACCGCTAGGTACCTGGGCTATTATGTCACGCTGCCTACCTGCTGCCACACTCACACTGCTCCTCCATACCTCCTCCTGCTGCTGCTGCTGCTGTCTGTCTGTGTTTCCCACTGCCAGGGTACACAGATGATTTACCTTCTGCTGCCACTCTGCCACCAGCTATTACGTCAAACAATAGCTGCTCGCCTACTCCTCCATTCCTCCTCCTGCTGCTGCTGTCTGTCTGTGTTTCCCACTGCCAGGGTACACAGAATTACCTTCTGCTGCCACTCTGCCACCAGCTATTACGTCAAACAATAGCTATATTGGTTGCAAAACCAAAACCAAACAAACCATTAAAAAAAAAAAAAAAGGTTTAATTTTTCTGAGGTGCCCGGGTTGAAAACTGTGTTGTCCCAGTTGTGTATTGGACACAATGTGGGCTGCACGACCGCTGTCTGGGACCTCCTGTTGTGTTTATTTACAGCCCTGGTATCACCGCTAGGTACCAGGGCTATTATGTCACGGCGAGCTGCCTGCCTCATTGACTGCCTGCTGCCACACACTCATCCTCCTCCTCCTGCTGCTGAATTTACCTCCTGCTGTCTTTGTGTTTCCACTGCCAGGGAGCACATACAATGGCGCTTCCAACATGCGTGCGCCCACCAGCTATTTGTTACGCTCAAAAATAGCTGCATTTCTTTAAAAAAAAAATTGAAAAGAGAAATACGTGAAGAAGAAGAAGACGATATTGAAAAAGAAGGAGAAGGAGAAGATGAAGATGAAGAAGAAGATGAAGAAGAAGATGAAGAAGATGATGAAGAAGAAGATGAAAAAGAAGAAGAAGATGAAGAAGATGAAGAAGATGAAGAAGAAGAAGATGAAGAAGAAGAAGAAGATGAAGAAGAAGAAGAAGAAGATGAAGAAGATGATGAAGAAGATGAAGAAGATGATGAAGAAGATGAAGAAGAAGAAGAAGAAGAAGAAGAAGATGAAGAAGAAGAAGAAGAAGATGAAGAAGAAGAAGAAGAAGATGAAGATGAAGATGAAGAAGAAGAAGATGAAGAAGAAGAAGATGAAGAAGATGAAGATGAAGAAGAAGAAGAAGATGAAGATGAAGAAGAAGAAGAAGATGAAGAAGATGAAGAAGAAGAAGATGATGAAGAAGACAATATAGAAGAAGAAGAAGAAGATATAGAAGAAGAAGATCGAGAAGAAGAAGAAGAAAGATAAAGAAGAAGAAGAACAAGTATATACAGTAACACTACTGAACAAAATTAAGGACACAACTTCTCTTTCCACATTTTTTTTTAAAGGAACATCCCCACATAATCACTTGCTGTTGTTACTTGGAAAAAAAGATGTTTCTTGCATCATTCACCCTCAAAACAAGTGTTGGAAGCTATTTAAGGCCAATTCGAATAGTCAGCTCGAATAGTGAGCTCGAATACCGACTCGAATAGTGAGCTCGAAGTCCGAGGTCGAATCGAATAGTAAAAATTATTCGACTCGAATATTCGACTGACCTCGAATAATTTACTATTCGAATTCGACCAAACTCGAATTTTAAAAAGGGGTATTTGAGCATCACTACTTGTATTACCGATTTCCGCATTCCGATGCGGAAATGCAATTTCCGATCGAAATTTCGGAAATTGCATTTCCGCGGAATCCGAATGAGCATCCCTAACGAGTAGGAAGGGATTACCGATTCGAGTTGAATAACCGCATGTAATCACAAATCACGAGTCAGTATTCTTGATTAAAAACCCACCGATTTTAGCAGTTAAAGGGACTCCGAACTCAAAATAAAAAAATGAAATTGGTACTCACCTTGGGCTTTCTGCAGCCCAGTGTAGGTCTGGAGGTGCCACGACGGCGTCCTGGCTCTTCTCCTAGGCCCTCCCTCAGAAATGGCTGCCTGGCGGCTCCCAGCGGCTCCTCGCGACACTGGGACCGAGTGTCGGGCTCCTTCTTCCGTATACATCACGCCTGACATCACCATGCCGGCCGCCTCGCGTCATCACGGCGGCCGGCGTGACAGTACTGCGCATGCGCGCTTAGATCGCGCATGCGCCGTACTGTCATGCCGGCCGCCGTGATGGCACGAGGTGAGTACCAATTTCATTTTTATTTTGAGCTCGTCCCTTTAATAGAAAAGCCCTCTTAAATGCTAGAAACACTACATTTGCAGGATAAGAACAGTGGGAACAAGAAGAAAACACATTTTCAAGACTTTATCATTTTTGAGAAAGTCAATATTAAAGTTTCGAAGGAAAAAAGTATACATTTAAATGTGGTAAATGACAGTAAATGTAGAAAACGTAACTGTAATCTAAATTAAATTTACATATATCAAAAAAAGAGCAATGAATTTCATGGCCGGGTTTCTAGGGGATGACCATCGGGGGACTACAACTGCGAAGAGGCCCACTGAGAAGAGCCGGATGGACGCCGTGGGATCTCCCGACCTGGGCTGCAGAAAGCCCCAGGTGAGTACCAATTTCGTTTTTAGTCAGAGCTTGGAGTCCCTTTAACTTGTCTGGGGGTACACACTGTCTAATTCTGTTTGTGTGGAAACCCTACCTTATGATGTTATTTGGGGGTTCACTCTACCTATATACCTTATATACTCGCGTATAAGCCTAATTTTTCAACACAAAAAAATTACTGAAAAGTTACCCCCTTGGCTTATATGCAAGTAAGCGGAGCAGAACGGATGGTGCTGATAACTAGTGCACGATCCTTACGCTTCTCTGCCAGTAACAAAACCTGTTCCACCATCCGTTCTGCTCCGCTTACTTGCATATAAGCCAAGGGGGTAACTTTTCAGTAATTTTTTTGTGTTGAAAAATTAGGCTTATACGCGAGTATATAAGGTATATAGGTAGAGTGAACCCCCAAATAACATCATAAGGTAAGGTTTCCACACAAACAGAATTAGACAGTGTGTACCCCCAGACAAGTTAAAGGGACTCCGAGCTCTGACTAAAAACGAAATTGGTACTCACCTGGGGCTTTCTGCAGCCCACCGTAGGTCGGAAGATCCCACAGCGTCCATCTGGCTCTTCTCCCTGGGCCTGTCCAGAAATGGCTGCCCGGCGGCTCCCCGCGACACTGGGACCGAGTGTCGGGCTCCTCTTCCTTAAATGTCACAGCCGTCATCACCATGCCGGTCGCCTCGCATCATCACAGCGGTCGGCGTGACAATACGGCACATGCGTGATTAAACTGACAGCTTGCAGTACCGCTACAGGACATCAGGTGTGATGCTGACTTGATGTCTGATGCAGGCAGCCCAGGAGGAGTCAAGGAAGGTGATTGCGCTGGTAATCTTCTTTCTTCTTCCATTTGGCTGTACCGCCCATCACCAGCCCTCTAGTGGTTATGTCCTTCTGCATGAGCCCCCCTTCTTCTACTTGCCAGTCTGCGCCCAGAACGGTCGCCCTGTCCGCACTGCCCAAGAAATGGCCCTGATTATAACCAAACTCTTAGTGTGCATTAGCTGCATAGGGGCTGGTGCCCATTTTACCTGTTTTGTTAAAAAGGCACTTTGAAGCATTTTGAAATGTCCAACTGTGGATGAGTCCAAAATGAGTTGCATTTTAAATGCTTGTGTGTGATCAGGCCCTAATGTTATGGTCTGAACATGTTCACATATAGGCGTTAAAAAATACCAGGCATTTTAGCCCTATTCACAATCGCAAATAGGCTTTTCAGAATGCTTAAAGAGAACCCAAGGTGGGTTTAAAGAATATTATCTGCATACAGAGGCTGGATCTGCCTATACAGCCCAGCCTCTGTTGCTATCCCAAACCCCCCTAAGGTCCCCTTGCACTCTGCAATCCCTCATAAATCACAGCCACGCTGCTGACAAACAGCTTGTCAGAGCTGGCTGTGTTTATCTCTATAGTGTCAGTCTGCTGCTTTCCCCGCCTCCTGCAGAACTCCAGTCCCCGCCTGCATCCCTTCCCTCCCTGCTGATTGGAGGGAAGGGACGGGGGCAGGGACCGGAGCTATGCAGGAGGCGGGGGAGCATCTGAGACTGACACTACAGATGTAAACACAGCCTCACAGCACGGCTGTGATTTTTGAGGGATTGCAGAGTGCAGGGGGACCTTAGTGGGGTTTGGGATAGCAACAGAGGCTGGGCTGTATAGGCAGATCCAGCCTCTGTATGCAGACAACATTCTTTAAACACACCTCGGGTTTTCTTTAAAGAGAACCTGAATTGAAAATAAAAAGTCAACATAACCATATACAGGTCATAATTACCTCCTGTGTAGTCTACTACTCAATCTCTTTTTCCTGTGTCCTGTTTGTCCACTGTGATCAATGGAATTCTCCGTCCTCCATTTTAAAAATGGCTATTACCCACTAACAGCTTCCTGGTCAGCACACTGTTAAACTGTAATATCATCCACTTGAGCCATAGGGAAACATGGACATTACCTTGCACATTCAGTTGTAACTGACAGCTGCTGATATATAACTGACAGCAACTGGTATATTTCAGTTCTGAAAAAAATATTGTCAGAACTGGAAGGGATCATTTTAAGAAGAAAATTGTGAACTTCTGAGAGGAACTGACCGTGAAGTAAGTATGCAATATTCATTTGCAGCTATGTCATGTGTTTATTTTAAATAATTTTCCTCGCTTCAGGTTCCCTTTAAGTGCCATTTTGAAGCATTTTGTACTGCTTCCACCTATTGGTTTTCCAACGACTCTGAAATGCTTCAATATGCTTCACAATTTATACAACAAGTTTCTTTTTCAGCCTGGTCATTTTTTTTATAACTCATGTGTGACAAGATCCTAAATAATAGCTGTTCAATGGTGCCTGGTTAACCACTTCAGCCTATAGCCCATTTTACCTTAACGCCAAAAGACATTTTTACCTGTCAGCACTCCTTCCATTCATTTAGCCATAACTTTATCACTGCTTCTCTCACGCAAATGATCTATAGCTTTTTTTTTTCACTACAAATTAGGCTTTTTGGGATCTATACTTGTTTTCAGTAAATACTTTATTTTCTATCCATTTTTGGCAAAAACAAGAAAAAAAAGAAAAAACACACTGTTTCTCCAATTCCATCCCCTATAGTTATAAAATAAGCAATGCTACTATAAAAAAACACCAACTTTATTTTCCAATTTGTCCCAGCTATCACAACATTTAAATTATGCTTCTAGTACAATGTATGGCAATATAATATTTGGAAGTAAAGGTGTATTTTCTTTTGTGTTCGGTCAATTGCAAGCCCTTATGTACTGAAATAACAGTAATATACCCTCATGATATACATATTAAAAAAGCTGAGTCCCTAAGGCAACTATTAATTTTTTTAACTGTTTTATAACGTGATTGTTTGGTAACTGGGGTGGGAGGAGCTTTGGAAGGGGTTAATTGTATTATTTTTTTAATACAAAATTTGTGGCGTGTGCAATTTAATTTTTTTGCCACTAGATAGCACTAGAAACTCTACCCTGGTTTTCCAGGAAGTGTTGATTTTTTTTTTACTTTACTCTTCTTCTGTCTTTATGGACATGGCCCCTGATCGGGTCATGTAAATTCACTCCAGGCACTGCGATTGGTTTGGGGAACTCTCGGTTCCCTTCCCCAATTGCCGCTACGGAAAAGCCCCTGGGTAATAGCGGGGATTCAAGTTTGGCTAGCACACCAATGTCGATATTCCAGGATATTTTATTCCTTATTGTATGCACAACATGAGAATTGTTTCGGGCCACGAAGGGTCCCCTTCATCAGATAAAGTACAGACATATGTCATGTCATCGTATGACATCGTTTGTCTGCACTTTATGTGATGAAGGGGACCATTCGCGGCCCCGAAACCATTGTCATGTTGTGCATACAATAAGGAATAAAATATTGTAGAATATCGACATAGGTGTGCTAGCCAAACTGTAATCTTTTATGCTGGACTGATGTGGCTTTTGCATCCTGGCTATGCACCTATCAGCATACGGTAAGGTGTGCCTCTCCTAAACTTGATATTGCACGGGTAATAGCGGGGGTCGCACGGACTTCAGCGGTGTCTATCTGGATGAATACAAAATTCTGCCCAATTACACATTTTCCCCCTCCCCAGGGGTTACATTACTCATTAGTGTTACGAGGTCTCAGTTGTAAATGGGGAGCAGGTGTGTTAAATCTGGTGTTATCTCTCTCAAACTCTCTCATACAGGTCATTGGAAGTTTAACATGGCATCTCATGACAGAGGACTCTCTGAGGACCTCAAAGAAAGAAAATCAAAAGGAGAGAGAGTCCAAAGAATGGCTGGCACTCAATGGGCTGATGCACTGTACCCTGGTTCCACAAGCCACCTTAGTGCTCACAGTCGTAGAGTCACAATGAAGCAGTAGAAGACCTTCTGTCACTACTCATTGATGCCTTGTCTATTCATGTACCTGTTGGAATAAATTTATAAGCATTCATCTTGGGTGCCCAGTGCTTCTACTACTTCATTGCACCTCAAATAAAGAATTGTTGCTCTATATAAAGATGGCTCAGGCTATAAGAATCCCATGAAAAGAATCGTACACTGACTACTTTACATTGTATAAAAGTTTTATTTCTTCAGTTTTGATCCATGAAAGGATGTAATAAAGTAGTTTCAAAAATGGGAGCGGTGTACTCACTTTTGTAAGATACCGTAACATGAGTGACCGCCTGATCATCATTTTGAATGATTTCATGCCGATAAAACAACCATTCTGGCATGCTGGAAAGATCTAGATCAAATGGCTCAATCATGATGATTGATGGACCTCTGGCTGGTATCGCCAATGTAATGTATAGCCCTGGGCTGAGCAGAGTGTTACAGGCCCATCTTTTCACTGGTTTGCTTGCCTCCTCCTGTGTCCCTTGTCTTTTTTTTTTTATTCATCGCCACCGGGTGCCTGTATCACGTGACCTCTCTGCATGTACTGACTTCAGTACATGTGGTGGGGTCACATGGTACAGGCAGGAGGTGGAACACAAGATAAGTGAGACTACAACACTCTGCACAACCGAGTTGTGTGTGTGTGTGTGTGTGTGTGTGTGTGTGTGGGGGGGGGGGGTACATATTACATGGGGGCGGGACCCCCCACACGGTGTGCAGTGTGTGAGCAAGTATTAGATCCCTTTCTGATCCATTACCTAGTGGCAATAGGAGTATAAGGAGTCCAGGAAAGATGTGAGACTATAGATACATTTGTTTATCTCATCAGTTTACTTTAACTTCAGGTTTGTTTTAAAGGACACCGGAAGAGGGATGTGGTAGCTGCCATATTTATTTCCTTTTACACAATGCAGAGTGCCTGGCTATCCTGCTTTTCCTTTGCCTCTAATACCTTTAGCCATAGACCCTCAACAAGCATGCAGATCAGGTGCTCTGCCTGGAGTTTGATTGGATTTGCCACATGCTTGTTTCAGGTTTATGATTTAGACACTTCCGCAACCAAAAAGATCAGCAGGACAGCCAGGCAAGTAGTATTGTCTACGAGGAAATAAATAAGGCAGCCACTATATACTTTGATTTGTGACCAGCACTGCAAGAATACAGCTCTAGTTTATTCAGTTATCATTGGAGATATATATATATATATATATATATATATATATATATATATATATATATATATTAGCAGTGATGCAGTTGATCTTTCTTAGCAGTGGGAGGAGGTGTGCTGGGTGATCTGATTTCCTGGGTAAGGGGTCTTTTTTTACTATGAAACTGGATTGCGATAGCATTTCATTTTCCACTATGCGATTGTGATTGAGCTACTATACTCAGTCTCAGTATAGTAGAGCTCAATCGCATTGAAAACGCGGCAGGACGACGATTGCACTTGGACCAAAATCGCGATGCAATCAGATTGTACTAATGGAAATTGTTGCCGCCATTTCCCTTAGTTTTTTTTTTTTTACAATACTTTGATAACATTTATTGCAAAAAATAAGTTGTGAAATGTACAATGCACATTACTAATAAATGCAAATGAACTATCATAGTCATTTAAAAATAGAAGGAAGATCTAGGTCTTTAACTGCACCTGAACACCTTCCAAGTAGGGTTGCCTAAGCTTTCCTGTAGTATTACTTAAAAAGGTGTGTATTCATTGCAGGTGCCACTGCCCAGACAGGAGATCAAAATATTTCTAAGAACCAGAGCAGCTACTTGCAGCTACGGTAACCTGTTGGATGCTACCAGCCTTCAAAGTGTGGGGAATTATCTGTCAAGACTCCTGAAAGATGAAACGCAAAGAAGATAATGCTGACCACAGTGCAATGATAAATGAAGGAGAGGAAAATGAGATGGTATGTGTTCTCTGTTTTATGTGTCACGTAACCACAGGTAAAAAGAAATAGTATCATGCTGAACATAGTGCAAACATAATGGTATTCCATAGGGTGGCTAACCTCTTTAGGCTTATCGGTTTTCTCTCTCCGAAGAAGGGCATAATATAATGTTCTTGTGAAAATTTAGTGAAAAAAATGTAAACTGAGTGACTTGCAATGCTAAATATCTATAAACACTTTTCTATGATTTTTACATGTCTAGATGTTCAAAATGCACATTTCCCTGAGGATTGAGAGAATATAAATATATAGCTTACTCATTGCTACATGCTAGGTGAATGGAGTTAGAAGGTTAACCATTGCTATATGCTGTGTCACCATCCATGAGTGAATGAGGTTACCATTTCTGAATGCTGGGCGAAGATGACTGGATAAAGTTTCTACTTGCTGAATACTTGGTGAAGATTATTGGATTGCTGTATGGATGTAGCATCTGTAAACGTTACATGCTCAAAGCATTTTCAGGGAGTTAAACAAATAATATCATCATTTGCAGCATACACACACACATGTAAAAGTGTGATGTGAATACTGCAGAATGATTGGATAAGATTACTGCTTGCTGAGGACTGGGTGAAAAATGAGTGGATTATCCAGGATGAGATTAGACCTTACTGGATAACAATGAGTGAATGAAGTTGAGAGAGTGAGATTAGTCATTAGTAGGATGGGTTGAATTGACAAGAAATGCAGGGGCGCCGCGAGGCATAAAGCGAACCAAGCGGTCGCTTGGGGCCTCACAATCTTAGGGGCCTCGGCGGCTCCGTGACGTCGGCGTGACGTCACTTTTTCCCCGCAGCCCCGCCGGGCTGGCAGAGCAGAGCAGGGCTACAGGAAGATGGCCGCCGCCGAAGCCCTGCTCTGGAGACTATGTCTCCAGTACAGGGCTTCGGGTGGCCATCTTCCCGACCCGTAGCCCTGCATGAATCAGCGCGGGAGATTGGAGGAGGAAGCCAGGAAGGGAGCTCCGTGGGAACTGCGCGCCTGAGAAGCCGGCCGGGAGAGGAGACCAGGGAGAGAAGACTTCTGCCAGTGCCAGCCTGCCAGGTGAGTAAATTCTTTTCTTTTTGCAGCCGCAGCCCTAATTGCGAATTTGCGATTGATTTCTGCTGAACTGTGCCCTAATTGCATTTGATATCTGCTGAAAATGTGGCCCTAATTGCGATTGATTTCTGCTGAACTGTGCCCTAATTGCGTTTGATATCTGCTGAAAATGTGGCCCTAATTGCGATTGATTTCTGCTGAACTGTGCCCTAATTGCGTTTGATATCTGCTGAAAATGTGGCCCTAATTGCGATTGATTTCTGCTGAACTGTGCCCTAAATGCGTTTGATATCTGCTGAAAATGTGGCCCTAATTGCGATTGATTTCTGCTGAACTGTGCCCTAAATGCGTTTGATATCTGCTGAAAATGTGGCCCTAATTGCGATTGATTTCTGCTGAACTGTGCCCTAAATGCGTTTGATATCTGCTGAAAATGTGGCCCTAATTGCGATTGATTTCTGCTGAACTGTGCCCTAAATGCGTTTGATATCTGCTGAAAATGTGGCCCTAATTGCGATTGATTTCTGCTGAACTGTGCCCTAAATGCGTTTGATATCTGCTGAAAATGTGGCCCTAATTGCGATTGATTTCTGCTGAACTGTGCCCTAAATGCGTTTGATATCTGCTGAAAATGTGGCCCTAATTGCGATTGATTTCTGCTGAACTGTGCCCTAAATGCGTTTGATATCTGCTGAAAATGTGGCCCTAATTGCGATTGATTTCTGCTGAACTGTGCCCTAATTGCGTTTGATATCTGCTGAAAATGTGGCCCTAATTGCGATTGATTTCTGCTGAACTGTGCCCTAAATGCGTTTGATATCTGCTGAAAATGTGGCCCTAATTGCGTTTGATTTCTGCTGAACTCTGCCCTAATTGCGTTTGATTTCTGCTGAAAATGTGCCCTAATTGCGTTTGATTTCGGCTGAAAATGTGCCCTAATTGCGTTTGATTTCTGCTGAAAATGTGCCCTAATTGCGTTTGATTTCTGCTGAAATGTGGCCCAAATTGCGTTTTTATTTTCTGGTGTCTGGGGTAACTGTTGCTGCATTTATTATTTAATGGTCATAGTTGGCTATATTTGCTGTGCTACGGTTAAGCTTCGCCCATACAATGTCATGGCCGCGCCAATCTTTCGGCGCGCTACGCGCGCCTCAATCACCCCAACATCCATTTTTTCCCCGCAAACAGCCCCGCCCCAATCCGCCCTCCTGCTCCACCCACATGTCATGGCCACGCCCACTTATGCGGGATAGCCACACCCATCGCGCGCCGCAGGATAGGGCCTCTTGCTACAGTCCGCTTGGGGCCACAAAAACCTTAGCTGCACCCCTGAAGAAATGTATCTTATTTCAAAAGATTGTGATGAGGTGTGTCACCTTGCTCATTCATTACTGATCCCTTCAGCTGTGTTAGGTCTAAGCACTTCTCATTATATTCTGAAGACAGCAAAATGTGCACAGCACCCAGGAAGTTTTATGAGGTGCTAAATATGTTCAGCTGTGTGGAAGCTTTCTGAGGTGCTAAATATATTCAGCTGTGTGAAGCTTTCTAATGCTGGGGATACACGGTACGTTTCTGTACCGTGTATCGACCAGCTGATCCGGCCAGCTGATAATGTTCAGCAGGCCCGATCATGCCGCTCGACCCGCGCCCGCTCGATTCCCGCCGGTGGACAATGGCAGGGAATCCAGCGGCTGATAAGGACCGCCGGCGGGGACGAGCGGGAGTCGATCCGGCAGCTAATCGAGGAGCTTGTCGACCCGTGTATCCCCAGCATAAGGCGCTAAATATGTTCAGCTGTGTGGAAGCTTTCTAAGGCGCTAAATATGTTCAGCTGTGTGGAAGCTTTCTAAGGTGCTAAATATGTTCAGCTGTGTGGAAGCTTTCAAAGTGACTAAATATGTTCAGCTGTGTGGAAGCTTTCTAAGGCGCTAAATATGTTCAGCTGTGTGGAAGCTTTCTAAGGCGCTAAATATGTTCAGCTGTGTGGAAGCTTTCTAAGGCGCTAAATATGTTCAGCTGTGTGGAAGCTTTCTAAGGTGCTAAATATGTTCAGCTGTGTGCAGAGTTATAGCTATAGGTGGGCAAGGGAGGACCTATGTCCCCGGGTGCAGCACTGTGAGGGCACCCCACATGTGTAAGAGGCAGCTCGCTGGTTGCCCAAAGTGCCCCTGCTTCTTTCTCTCCCTCTGCAGAGGAGTGCAGAAAAAGTGGGGCACATCTAGCTATCTAAAGGGGGAACATCTGGCTATCTAAATGGGGGGTGGGGACATCGGATTATTTAAAGGGAGGCACATCTAGCTATCTATAGGGGGCACATCTGGCTATCTAAATGGGGGGCACATCTGGCTATCTATGGGGGGGGGACATCTAGCTATCTAAAGGGGGGCACCTCAGGCTGTCTGATTGGGGGAAGGGGCATTTGGCTATCTATAGGAGGGAAGGAGACACATCTGGCTGTCTAGAAAGCATTTTTTACATTTGACTCCACCCATGACCTTGACCACATTCTGATGTATGGCCACGCCCATTTTGGCCAGATGGGGCACAAAAACTGTCTTTGTCTCTGAACGCTGAATACCCTAGCTACGCCTCTTGCTGTGTGGAAGCTTTCTGGGGTGCTACATATGTTTAGCTGTATGGAAGCTTTCTTCGGTGCGAAGTATGTTCATCTGTGTGGAAAGAGGAGTAATATAACAGCATTGTGTCCCCTCTATCCTACCAAGAGCAAATTATCAAAAGGCTGCACATTATTACTAAAGTGTTAGCCATAGGTGGGGGTGGGAGGAAGGGGAGCCTCTGCAAGTTTCAGAGTCTTCTCATTTTTTTTTTTTTTTTTTGCTATGGCTTAAGTACACTTTATGGGAAATCAAGCATTGGAGATCATAGAGAAACTTTGTCAAAAGAAGAAAGATGATTAAGTTTCCCCTAACTTATGTAGGTGAAGTCTAATGAAGATCTATATAGGACAGAGGGTGAGAAAAACACAAAGGAGAGCACACTTATGCTGGGAATACAAGGCTAGATTTTGAGCCATTAAGATTAGAGATGTCCCGAACGGTTCCCGGTGAACTTCGGTGGTTCGCGTTCGCCTGCCAAAGGTACATATGGGCTGAGCGAGACTCTATCCCTTAGAAGGGAGAGTCTCTTTCATAAAATCAAAGTTTGTGTAGATAAAATCCCCACACTGTCCAGCGTTACCACAATGGTGGCTGGGCAGTGAGGCAGGGCCGGGCCCAGGCAGAGGCTGAAGAGGCCCCAGCCTCAGGGCGCAGTATAGGAGGGGGCGCACAATTAATTCTGCTATCATTCCCAATTGTGTTTGAAGCACAAAGAAATAAGAAAATGACATACATAGCAGTGACTGCAAGCCAGATAACTAGAGATTAAGGTGTTAGGGATTTTGGGGGCCCTAGGGAGCCTCTTAGTCTAATAGCAATCAGTGTGTGACGGCTGGGGTGAGAGGGATGGAGGTGCACACTTTGCTGTCTCAGCCTTGGGTGCTGAAGGACCTTGTCCCGGCTCTGAGCTGCAGTGCTGTAGCTGCTGAAGGAAAGCACAGGAGACCAGTGCGGGAAGTAACTAATTCTTTAATTAAATGCATCAGTCTAATGTAGAGCAAAATTTTGATAAAGAGGTACCCCAGTGTGAATAAAATTGGATTAACAAGACAAAACTGAAACAAATGAGGTGGCTTACCTCAATGACAAGATATTTGTATAGACAAAGAAATATTTATTTAGCACAGGCAATGCGTTTCACAGGTCTAAGCCCGCTTCCTCAGGCCAATAACAGTACCAAGTGCAAATAGCCGATCAGCAAAAGGAGCCTCCCTTTGAGAGAGAGGGAGGCTCACTTTGCTGATCGGCTATTTGCAATTGGCACTGTTATTGGCCTGAGGAAGCGGGCTTAGATTTGTGAACCGCGTTGCCTGTACTAAATAAATATTTATTTTCCTATACAAAGATCTCATCATTGAGCTAAGCCACTTCATTTTTTTCAATTTTTATCTTGTTTTTAATTCAATTTTATTCATACTGGGGTGCCTCTTTACCCAAATTGTGCTCTATGTACCCCCCAACATACCCTATTGGAGGGGTCTAGACAGACCACACATGGTTCAAATCATAGCGATAATCTGTCTTTTATTTTATCCAAGGAGAAAACGATTTCTACAGTTAATGTTTCCATAACTTTAATTGCAATCGTCAGATTTAATAAAACGCCAGATATAATAAAACACATATACTTATCAATTCCCAAAGGTACTGATATAACAGGCACTGATGCAACAGACCGAAGTGCGGAAGCAGGTCGATGATCGTTTCACCCCTTGATTAGGGCTTTTTCGAGACCGTAATCTTGGTCTTGATTAGGTCTTGAAATAATGTAATATGGTTCTTTGCTTAACTGGATGTTGCACCGTTTGCAACAGTGAACAGGTGTTATCAGGCATGTTTATTAGTGTGCACACACTGTGCATCTTCATTGTGGGATAATCTGTCTTTTGCCAAGTAGAGCGACCACACCCAGGTCTGGCTGGACCAGCCCAAGTGGAGTCAGGTTTTCTGTCTCCACCTGCTTCCTGTGGTCAGTTGCCCCTCTGCAACTCACCTTTGTGAGTAGTGCAATTATCTTACCTGTTGATACCCCATATATGAAAACATATTGCACTGTTGGGCTCCCATTTTTTTGTCTCGTGTCTTTTTCTCTAGGGTGCTGAGTAGTGTTGGGCGAACATCTAGATGTTCGGGTTCGGGCCGAACAGGCCGAACATGGCCGCGATGTTCGGGTGTTCGACCCGAACTCCGAACATAATGGAAGTCAATGGGGACCCGAACTTTTGTGGTTTGTAAAGCCTCCTTACATGCTACATACCCTAAATTTACAGGGTATGTGCACCTTGGGAGTAGGTACAAGAGGAAAAAAAAATTTAGCAAAAAGAGCTTATAGTTTTTGAGAAAATCGATTTTAAAGTTTCAAAGGGAAAACTGTCTTTTAAATGGGGGAAATGTCTGTTTTCTTTGCACAGGTAACATGCTTTTTGTCGGCATGCAGTCATAAATGTAATACATATAAGAGGTTCCAGGAAAAGGGACCGGTAATGCTAACCCAGCAGCAGCACACGTGATGGAACAGGAGGAGGGTGGCGCAGGAGGAGAAGGCCACGCTTTGAGACACAACAACCCAGGCCTTGCATGAGGACAAGAAGCGTGCGGATAGCATGCTTTGTACCACCATGCAGTCATAAATGTAATAAAGATAAGTGGTTCAATAAACAGGGACCACGCGGCAACGCTAACCCAGCAGCAGCACACGTGATGGAACAGGAGGAGGCGCAGGAGGAGAAGGCCACGCTTTGTGAGACACAACAACCCAGGCCTTGCATGAGGACAAAAAGCGTGCGGATAGCATGCTTTGTACCGCCATGTAGTCATAAATGTAATAAAGATAAGAGGTTCCATAAACAGGGACCGGCAACGGTAACCCAGCAGCAGCAGCAGCAGCAGCAGCACACGTGATGGAACAGGAGGAGGCGCAGGAGGAGAAGGCCACGCTTTGTGAGACACAACAACCCAGGCCTTGCATGAGGACAAAAAGCGTGCGGATAGCATGCTTTGTACCGCCATGTAGTCATAAATGTAATAAAGATAAGAGGTTCCATAAACAGGGACCGGCAACGGTAACCCAGCAGCAGCAGCAGCAGCAGCAGCACACGTGATGGAACAGGAGGAGGCGCAGGAGGAGAAGGCCACGCTTTGTGAGACACAACAACCCAGGCCTTGCATGAGGACAAAAAGCGTGCGGATATAGCAGCAATGCTTTTTGCCGCCATGCAGTCATAAATGTAATACAGATGAGAGGTTCAATAAACAGGGACCGGAAACGCTAAACCATCCCAGATGTTCATCGGTCATGTTACTTGGTTGGGGTCCAGGAGTGTTGCGTAGTCGTTTCCAATCCAGGATTGATTCATTTTAATTTGAGTCAGACGGTCTGCATTTTCTGTGGAGAGGCGGATACGCCGATCTGTGATGATGCCTCCGGCAGCACTGAAACAGCGTTCCGACATAACGCTGGCTGCCGGGCAAGCCAGCACCTCTATTGCGTACATTGCCAGTTCGTGCCAGGTGTCTAGCTTCATGCCCGGTTTCAGGTCCAGCGGTGCCAGCCACAAATCCGTCTGTTCCTTTATTCCCCTCCAAATTTCCTCCCCTGTGTGCTGCTTATCCCCAAGGCAGATCAGCTTCAGCAACGCTTGCTGACGCATGCCAACAGCTGTGCTGCACTGCTTCCACGATCCTACTGCTGCTGGTGCTGGGTTAGCATTTCCGGATGAGGTACAGCTTTGAGATGCGTTGGAGGAGAAGGAGTCAGAGAGGTAGGTGCTGCTGTTGTTATCCAGCTGTTTGCGGCGTGGGCAACACCCGCGCCGTAGCAGGTGAGGAATCGCTGCCAGGCTCCACAAGGTTCACCCAGTGCGCGGTAAGGGAGATGTATCGACCCTGGCCGAACGCACTCGTCCAGGTGTCAGTGGTGAGGTGAACCTTGCAGGCAACGGCATTCTTCAAGCTTCGGGTTATTTAGCTGACCACGTGCTCATGCAACTCAGGCACTGCAGAGCGCGCAAAGTGGTAGCGGCTGGGAACCACGTAACGTGGGATGGCCACTGACATCATGCCCTTGAAGCTGTTTGTCTCCACCACTCGATATGGCAGCATTTCGCAGGCCAGAAGCTTGGCTATGCTGGCTGGCTGTTACTGCCACGGCCCGGGGGTCATTTGCTGGCAATTTCCTCTTGTGCTCAAACATCTCAGAGACAGACAACTCAACCGTAGCGCTGCACACCGAAGGGCTGTTGGTTGTTGTGTTTGATGAACACTGGGAGACCTCAAGAGCACTAGTCCGGAAAGTGACAGTGTCAGCATCGTCTGATGTTTGTGAATGTTGTGAACCACGCAATGGCTGGGCTACTGCTGCTGCTGAGGCGGGTCTGGTGGTGAGTCTGGTGAACCCAAGGGAGGCAGTGTTGCTGGTGGTACCCTGTCCTGCCGCGTTTGCCCACAGAGTGGGATGTTTGGATAGAATGTGGCGGCTCATGCTGGTGGTGGAGAGGTTGTTAATACTTTTCCCCCTGCTCAGGCGGGTCTTGCACACCTTGCAAATCGCCATGGTAACATCCTCAGTGCAGTCTTCAAAGAAAGCCCAGACTTTAACTGGCTGAGGACTCGGACCTCGTGCGTGATGTGCTGGTGCTGCTTAACCCACTGCTGGACGCTTGAGAGGTCATCCAAGTAATTATCTGGTCCTGTTCTTTTGGATCTGTGAGGGTTGTTGTCCTGGACAACATGGGCAGTATTGAGTGGGTTTTCTTGGGTGCTCCCCTGTGGCCTGTACGTGAACCGTCAGGGGAAACACCTCTTCCCTTGCCCCTCCCTCTTTCACCGGATTTCTTCCTCATTTCACTTATCCTTAAAGTACACGCTGACTGGCAGCAGTACAGTGGCAGTACAGAAATGCTATACAGTGGTGGGTGAGCGGTGTACCACTATTGTCAGCAGTGACACAGAGCACAATGCTATACAGTGGCGGGTGAGCGGTGTACTACTGTTCCCAGCAGACACAGAGTGGAAGTAAACACAATGCTATATAGTGTGGCTGAGCCGTGTACACAGAGTGGCATTAAACACAATGCTATATAGTCTGCTATATAGTCACCCCGAACAGGGTGATGTTCTGCAGAACCCGAACAGTGGCAAACACTGTTCGCCCAACACTACTGGGAGGGAACGCAGATTTTAGTACCTAAACACACGATACAACATGTTTTCCGGGGTCGGACTCTGAGGCACATACAGATGGTCCCGATCATCATCCTCATCATACAACTCTTCTCCTGAGTCTGACCCACCCACCACCTCTGCCACCCCAACATCCCCAGACACAGACCCCTCATCGTCCTCAACATTAACTTGGGATGCTGGCCTGAGCCAGACCTCCTCCTCCACATCAGGCCCCATCATCTCCTCAATGGCAGCCCTCATTAATCGCTCTGGCGACGGACTGATGGACACAACGTTCTCCTCCGGGGAGGGCTGCTGCTGACCACTGGCTGCTGGGGTGGATGTTATAGCTTGCGTGGGGCGTTGGCTGTTGCTGTTGTTGGGAGTGCTGCTCACAGCGGAGGTCTCTGGGGAACTCATGTTGAGCTCATATAGTGGTTGACGGTGAGTGGAGTATTACTGATCCCAGCAATATACACACTGACTGGCAGAGTACGCAATGCTATATAGTGTGGCTGAGCGGTGTACACAGAGTGGCAGTAAACACAATGCTATATAGTCTGGCTGAGCGAGCGGTGTACTACTGTTCCCAGCAGAATCAGAGTGGCAGTAAACAATGGTATATAGTCTGGCTGAGCGGTGTACACAGAGTGTCAGTAAACAATGGTATATAGTCTGGCTGAGCGAGCGGTGTACTACTGTTCCCAGCAGAATCAGAGTGGCAGTAAACAATGGTATATAGTCTGGCTGAGCGGTGTACACAGAGTGTCAGTAAACAATGGTATATAGTCTGGCTGAGCGGTGTACACACAATGCTATATAGTCTGCTATATAGTGTCAGTAAACAATGGTATATAGTCTGGCTGAGCGAGCGGTGTACTACTGTTCCCAGCAGAATCAGAGTGGCAGTAAACAATGGTATATAGTCTGGCTGAGCGGTGTACACAGAGTGTCAGTAAACAATGGTATATAGTCTGGCTGAGCGAGCGGTGTACTACTGTTCCCAGCAGAATCAGAGTGGCAGTAAACAATGGTATATAGTCTGGCTGAGCGGTGTACACAGAGTGTCAGTAAACAATGGTATATAGTCTGGCTGAGCGGTGTACACAGAGTGTCAGTAAACAATGGTATATAGTCTGGCTGAGCGGTGTACACAGAGTGGCAGTAAACACAATGCTATATACTCTGGCTGAGCGAGCGGTGTACTACTGTTCCCAGCAGACACAGAACAGTAAACAGAATGCTATATAGTGTGGCTGAGCGAGCGGTGTACCACTATTCCCAGCAGACACAGAACAGTAAACAGAATGCTATATAGTGTGGCTGAGCGAGCGGTGTACCACTATTCCCAGCAGACACAGAACAGTGAACAGAATGCTATATAGTGTGGCTGAGCGAGCGGTGTACCACTATTCCCAGCAGACACAGAACAGTGAACAGAATGCTATATAGTGTGGCTGAGCGAGCGGTGTACCACTATTCCCAGCAGACACAGAACAGTGAACAGAATGCTATATAGTGTGGATGAGCGAGCGGTGTACCACTATTCCCAGCAGACACAGAACAGTAAACAGAATGCTATATAGTGTGGCTGAGCGAGCGGTGTACCACTATTCCCAGCAGACACAGAACAGTGAACAGAATGCTATATAGTGTGGCTGAGCGAGCGGTGTACCACTATTCCCAGCAGACACAGAACAGTGAACAGAATGCTATATAGTGTGGCTGAGCGAGCGGTGTACCACTATTCCCAGCAGACACAGAACAGTAAACAGAATGCTATATAGTGTGGCTGAGCGAGCGGTGTACCACTATTCCCAGCAGACACAGAACAGTAAACAGAATGCTATATAGTGTGGCTGAGCGAGCGGTGTACCACTATTCCAAGCAGACACAGAACAGTGAACAGAATGCTATATAGTGTGGCTGAGCGAGCGGTGTACCACTATTCCCAGCAGACACAGAGTGGCAGTAAACAGAATGCTATATAGTGTGGCTGAGCGAGGTACACAGAGTGGCAGTAAACAGAATGCTATATAGTGTGGCTGAGCAAGCGGTGTACTACTGTTCCCAGCAGTGACACAATGACAGGGGGGACCCTGGCTAGCGTGGCTGGAGCGCGAACTACCCTGCCTGCCTACCCAAAGCTAAACCCACAGACAAATGGCGGAGATATGACGTGGTTCGGGTATTTATTTACCCGAACCACGTGACAGTTCGGCCAATCAGAGCGCGTTCGGGTCCGAACCACGTGACCCGTTCGGCCAATCACAGCGCTAGCCGAACGTTCGGGGAACGTTCGGCCATGCGCTCTTAGTTCGGCCATATGGCCGAACGGTTTGGCCGAGCACCGTCAGGTGTTCGGCCGAACTCGAACATCACCCGAACAGGGTGATGTTCTGCAGAACCCGAACAGTGGCGAACACTGTTCGCCCAACACTAGTGCTGAGACACCCCTACTACTCTACTGTCTAATGTAGAATATATGTGGATCTAAGACTAATCATCTCATTGTAACAAATACCACTAAAGTAAATCTTAAGAAAAGTAAGACATTGTTATACAGGAATGTGCAGAATAATATAAGCATGTAGAACTAATTTGAGACATACTCATATAATATTACAAGCAAACCTGAAAGATTATGGGCATAAGAGGTGGTGTTAGATACCGTGTGGTTGAAAGGGGGCCCAGCTAGTGACGGTCTATTACCACTTCTGGAATAAATGTTTACTCATAGAGCCATATCCTATTCCAGATGATAAGTAGCTTGCAAATGCGAGCTACCTATCACTTTGCCACCGCACGAGGATTACTGGCAAATTCTATTGCCATTTTTACTTGCGCGATGGTGATCATTAGGGAGCATTACTCAGGCGATAGCCTGAGCGATGCTCCCATATCCCAGGTGATAGAGGATTGGTTTTGTGCTGTGGTGCTGTCCTTCAGCACTATGGCACTGCTGCCTCACTTCCCCGGGAGATGAGTGCGACTCGTCAAACATCTGCCGCCATCTTCCGCTGCTGCATCTGGGGGTCTCCTTTAATAAGATGACCCCCAGAGCTCCCCGTCGGTCCATCCGTCCTTGCCTAAGTCCAGTTGCTGTAATTATCTCTCAGCCCTGGCAAAGCATCATTGAATCTCCAGTGACAAGACTTGCAGCGAGGGGCGGCGGATGTTTGGCGGCTGCATTTAATTTGCTTGGAGCTGCCTGCTTCATCTATGGGGGCTTCAGGCAAGGACGGATGGACTGACGGGGAGCTCTGGTGGTCTCCTTATTAAAGGTGACCCCCAGATGCAGCGGCAGAAGATGGCGGATGTCTTACCTGTGGTGGATTTCTGCTTTCTCCAGCCTATGGGCAAACTGAACAATTCATATATGGAGAAAGGAAAGGAGGCTGGCACTGCCGTTCATACACAGGGAACAAGCACCAGCAGTGTAAAATGATCATCTACAAGAATCTCCAGCCCAAACGCCCACAGAGCCGCATATAGCTCCTTAATCATGCAACTGTAAGTGTCTTATTATAGCTCTCAATAAACTTATGAACAGCAGTGCCAGACTCCTATCCTCTCTCCATCTATGTTTTGCCTGCTGGTGGTATCTGGAGCTTTGTGAACTTCCATCTTTCTGTCTCTCTACTAGCAGGTGTTTCCCGTTAGCCTGGGTAATACAACAGGTGTGAATTGCCTACATAAGGGCACTCTGCCACAATATTATGTTGCTACACCAGAGTGCTGCTGAGTGCTGAAGATTTTTGACAATGGCAAAGGTAAAAAGAGGAATAATAAAGAGAGGTGTAATTGGAAGCAATTAGGAAAACATTAAAGCTGGCTTGTTCATGTTTGCAGATTGCCTGATTCATCAGAGTCTGAACTGATCTAACACAGGTTGATAATAATTATTTATCTTTCTTTGAGTAATATCTATAAAGTGCTTCAAACACAGCAGACTTTAAATCTTGTCTAGATTGAAAAGTGGATAAAAATTGCTATGACCTGGAACTAGCAGGGAATATGGCTTCCTGCAGCAACAGGCACTTTCTGTACAGGAACTCCAGGTACTTCTGAGAATTTTAAACTACCCAGAACTTCATGTTCTGGGTGGGAACTTCTTGTTCTGGGTGGCTCAGAATTCTCAGAAGCGTCGGGAGTTCCTGTACAGAAAGTGCTTTTTGCTGCTTAAAGTCATGTTCCTTGCTAATTGTCTGCAGCAAACAATCTCTGGAGAAACATGTGGAATACAAAACTGGATAGTTCCTTTTCCTCAACCAACAATACATAGCAATAGACCACCTCGCCGCCCTGACACTTTCCCACTAATGTTAAGTGCCCTTCCCTGGTGCCCAATGCATGTTAAATATTACCTGTCCCCAACCTCCGCATGTCCCCGCTTGCTCTGGGTGCACTCTCTGTTCTTCATACACGGGTGGCACGTGGTTGCCTAGTAACTTGGCTGCATTTATGATGTCAGCCTAAACCCTGGCACCCAATCACAGAAAGGAACACTGGGAGGCAATGCTCATGCAAATATGCATTTGCTTTCACACGCCAAACTATGCAGGGTCAAAAAACGAATACCGCAAAGCGGTCGCCCTGCGGGAATTTGTTCATGCCGCATTAGCACTATCCAGGAGCGCCACGGGGAGGCTTCCCAATGCCCCCATACAACCGGGGGACCGCGGGGTCCCAGGCACTCTCACCGCCTGGGAACCACAGCAGCACCCCGGAGGGGGAGGCTGGGTGGCGCAGGCGACCCCCCCAAGCGTGGCCAGCGCCGGGGGGAGCCGTCCACTCCAACCTCCCAATATTAAAAACAGGCACTTACCTTAACGTCCATTGCGTTCTGCTACAGGCGCATTAACTTGGGGGCACCACATGAGAAAGGAGTGAAGCATGGGTCACCCCAAGCTTTAGAGCTCAGGGCTGGCTCACACACAACACTCCAGAGGGGGGGGGGGGGAGGACAGGTGCAAACAACTCACTCCAGGGCTCACACCACCAGAGCAAGCCATCTTCCACCTGCCTCCAAAGGATACAACTGCAAAAAATGCTATATTTAACCCAAAACACAATTGCTGCGTAATTGTTTGGAGGTGTCTTGGCTGAAAACTGCCATGTCCCAGTTGTGCGGTTGGACTGTGGACACAATGTGGGCTGCACGACCGCTGTCTGGAACCTAGGCCTAATGTTAATTGCCAGCCATTTTCTTTGGGGGGGGGGGGGATTTTAAGTCCCCACATCATCAATTAGTATTCCCCTTTACAAATTAATGATGCTAAAGAGTTTCAATTATCTGGGCCTTCTGCCAGCCCTCTGCAGCCGTCCTGTGCCCACACCGTTTCCAAATCATCCCCCGGTCCCTCCCCGCGACTCACTTTCATTTTTGCCAACTGCAGGCATATATACATATTTTGTGTGACAAGGCCTGAGGCGCTAGGCTCCCCTACGGCTCATTGGAGATTCTACTTTCTTTATGTCCTTGAAGAAGTGGGAACCTAGTCCCAAGAAACTCATTTCAATCTATGAGAGTTTTGTATATTTGGATCAGTTGCTGTAGAGATTTTCTCGTACTGCTCCTGCTCAGGACGCTCCTGGCGATGGGAGCATGAACGAGGATGCGCGTGGCCAGGGCCGCACAGGCACAGTGGATGACAACTGAAGAAACTGAACGTGGACCGTGGCAGGGGACATTAGAGAAAGGATTAATATTAGAGTTAACGTGTTTTTCATATGGAAAAATGGGTTTATGAATAGCCAGACCACAGGAGACGAACAGAAAAAACACAATTGAAAACAATGTGACACATGCATCATGTTCTGCCAAAATTACCTACACAAAATATGTAAATAAAATTATTAAAAACAGTTTAAAAATAGAGGAGGTACAGGTAAACTTACCTCCTCTTGAGGGGAAAAAAACTCAATGATGCTGTTAATTTTATTGAACCAAATAAATTAACCACTTTACCCCCACACGTACGGATTTCTCTGTCCCTTTTTCCATCCTTTCACCCCCAGGGACGGAGAAATCCGTACTTTCCGCGCTCCCGCCGCTGCCCGCTCGCTCTAGCGCGCACTCCCGCTGGTAAACACGCCGCCGGCCCCTCGCCCGGAGATCAATGAACGGGAAAATCCATTCCCATTCGTTGATCTAAGCCCCGCAATGATCCGCTGCTTCTCTGATAAGCAGCGTGATCTTTGTGAAAAAAAAAAAAAAACTTTCTCAGCCTCCTAGTACTTCCTGCAAGCGTCCGGAAGGACGCTTGCAGGTCGCATTAAACAAAAAGTTACTGTTGCCATCTTGTGGTCAAATAGTAAAACTACACCCTAAAGCATTTTTTACATACAAATAAATTAGTTTTACACAAAAAATTTACTCCTTACCTCCCACACTCCCCAATTTTTATTTTTATTTTTTGTAATTAAAAAAAAAAAAATTACAATTAAAAAAAAATGTATAAATAGTTCACTTAGGGACTGAACTTTTTAAATATTTATGTCAAGAGGGTATAACACTGTTACTTTATAAACTATGGGCTTGTAATTAGGGGTGGACGCAAAACTGAAAAAAATGCACCTTTATTTCCAATTAAAATATTGGCACCAAGCATTGTGATAGGGACATAATTTAAATGGTTTTATAATCGGGACAAATGGGCAAATACATTTCATGGGTTTTAATTACAGCAGCATGCATTATTTAAAAACTATAAAGGCCGAAAACTGAAAAATTAGGGATGGGACGAATCCACAATTTCTTCGAATCCGAATCCGGATCCGAATCTAAAAAGGTTCTCGAATATCTTGAACCTTTCGAATCCCGAATCTAACAAATCCAAAAGAATTGTGCGATCCATGGTATAGTTGCCCGCAGTATAGGTACCCAGGCATAGGTGCCCGCAGTATAGGTAGCTAGGTAAAGGTGTCTTCAGTATAGCTACCAAGGTATAGGGGCCTTCACTATAGGTTGCAAAGTATAGGGGCCTTCACTATAGGTTGCAGGGCATAGTAGCCTTCAATATAGGCAGCAGGGTATAGTGGCCTTCATTATAGGCAGCAGGGTATAGTGGCCTTCAGTACAGGCAGCAGGGTATAGGGGCCTTCAGTATAGGCAGCAGGGTATAGGGGCCTTCAGTATAGGCAGCAGGGTATAGGGGCCTTCAGTATAGGTAGCAGGGTATAGGGGCCTTCAGTATAGGCAGCAAGGTATAGGGGCCTTCAGTATAGGTAGCAGAGTATAGGGGGCTTCAGTATAGGTAGCAGGGTATAGGGGCCTTCAGTATAGGTAGCAGGGTATAGGGGTCTTCAGTATAGGTAGCAGGCTATGGGGGGCTTCAGTATAGGCAGCAGGGTATAGGGGCCTTCAGTATAGGTAGCAGGGTATAGGGGGCTTTAGTATAGTTAGCAGGCTATGGGGGGGGGGTCTTCAGTATAGGTAGCGGGCTATGGGGGTGCTTCAGTATAGTTAGCAGGCTATGAGTGGCTGCAGCATAGGTAGCTGGGTAAGGGGGCTTTAGTATAGGTAGCTGGGTAAGGGGACTTCAGTATAGGCAGCAGGGTATAGGGGCTTCAGTACAGGTAGCAGGCTATGGGGGTGCTTCAGTATAGGTAGCAGGCTATGGGGGGCTTCAGTATAGGCAGCAGGGTATAGGGGCCTTCAGTATAGGTAGCAGGCTATGGGGGGCTTCAGTATAGGTAACAGGCTATGGGGGGCTTCAGTACAGTGAGCAGGCTAGGGGGGCTTCAGTATAGTTAGCAGGCTATGGGGGGCTTCAGTATGGGGGCTTCAGTATAGTTAGCAGGCTATGGGGGGCTTCAGTATGGGGGCTTCAGTATAGTTAGCAGGCTATGGGGGGCTTCAGTATAGGTAACAGGCTATGGGGGACTTCAGTACAGTGAGCAGGCTATGGGGGCTTCAGTATAGTTAGCAGGCTATGGGGGGCTTCAGTATGGGGGGCTTCAGTATAGTTAGCAGGCTATGGGGGGCTTCAGTATAGGTAACAGGCTATGAGGGGCTTCAGTACAGTGAGCAGGCTATGGGGGCTTCAGTATAGTTAGCAGGCTATGGAGGGCTTCAGTATAGTTAGCAGGCTATGGGGGGCTTCAGTATAGGTAACAGGCTATGGGGGCTTCAGTACAGTGAGCAGGCCATGGGGGCTTCAGTATAGTTAGCAGTCTATGGGGGGCTTCAGTATGGGGGGCTTCAGTATAGTTAGCAGGCTATGGGGGGCTTCAGTATGGGGGGCTTCAGTATAGGTAGCAGGCTATGGGGGTGCTTTAGTATAGGTAGCAGGCTATGGGGTTGCTTTAGTATAGGAAGCAGGCTATTGGGTTGCTTTAGTATAGGTAGCAGGCTATGAGGGGCTGCAGTATAATATAGCTGGGTAGCAGTGGCACATATCCTCCTCCCTCCCCCCGCAGCCTCCTCCGCTCGTCCCCCTGCATAAATAAGTAGAAGCAGCCTCTCACCTCCAGCATCAGCGTGGAGCCCAGAGCGGCAGACTTCTCCCTTCACTTCCTAGTTCCCTCTAGTGGCCACCGGACCGGCTCTTACTGATGACGCATAGTAAGAGCCAGTCATAGGGGGAATAAGGAAGTCAGCAGGAGGTCTGCCGCTCCGGGCTCCATGCTGGAGGTGAGAGGCTGCTTCCCCTTATTTATGCGGCTGGCGAGTGGAAGTGGCTGCGGGGGGAAGGAGGAGGACAATTGCGAACAGGTAAAGCGGCGGATGCGCGGCGATGCAGCGTCGGGATTCGGCGGATTCGGCGATCAGAAAATGGCGTCGGGATTTGATTCCACGAATCTCGAATGTTTCCTAATATTCAAGGGATTCGTGGATTCGCTGGATTCGTCGTCCCATCCCTATGAAAAATAATAATTTTTTTCCCACATTTTTACCTATTTTCCCATTAAAACACATTTAGAATAAAATAATTCTTGGTATAATGTCCCACCTAAAGAAAGCCTAATTGGTGGCGAAAAAAATAAGATATAGTTCATTTCATAGTGATAAGTAATGATAAAGTTATAGACGAATGAATGGAAGGAGCCAGGGGCGTCGCTAGCCCTGTTTTGGGGGGGCACGTGCCCCCAATCTATCCTGGGGTGCCACGGATCTCCGCCCGGCCCCCTCTGGCAGGGGCTCCCTCCAGCCGCCGCCGCCGCGTCACTCAGACCTCAGGATCAGGCGGCGAGCCGGCGACCAATCGTGCGGGCGCTAGGACCCAGCGCCCGCACTGATATGCGGAAGTGACATCACTTCCGCATATCGAGCGGGTGCGTCCAGCGCCCGCTCTTACTGGTCGGGTCGCCGCTGATCCTGAGGTCTGCTACAAGGTAAGGGGGGTGGGGGGGAGCAGCGGCGGCGGCGGGGGGCCTCCCTGGCACTCACTCACTCCCTAAAGGGGCTCCCTGGCACTCACTCACTCCCTAAAGGGGCTCCCTGGCACTCACTTACTCCCTAAAGGGGCTCCCTGGCACTCACTCACTCCCTAAAGGGGCTCCCTGGCACTCACTCATTCCCTAAAGGGGGTCCCTGGCACTCACTCACTCCCTAAAGGGCCTCCATGTCACTCACTCACTCCCTAAAGGGGCTCCCTGTCACTCACTCACTCCCTAAAGGGGCTCCCTGTCACTCACTCACTCCCTAAAGGGGCTCCCTGGCACTCACTCACTCCCTAAAGGGGCTCCCTGGCACTCACTCACTCCCTAAAGGGCCTCCATGTCACTCACTCACTCCCTAAAGGGCCTCCATGTCACTCACTCACTCACTCCCTAAAGGGGCTCCCTGTCACTCACTCACTCCCTAAAGGGGCTCCCTGTCACTCACTCACTCCCTAAAGGGGCTCCCCCTGGCACTCACTCACTCCCTAAAGGGGCTCCCCCTGGCACTCACTCACTCCCTAAAGGGGCTCCCCCTGGCACTCACTCACTCCCTAAAGGGGCTCCCTGGCACTCACTCACTCCCTAAAGTGGCTCCCTGGCACTCACTCACTCCCTAAAGGGGCTCCCTGGCACTCACTCACTCCCTAAAGGGGCTCCCTGGCACTCACTCACTCCCTAAAGGGGCTCCCCCTGGCACTCACTCACTCCCTAAAGGGGCTCCCTGTCACTCACTATCGGGGTCCCTGTCACTCACTACCTAACTGGAGGCGCCTGTCACTCACTACCTAACGTGGGGGCTACCATATTAAGGGGGGATTCTGCCTATTATGTGAAATGCTGTCTATTTATGTGCCTCATGACTGCTGAATTTGTCTTGTTGGGAGCCTTATGATTTGTTGGGGGCCTCAAGATTGCTGAATTTGTCTTGTTGGGGGCCTCATGATTTGTTGGGGGCCTCATGATTGCTGAATTTGTCTTGTTGGGGGTCACATGATTGCTAACTGCGAGACTATGGGAAAAGCTGAATCCTTATCATATGAGACAATAGCATTAAACCTACTTTTTTAGCTTTTTAAAACAGAAAATAAAACTGGGAGGTTCTAAAAAATTGAATACATTTTTCAGGAGTAGGATGGATGAAATTGTTTATCTTCACAGTTTATTTTCAACTTGGATTTTCCATAATGTTCATGTATGAGTTAAAACGTTTGTACAGTATTTAGTTTAAATTGCGGTTGCCACTTTGCGATAGATAAGTGACTTTTGGGTTGCAGTTTGGGCACTCGGCCTCCAAAAGGTTCGCCACCACTGTCATAATCTAATGTCCCACCATTGCTAGGTTCATGTAAATTTGTTTCCACCCGGCCGTTACCACACCTATATTCTGGTCCATGGCCCACCCATTTTTCGGTGCGGCACGATAAGCACGCCGCACAACGTGATCCTCATATTTTTGGCACGCTAGCTGCAGTGTGCTGAATTCTGTTGCCTACAGTATGTACAGTATACGCTGTTCTCTAGTTGCTGCACTGTGTGCTGATTTACCTCCAGTGTGTACAGTGTAAGGTGTTACTCTGTGCCTTTACTGATTGTAAACCAGCTATATTGTATGCTGATCCCTGCTACTTTCAGTATGTACAGTATTAGCTGTAAAGCCTGGTACACACATACAATTTTGATTAGCCAATTTTAGCTCTGTTCATAAAATTTATTGTCTGTTGGCCCACTTACTGCACGGGGGTGGTAAAATTGGGGGTCAGTAATTGACCAATCAAAATTGTATGTGCGTATACATCTTTGATCTATGCCTATACTGATTGTAAATTATCCAAATAAAGGACAGGGGGCTCCATCCAATATTTCGATGGGCAGGCCCGTTATCTGTAGCTTACACCGCTGCTAAGTTCATGCACATTTGGCCCCACCCATGGTCACGCCCACTCACCGCATGGCCACACCTATTTTTTGCCGCGGCGCGCATATAACTCCCCGCCTGGTGCCCACAGGTGCCCCCGATCTCCAAGGACCCTAGAAACGCCCCTGGAAGGAGCGCTGAAAGGTGAAAATTGCTCCGGTGGTCAAGGGGTAAAACCCCTCAGTTGGGAAGTGGTTAAACTCGAATAGATTGCAGCGCATTTCTCCGAACTAGGTTCCCACTTCTTCAGGGATATAAAGAAAGTAGAATCTCCAATAAGCCGTAGGGGAGCCTAGCGCCTCAGTCCCTGTCACATAAAATATGTATATACACCCCAAGAGTTTCTGGAGACCGCATGCAAGAAGGAATCTCCCCAATGGTGATGCAAGCAGGGGAGACTTTGTTAAGAGTTGAGAATGTGATCATTATTTACAAAAGGTGTAGGGGTGAAACTTACATGCCATCATGTTCCTCTTTTTTTAAAGTGTTATCCAACACTAAATACATTTTCCACATTGTTATTTTCGAAGAGAACAAATTTAAATTGCAGGTAAAGAACCACAGGCAGCACAGGCTTGGCAGTTTTTATTGTTTTAATGTGGCATTCACCACAAAATCTGCTGAAAACTAATGCTCCCATCTGCAAACCGTTTTCACTGAAACTTCCATTCACACCTTAGAACATAGTTTAGAGGTCATTACATTGCTTACCATAGTCAATTTTGTTTCAACTGTAAAAACAACCAGTTGGCGAATAAACTGATCCTGATTCTGATATTGGTTTAACATGGCAAAAGCTACTGTTAGCTCTAGATCGAAAACTAATGCTCCCATCTGCAAACCATGTATTTAAAATCTATCAAACTGTAGTGTTGCACTGTTTGATACAGTGCAACGCTATGGACTGTTGATCTTCCACTGCTCCCAGACTGTTTCTGATCAGCCACAAGTTTCCATCAGGTACTATTGTAATTTTGTTTGATTTTTGTCAGAAATGGATTGAAAATTAAATTGATGCAGCTCATTGTGCTATAGATTATTTACCAGTTATCTGCTTTGCCTGCTTTAGTCAGAATAATATGTAGATTATGCAGTGTCCACATACCGGTATGTGTCTTATTAAATATAATGCCCACTAACTGGTGTTCTTATATATTTTTTTAATAATTGCCTCATGAACATTGCTATGTGTCTAAACCTGTGTGTTATGTGTGTTTTCTTCATAGGAAGTTTTCGGCTACAGATTAAGTATTCCTTTGTTTTTTCTATGCGTGATTGGTTACTTCCTATCTGGAGGAGTTCTCCTGCTGATTTTTTACTGGAAGCCAGAATGGAGCGTGTGGGCAAATTGTATGCCATCCTCATTGGAGAAAGCCAATATAGTTTTACTTAGAACAACTGTAAGTAATAATGAAGAAACAGGCAAAGGATACTGCTCCACTGTACCGTGGCAGACAGTGCAGGAACACAGGCAGCCAGGCCCAGACAATCAGGAAAAGAAAGGAAGGTCCGCTACTATGATTAAGGACCTAGTGTCCGAAACATGTTAGTCAAGTGTTTTCTGTGTGTCTGGATATGTCCTCAATAAACATACCGATTCATCGATTTTGGAGACATTGGTGCGGACCTTCCTTTCTTTTCCTGTAAGTAATAATGCTGTTATCTGTATAAAATTATATATATTTTTCAAATAGCACCTGTTTAAACTTTGGTTCTTTTAACTAAATCATCAAACGAGCACTCACCTGCTAAAATTCAAGGATAGATTTAAGAAATCTTACTACATAAAAGGAAAAAAGTAAAGTTATATGTTCACCCATCACTTTACGGCAAGTATGTTGAACTCCAAACCTCAAGGACCGAGGCCCTCACACATTTTTAGCACAGCTCAAATAAATTGATGGGACTGAGCCAGGGAAGATGTGATTCATCAAGCAGAACACATTTCTCCAGTTATCTGTCCATCCTAAACACTGGCATTGATATAGCCCTTGAGGATTGTACAGTATAGTAGCTTGGGTGACATTATGTTATGGTAGACCACTTTCAAGACAATGTAGTCTCTTCTGTTGAGGGGCATAAGAACTACTTAGCAGCTCACCTTTTGCAATGAATTTTTAGCTGCAAAATTATTGCTGAACGAAATGCAAACTGAATGCCATTGGTTTTGCTCATAACAAGCCAGTGCTACACATCGAACCTCCTGCAATACATCCGAAGAGTTGGCCATTGTAAATTAATGTATCCTCCAGTTAAACTTCCAAGAGGATGCTATTCACTACTCAGTAAGAGATGTGTTGGCATGATTGCCACAATGGTTACGGCTGTCATTTCTCCCTAGGATGAAAGAAAGAAATACACAAGGAAGAAAGTGTGCAGAATAACTCTGGATAAATGTAAAGATTTACCAGGGGGCTCGAAATGTCCTGTGATCTCTGATGAAAACTCTGTGCTAAATAAAGCTATCCGAAGGCCAGATCTTAAAGTAAGTAACAGCCATAACCTTTGTTTTTCCTAAAATGGGCCCAATCCAATTCACGCTTTTTAGTTTTCTCCTAGGAGATAATTTTTCAATTACCGTACAAATTACAAAAAAATGACCAGCAAGTAGGGCATAAGGTCCTGATAAAATTATGCTGCTGAGTATTTTCTTTCTTACTGGGGGCTTCAAAGGAATTTTATTGATAAGATTTGATAATTTCATCAGGGAGAAAACTTAGGAGAAAAAGTGAATTGGATCAGGCCAAATATGTTTAACCATTTACCGCCATCCTAACGTATTAAAACGTCATGCTTACCTCTATTAACAGCAACATGACGTTTTAATACGTCGCGCATTCCCGCCGCTGCTACCGCCGTGTGTCCGCCGCTACCGCCGCCATTACTGTCGGGATCCCGTGCTGGGTGATTGGGGAAGAGGACTGAACAGTCCTCTACCCAATCGCAGTGCCTGGAGTGAATGGACGTGACCGCGAACAGCGGCTACGTCCATTCACATAAACAGGAAATGTAACAGTTTAATAAAGTGTGTAAAAAAAAAAAAAAAAAAGTGAACACGTCCTATGAGTGTTCACCAGCGCCATCTTGTGGCCAAAAAGTATATTACACTTACAAAATACATACATTTTCAAGTATATACACATCATTAATAAAATTACACTTCCAACCCTCCCCCCCAAAAAAAACACTTGTAAAAAAAAAAATCAGCTTAAAAAAAATAAATAAATAGTTGCCTTAGGGACTCAGCTTTTTTTATTCTATATTTTATGGGGGAAAATTAATTTTAATTTATTACATAGGGGCTTGTAATTATGGCCAGAACAAACAGAAAAATAACCACTTATATTTCAAAATAATATACTGTCGCCATACATTGTGGTAGGGACATAATCTAAACGGTTTAATTATCGGGACCACTGGGCAAATAAAACGTGTTTGTTTTATCCACAGGAGAATGTTTAATTTTAAAACTATAAAGGCTGAACACTGAGAAATAATGATTTTTTTTCTTTTTTTTTCTGTTTTTCTCATTAAAATGCATTTAGAATAAAAAAATTCTTAGCAAAATGTACTATCCACAGAAAGCCTAATTGGTGGCGAAAAAAACGAGGTATAGATCATTTTCTTGTGATAAGTAGTAATAAAGTTATTAGGGAATAAAAGGGAGGAGCGCTGACAACTGAAAATTGCTCTGGTCCGTTAGGATAAAAACCCTTGGGGGTGAACTGGTTAATTCCAGTTTACTATTTTGGTATATTATTACAGTTTTCTTGCAGAAAGAATGATTTGTTTAACCATATACTTATTTATGCTTTTTAAGGTTAAATTCATTAGAGTTCAGAAAGTTCGATTCGTCTGGAACTATGCCCAGAAACGCTTTCAAAATATTGGGTAAGTGCGTGAATTACCAGTGAGTCTTATTTATAGAAGTATTTTATACAGGATTTAACATTTGTGTCAGGGAATCAGCAGGGAGTCAGCATAAGACGTGATAAGGGCTCGTTTCCATATGCACACTTTTAGCCGCGGTTATGGAAACGCGATCACAGGGACATCAGAAAGTGCATAGACATGTTTCCATGAATGCGCTATGATTCACCACTGAATCACAGCGCATGGTTGCACTATATGTTGAATGGGATCACAAGCGCCGCCCCCGGGGGAGTCATGTGCAACGCAAAGCCGTGCTGACACACGGCACAAGCCCTAAGTCAAATGGGGAAGTTTCCTTTACCTCACCCTTCCTCAAACCTGATGGGAAATCATACTTCACAATATGCCTCACTTTCAGGAATCTCAGTGTAAGAATGTCATCACTTATCCCCCCTTCCCCTCCGTGGCCCTAAAGCACAGTTACCCCCTTTGTGATTTATACTTTAGCAGTAAATTATTATACTCAATGTAAGAGCTGCCCAATCATTCCTGCTCAGGATTGCATTGAATGACTAGAAATATGTATATTAAAGGATCACTATCGCGAAAATTGTAAAATGTTAAATATATGCGAACAAATACATAAACACATACATACATTTCTTCCAGAGTAAAATGGGCCATAAATTACATTTCTCCTATGTTGCTGTCACTTTCAGTAATTAGTAGAAATCTGACAGAACGACAGGTTTTGGACTAGCTCATCTCCTCATGGGGGTTCTTAGGGTTTTCTTTGTTTTCAAAAGCACTTAGTCAATGGCAGTTGCTCTGTCCAACTGTTAAAAAAGTGTGCAGTAAGCAGGGAGGCTGGCCAACATCTTTATATTAATCCTTTTAAAGGAGTGTCTTTATAAAGAATAAAGGCCATGTTGAGATTGAGAATCCCCCATGAATGAACTAGAAATGGACTATCCCCAAACCTGTTGGTTCTGATAGAATTCTACTACCTACTGTAAGTGACAGCAAGATGGGAGAAAAGGCATTTACAGCTTATTTTAATATGGAATAAATGTGGGTCTGCTACATGGTAAAATTAAGCAACTACCACTGCGACTGAAAATCAATGCAATGTTCAGAGATACCATAGCTGAATGGCAGTAGGTAAGGAAGCTGTTTTGTCTCTCTTTTCTTGTATCGAAATATATGCAGATCTGGGGAAACCCTCATCTCTAATTGGGACTTGAAGGGTTTGAAAAAGATGGGGCATCTCCTAGTTATCAGAAAGGGTACCTGACATCTTTTTACTGAACTTAAAGGGGAACTCCAGCCTAAACAAACATATTGTCATTAAAGGGACACTTAAGTCAAACAAAAAAAAATGAGTTTTACTCACCTGGGGCTTCCAATAGCCCCCTGCAGCTGTCCGGTGCCCTCGCCGTCTCCCTCCGATCCTCCTGGCCCCGCCGGCAGCCACTTCCTGTTTCGGTGACAGGAGCTGACAGGCTGGGGATGCGAGTGATTCTTCACGTTCCTGGCCACAATAGCGCCATCTATGCTGCTATAGCATATATCATATACCATATAGCAGCATAGAGGGTGCTAATGTGTCTGGGAACGCAAAGAATCACTCGCATCCCCAGCCTGTCAGCTCCTGTCACCGAAACAGGAAGTGGCTGCCGGCTGGGCCAGGAGGATCGGAGGGAGACGGCGAAGGTACCGGACAGCTGCAGGGGGCTATTGGAAGCCCAAGGTGAGTAAAACTCATTTTTTTTGTTTGACTTCAGTGTCCCTTTAAGTTACATTAGTTATGTTAATTAGAATAGATAGGTAATATAATCTCTTACCCACCCTGTTTTAAAAGAACAGGCAAATGTTTGTGATTCATGGGGCCTGCCATCTTTGTCATGGGGCAGCCATCTTTTTGGTTGAAAGGAGGTGACAAGGAGCATAAGACTCAGTTCCAACTGTCCTGTGTCCTGATAACCCCTTCCAGCTGCATGCGTTAGGCTTCAAATGTCAAATTCAAAATGTAAAAAAAAAAAAATTGCACTAAAACAGCAGAACGAGAACAACATCATCAGAAATCCCATCATGCTTTGCACAGCATCAGGGGAAAAATGCCCAGGCAGTTTTCTTCTGTACAGCTAAAAATGAGGCTTGTATTAGAGAAACAAAGTTCTGATGCTGCGAAACTGTTAAAGAAACACCAGGCCTTTTCAGTGCTGCTGAGTCGATTTTTAGTCTGGAGGTTCACTTTAAAGCTACCTAGAATCTCTCACCTAGTGATATACTGCTGTACCTGCAAGTTAGCTTCCTTGTCCGGTCACTAGTCACAGAGGTGAAATCAAAAGCAGAAGTGACAGTTTGAAACTTTCCTTAGCCCAGGACGCATCACTAAGTCCATGTCAGAACTGCATAGAGACCTGATCTTTAAACCCCTTTTAAACACCTTTCAGGAGGATACGCTCTCAGACAAACTGGTAGCTGGATGGATGGTTGTGCGAAAGTGTGTGACCAGGGAGATCTGAAGAAGTTCCCACCTCTTGTTAATGCACAAAGCAAAGTTCGCGTTTAAAGTGTACCAGAGCCCAAAGATACTTACCTTTTTATACATATCTGCTGCTTCCTCCAGCCCCATGGGCACATATCGCTCCCACGCTGCCATCCTCCGCTGCCTGGAGCTACGGTATCGGGTCTCATTACTTCAGCCAGTCGCGGCCAGTCTGCGCAAGTGAAGTGCTCTCTCTACGTATCTCTCCAGCGGCGCATTTTGGCATTTTCTTTGCATTTTGGCCGGCCAGAACCCAAACTAGTCAGACCTTGGGTTCTGGCCGTAACATATACAGGATTCAATCAATATCATGCTTTATTTGAGTCACTAATGTGATGTTGATCAAACCAACAGTAAATTGTTTGTGTGCATGTGGTTTATTTAGTACTGCTAATAAATTGGTACTGTAGGTAGAGCAATATGTTAGAGCATTAAAGTTACACACCTGAAACAAACAAGCAGCCAGTGTAGTCAGACTTTAGTCGGAGCACCTGATAAGTATACTGTATTCATCCTAGGTCAGTGACGTCTCAGAGGCTTAAGGCCCATACACACGTCGGATTTCCGCGAACGACGGGTTGTTTGAACGTCCCGTCGTTCCGTCGTTCGCCCGCTAAATCGGGCGTGTGTACAGGCTGTCGTTCGCTTGATAAGGGCGAGTTTGAGCGATCCGCCGGGCGGATCGCTCAAACTCGCCCTTATGAAGCGAACGACAGCCTGTACACACGCCCGATTTAGCGGGCGAACGACGGGACGTTCAAACGACCCGTCGTTCGCGGAAATCCGACGTGTGTATGGGCCTTTAGGATTATAAGGACAAACAGGCAAAAGGAGATAAATATGGTAGTAGATTCAGTATCCCTCTAACTGTGGAGATGTTGCCTGTAATCATATTCTTTCTGTGATTTCAGAACTCTGGAAGATGAGCTCTCTTGCTTTGAAATGCACTCATTTTATGGGCCAGGCCTGAGGGAAGAGGAACAAGCTATAAGGTAAGCTTGTTACACCATTAAAGAGAAGCTAAATGATTAAAAATGGCATTACATTACACTGTCTAAAGGGTTTATATTATACTGAGTGTCTTCAATAAAATCTAATAATAACTTTTTACATTGTAACTCATAGTTTAGTGAAAAGTTCATATATTTTATCTCATTTTCCACTCATTTTGTTGAAAAATTGATTTAACTTGATGAAACCATATACGGTATGCTGTATCTGCAGGTCATACAACAATTGGGATCGTAGGTACATGAGCTTATAGTTTTAAACTAAAATGTGCTACTGTAGATAAAACCCACACATTTTTTGTCAAGGTTATTACAACCCTAGTACAATGTATTATTTGAAGGGAGAATGAAAGCAGATCTGGCACCGGCTGCATGTAAACCAATTTCCTTTAATCCAGTGGGTACAGCATACAAACAAGCAGTGAAAGGGTCGGCCTAACAGCCGTTTTCGCAGGTCTCCCCATGTGCCTCTGAAGAAGCAGGGAGACCTGCGAAACGGCTGTTAGGCCGACCCTTTCACTGCTTGTTTGTATGCTGTACCCACTGGATTCAAGGAAATTGGTTTACTGCAGCCGGTGCCAGATCTGCTTTTATTCTCCCTTCAAGTATTACTGTGTTACATGGTTGTGAGCATGGTGCAAACAGTGACCAGAATCCAGTGCTGTCTCCAGTCTCTACTTTGAGTGCCGGTCACAACACTTTTTTCTCTTTGGCAAAACTAGTACAATGTATGGCGACAATATTTTCATGGGCATGCGACACACCCCTGCGACTCCTGCCATCGCGGGGGTGGGGGAGGGCAGAGCTTTTGACAGGGCCCCTTCTCCTTCCTCTCCCCATCTGCAAGTGCAGTCAATTAGCAAAGAAACCTCCACATTCACTCACAAAAACCGTGTGCAGGAGCATGTGTAATTTTTCCTGCTTCCAGATGCTGCTTCACAGCAGCACTAGTTATGCCCTTGAATATTTTATTTGGAAATAAAGGTATATTTCTTCCATTTTGTGTTTTTTTTCCCCTCATTGTACTCTATAAATAATTATCCTTATGGCATACATATTTAAAAAGCTACGTCCCTAAAGTAACAATTTATGTATTGTCTTTTAAATTCCATCACTTTATTTATTTATTTATTTTCTTTTACAAATCTGTTATAAGAGGGCAGGGAGGAGGCAGAAGGGATTCATGTGCTTGTTATAGGAAAGGAATTCTATTTATAATGAACTTTATTGTATTACTTTTTGACCACTAGATGTCCCCACACAGTCTCCTGTCTGGTTGGAACACTGAATCACTGTGTTCCAGCCAGCAGGAAATGTTTATTATTATTTATTGTCAGGAAATGACAGTTTCTTTCTTTCTTTCTTTTTTTTTTTACAGTGGAATGGTCACTGTTGCTTGTTGCAACAGTAATCATTTATACATTAGATACTTAGATTGATTATGGGAACATATATTCACATTCAAAAATCTGTGCACTATCGCGTGACGCCATGGGGGCACGCTGCTTGTAAATAGGAGGGGGCAATTATCTACGCCCCTGGGAGCTCAAGTGCAGTTTTTAGGGATGTGGATACCCGGCCTGCAAGAGGGGAACTGGATAACCTGGTTGCGCATACATGGAAGAGCCCTCCTCCCAGTCTTCAGACACTCCCACCAGCTCTGCAGTAGAAAGTGCATTGTCTCAGCATGAGAAATATTGGCCAATGAGAGAGGAACAGAGATGTGGGAGGGGGAAATGGGAGATAAAGAGGCTTGCCAATCAGGCTGCATTAGTTATGTCTGAGGGGAAAGTAAAGAAGAAAAAAAGAACACCCAGCATGCCCTGCAACTTCCTTTGTGCAGCAGATGTACCAAATAAGATCCAGGGAAACTGAGGAATGATGTTTTATGGAGAAGAAAAGTTAGTGATTTTTACTTTGACTTTTGAATTGCCTGGTTAGCATCCTTATTACTTGTTTACCAGATAAAAATGGAGAATTGATTTTTGATTTTATGCCGGACCGTTACACTTTAAGGGTTCAGTCCATCTCAATATTCCGTGCTCCACCGATAAAGCTGTAATGGCAGCTTATCAGTTTTCACACAGAAGAACTTGAATCCCAAGATGTTGAACCTGCAATTAGTTGGTTATTGTTGTCTGACATACTATTTTCAGATTTCATTGTCATAGTCAATTATGTTACTTAATCTATTGCAGGAGATTAGTATGTGGAAATAACACAATTGAAGCTAAAGTTGCACCATTATGGAAACTGTTCATTCATAAGGTACTGTTCCTATAATTAATATATATTTATAAAGCACATAATGTAAATACAGCATAGATTAGAATTTCAGGTGGTGGGGTGAGGGCATTTACAGAAGACATGTCATTAGTGTAATTTCAATAGTGTATATCTTTTTTTACGAGAATCTCAGGACTTTCACTTTTTTTTCTATATATTGGAAGAAATAATGGAAAACATTGCTGGTTACTGGAGGTAGAGATGAGCAACCTTTACCTTTACTTTTCTAAAGCCCCCCTCCCCCCATATCATGGACCATGCACGCTGGTATAGCTCAGGGATTTTTTTCACTTGCTCCCCCTCTTCCCCCTAATATACTTATATACTTAGTAAATGTGGTCATGATAACACTTATGAGTACTTTGCAATTAACTACACAAGCCGACGGCCTGGTGTCATTGACTTCAATGCAAGTACACAATAGTGATTCCCCCAAATTTCGTGGAAGGGTCAGAAGTTGGATGAAAATCCTGTGAGCATGCCAGTGATGACTTCACTCATCCCTACATCCTACCACTCATGTCAGAGACAGAAGAGAAGAAGTAGCAACACTTCTCTTCGAAAACAGGATTTTAAAAAAAGAAAATCATAGCCTGAAATGAAGACCCATAGAAATATTGAATTATTAGAGTTGAGCATTTCACAGTCAAAAACTGTTTTTCAGCTTTTCAAATTGAAGTCAATGGTGCTGACTTTTTGAGTTCATCGCAAAGCTCCCAATCGGGTTATCAACATATAATTTGTTATATATGTTAGGGGCAATAGTGGAAACAAGTACTTATTTTTTTTAAGACCTTATGGTTTTTTGAGAAAATCAGTCCAGGCAGAAAAACACATTTTAAAATCAGAGCAGTGTCCAATTCAAATACTTGCAAAGACCCCAAACATATCAAACTTCCTAAACATGTCAGGGTCAGTAGTGTGAACATGTAAAAACAATTGAACAAATCTTGGAGTTTATGACTTAATTATTTAAAATTAAGTGCTTTGTTTTTTCAAACCCAGTGAAGCTTCAGTTTATACATGTTTATGCGAGCCAGAGAGCATGGGCTCCCCCTTCCAAGCACTTTTAACCCCGTGCTCCATGCAGTCTGTTATTCCCACAGAATTTTGCTTGTCTCTCCCCCCCCCCCCCCTTCCCTCAGCAAAACCAACCCCTATAGTCCTAAAGATTGAGGGGCACTCTGTGGATTATAGACAAGGGGCTACCTACCACCATACATGTGGTAATAGGCCTCGGGGAGGGGGGCACTTGTGTTGGAATCTGGAAGCACCATTTAACATTAAGGAGGCCTGAAGGTAAATGGGCAAAGGTGTACATTAGTAAGCTTTACCAATTCCCCGTTAAAAGTAAAAAAAAAAAAAAAAAAAGGCAAAGTCACCACTAAAAAAAAAGACATTGACATAATGTTAAAAATGTTTTTTTTATTTTTCTCAATTAGCAATAAATACTTACCTTTAATGTATTACCTCATGCCAATATCATCTACACCTTAAAGGGAACCCGAGAGGAACTCTCTTTAAAAACAGGAAAAGCTTTTATACATACCTGGGGCTTCTTCCAGCCCCATACGCACGGATCGCTTCCACGCCGCCGTCCACCGCTTCCTGTATCGGCGGTACCGGGTCCCGTCACTTCCGGCGGACGCGGCCAATTGTCCGCATGAGCAGGGGCTCCCTCCATACCCTTACGTGTGCGGCTGCTCAGTATGCAGCTGCACGCGTAAGTGTATCCCGGGAGCACCTGTGATGCGAACAATTGGGTGCGTCCTGCCGCCGACTGGCCGAAACTACGGGACCCGGTACACCCGGAAACAGGAAGCGGAGGATGGCGGCGTGGGAGCGATCCGTGCGTATGGGGCTGGAGGAAGCCCCAGGTATGTATAATAGCTTTTTTCTGGGGCCTCTGGTTCCCTTTAATCAAAGAGGCCAATTAACAATAAATACTTACCTTTAATTTATGACCTCATGCCAATATCCTTTACACCATAATTGAAGAGCCCTCTGATGATTGTCTGCACATGCCGCTCACCTGCCGCACTAAGCTAACCAACTTCTAGAGCAGGGAGTTTATCAGCCATAGCCGCATCTTAGCTCTGCAGTAAACTGATGAACCCCCCACAACAATAAACCATGAAAAGAGAGCACTTTTTTATGGAATTGATTTTATTTCTATTAACACTAACTGCTAATCCATTCTGCTCTTTTCATACCACAGGTGTTGAATTTCATCTATGTATATCAAATCTTTGCCATTACCCTTATGCTGGTGGAAGGATATTTGGGCTATGCTATAGCCATTTTAATTCTATGTACTTGTAGTATGACTTTATCACTAGTAGAATTGAGAAAGGTAAGATATGTATGCTACACCTTACAATGCTTAAAATGTCCAATGATTATTGTTATCATTATTCTCTTTAGTAGTATTACTAGTAATTATTTTTATAACAATACAGCAATCGTCAAAACTCCACAAACTGGTCAAGGCTCATAACAACATGAAAGTGACTGTCTATCAAAGAAATGCAGGTATGATATTTGTTTCCTTAGTAATAACCTTGTTTTATTGTATGTGGCAGAATTTTGGCATCCTTGTGTCAGGAGAGATTTTGCATTTCTGGAATGCAGAAACCTGAAAATTGATGCAACATTTTAATATACAGGCTATTATAACTGTCTGCAACATGATATACTATACTGTATACTGTATAGCTATATAAACCAGTAGCATAACCACAAACCCAGCCCCCTCCCCTACCTCCAGCATTCATTTAATTGAGCTCTCCTCCTAAAGTTCCACCCTCCTTTCTTTGGTAACTACATTAATGTCCTTCATTCATCTAAAACTAATCACCACAACAAGTGTGGCAAACACAACTGCCCCCCAACACAGCAACTGTGGCTGCATTGCTCCCCTTCCCCCATAACAAAAAAAAGAACTGTGGGAAGTATAACTATTCCCCTCCACCCACCACTAAAAACAAGTGTGGCCGGCGTAAACACCCCCAACATGTGTGGGCAACCTCCCACTCACCCCTCCTCCATAACAAGTGTGTCCAGTCCAACAACCCTCATTCCCCCTAATTGCAGTATAGCCTTTATAGCACCCCTCCCCATCCAACAGAGTTAGTGTGGCCAGCCACCACCTTCCTTTCCAATAGAAAAGTGTTGCTAGTATAGCAATGTACTCCCCATGGCAAGTGTCCAGTACAACACCCCACCACACTCCCATTGCATGTGTGGCTAGTATAAAGTATAACACCTCCTTACCCTAATTCTAATCAATGACCCCTCCCTCTTTCCTCAGACATCCCATTCCCAATATGCAAAGCACCTAAGCAGCGAACATTCCTACTCCAGTGCCAGGTACTCACTTCTCTTCACTGCAGCCATTCAGTGTGCAAGATTACATTGTTATAAATAAGGAAACACCCACCTCTAAAAAGTCTGTTTTGAAAAATGTGATTATGTGACCTGTAACCAGTGGCATAGCTATACGGGATGCATACATTGTGACTGCATCAGTGCTTATAGGCTGAATGGTCCCACATGTCCATGATCCAGTCCCTGCATTAGAACTTTATTGGTGCCGTAGTGGTAATGATCAACTTTATATTTCCTTTTAAACTATTGTTTTATGCTTAAGCTGTGTAGAGCATAAACATGCCTAATTTTCCCCTCAATTTGTAAAGGATTAAACTTTAGTGACACTGTGGGGCCATAATGCTGTACTGTACACAATAGACTATAGGCAACAGCTGAGCAATGTGTTCTGTTTCTATGGAGAAGGAAGGATAGTGCTGGGGACAACAGTGTTGCTTCCAGGGATGGGTAAGGAGAGGACCAATGGACTTGGCCACCGATTGCCACTTAAAGGGAACCTGAACTGAGTAAATATTATTTAAAATAAACACATGAGGTAACTTCAAATGAACATTAAATAGTTGCCTTGCCATCAGTTCCTCTCAGAAACTCACCGATTTCTTCTGATAACGATTCTTTCCAGTTGTGACAACATTTTTTCAGAGTTGAAATATATCAGTTGCTGTCAGTTAAATATCAGTTGAGGTCAGTTATAGCTGAAAGGACAACTGATGTGCCAGATAATGTCCATGTTTCCCTATGGCTCAAGTGGACGATGTTACAGTTTAACAGTGTTCTCACCAGAAAGCTGTTATGGGGTAATGGCCATTTTCAAAATGGAGGACAGAGAATTCCATTGATCACATTGGACTAACAGGACGCAGGAGAGGAGAAAGAGATTGAGGAGTAGACTACACGGGAGGTAAGTATGACTTGTGTATGTTTATTTTAACTTTTAATTTTCAGTTCAGGTTTTCTTTAAAGGTCCAGTGTGCTGAATCATTAAGAAACCTTGAGGAACGCTACAAACATTCGATTCTTGGATGAGATTGTCCTGACTGGCCGCCTTGGCAGAGAACAATATCATTGCATACAAGGCTTTACTTCTTTTCTCACATAGTTTCCTTGGACAGCTGATTTTGTCAGTGTGTATTATTTTCCGATATATTATGATATCAGCTAATGATAGCTCTACCACTGACTGCCCACACATTCCCCAGAAAACATGTGTACCAGGAGCTGAGTTTTACAAATACCATGTCCTACAGTCTACAATGAGGTCTCAAAAATGTGCAACTTATTTTACTGTATTTTAATTTTTGCTTTATATACTGTGATTTGTTTTTCACACACTACTCCTGTAGCAGGAAATTAACGCCTGTATTGTGTATATTTCCGTTTAGAGTGCAGTCAAGTTGAATCTCGCCATTTAGTTCCAGGGGATGTCATTGTTTTAACTGGCAAGAACTTTTTCATGTCATGTGACGCAGTTCTAATCAATGGGACATGTGTTGTGAATGAAGGAATGTTGACAGGTGAGATGCACCTACATGGAATATGATACTGATTTAGGTGTTTTTTTTTTTTCTACTCAGTGTAAAATATGTATATTTGTTTATTCAATTTTGCTGGTCTACTTTGTTCTTTTGACTTGTGAAATCTTCATATCATCAGTGATAAATGTAATTTTTATTTTATTTTATTTCTAATAGGAGAATCTATTCTTGTCACCAAAACCCAACTACCACACACAGATAACACAATGCCATGGAAACAGTACAGCGGGGAGGATTATAAACGACATGTGCTGTTCTGCGGAACTGAAGTAATAAGGACTGAATCTACTTCACAGGGCCTAGCTAAAGCTGTGGTGTTAAGAACAGGTGAACTATTTATGCATTGGTTAATTAAAGTGGAACTCCAGCAAACCCTTTTGTGGGTTTTGATAGTCCTGGAAAGGTGTTAGAAACTTAGTCAAGTTTGTGTATCACTGCTAGAAACACAGTCAGCTCAGCTTAATGGCTTATAGGAATGTTGGCTATAATACACCAGCTAAGCTGCTGTTAGGGGCATAGCTATAAATCATGGCACCCTATAGCAAAATGTTGGTCCCACCCCCCCAAGAAAAATAATAATACCCCTTTGTCCCCCCCCCCTACCCTTCCCCTTACACACATCAGTTATAGCCAGACAGTATTAAATAGCTCTTCAGTATCAGTAGCCATTATACTCCCCCATTATTGGATAGCTCCAGGTAACCCCCTATTGGCTAAGCTGGTAGCCAGTAGAGTATAGTAGAGTATAGGTAGCATGTAGGATGGAAGAAAGTCACCTCTTCAGACTCTACCGACAAATTTTCTCCAGGCATCCACGTCTCTATGATTAACTCACCCTCTCTTGTCACATAACCCAATGGTGGGTCATTTGACAAGAGAGAGTGCTGTAGTAATGGAGATAAGGACACCTGGAGATGGTAAACTGCCACTTGTGCTATTTTGCTACTCAATGGACCCTTCATGACTACGGGCCCCATAGCTGACACTATCACTGCTAAGGTGATACTTATGCCAATAGCTGCTATAATGTACTACACATCACCATTTGTGCACTCATAACTCAGCCTATATCTGACTTTCAGCCATTCATTCCCCATATAAGATTCCTCTATACAGGTATATTCATTTAATTAAGCACCAAATTCCTATGTATACTCAACATATAGGGTTCGATTGTAGGATATTACTTATGATTTCCTTGCTATAATTCATTGAAGGTTATTGTGGTTATTGCGGCTTTGCACCATAAAAGTTTTAAAACTTATCTGGATCACTACTTAAAAGGGAAGATCCCACATTCATATGCTGTCAAAGATTGTCTTCTTACTTTTTGTCACTGATGATATAATGGAAGATAAAACAGCCAGCAAGTAAATGTGTCTGTTCAGCAAAGGTTTCCAACTCCATGGTTGAAATCTTGGCTATGTTTTCAGTGGCAGCGTTGTCATATCTTACACTGTCATTTAGCTAACAATGAATGCTTTGTAATGAAAACCTTAACTTTAAATCCCTATTTTGTTAACCTCCCCCCTTCACCACCAACACCAACATGAATCTCTTCCTAATATCTACCCCTAATCTCTAACTTATGACCAACCCTCTTGTGACATCTAACCTTGACCTTCTCCTTTATTGTTGATTACTTCCTGATGCTTTTACCCTTATAATGTTATTTTTTTCCTAATGCATAATCTTGCCATCTTCACCACAGAAGGAAAATGCAATTACTGTGTAGCAGGGTATTCAGCATCAGCATTTTGGATGATTATAATAGCCAAACGCTTTGCCAAAATTAACCCTTGATTGCTCATCTTCAGAGCCAGACAAGCAGCAATGACAGAGTTAACTATTCCTAGACAGATAATATGTTGACTTCTATTTACTTTTCAGGAAACTGAATTCAACAGGCTGTTAATCAGTCTCTTTTGCTTTCCTACTACCTTTGCTGATCTCATCATGTTACACGTCAAACCTCACATAGAATATTTTTATTCCCATAGGATCCAGTACAACCAAAGGTGACATGGTGAGATCCATATTATATCCAAAACCCTTAAATTTCAAACTATATAGAGATGTGAAATGGTTCTTCTTATTTCTGACAAGTCTGGCCATCGTTGGTATCATCTACACAGTTACAATATTCGTGCAGAGAAAGGTAATGTAATGCCTTATTCCACACTACATACATTTGTTTTAAAATAAAACTGAACAATGGGATTTGGGGTCATCCTGAGTGTAGATGGGGTCGATTCCCTGCCCCCTTACACCCCCCTCCCCCACACACACACACATATATAAAATACATACACTTACAACAATTTAAAGCAGACCTGAACTCAGAACTTCCTCCCTGCTCTAAAAGTGAAACAACAGTATAATAACCTTTACAGAAAAAAAAAAAATATGGTTTGCAGTCCACAGAACTCCTGCAATAAATCTGCAGATTTAGCAGACATAGGGTTAACATCCTGTGTTTACAAATTAGCTGCTCAGCCGAGGCTGTTGATATTCATGAGCTGACACAGCTGTGATAAGGCATGCTATTTGTCTTAGTGAATCAAGCCCTTATATTGTTCCAAAACTTATATGATGAAATCTCTGCAAGATATATCAACATTTTATTTTTTCCATACACGATGATATATTTGTCACTTTTCTAAATAATGTGCAAATACTAGAATGCGATAAATAACCAACTGATGATCTTGATGACATTACTACAAGCAAATTAAGATAATGTATATATATATCCTATATAATAATCAGCGCCCCCTGTCCCTGTGTCCATGCGTTTGCGCTACTGTGCATGTGCAGCACAGACAGCTGTTGGGACCGGAGGAGGACGGGGCCAGGGGGCCGTGCAGATGTGTGCGCGGACGGACGTGTGCATGCTGACCTGCGGCGGTGGCAGTGGTCAGAGGGGCGGGAAGGAGACCTAGAGCCTGTTATATTAACGGGCTTAGGTCTACTAGTTAAGGCATAATATGGCATTTTTACTGTTATTGTGGTACTTTATCTAAAATAGTAAATAACCAGATTCTGTGTTTTACCATGATTGCATCATTTGTATGCTCACAGGTACCTCCATGGAGAATATTTATTGAGTCGCTGGTTCTTGTAGTTGGTGCTGTATCACCCGTAATTCCAGCAGCTATGATGGTTGGGATTCTTTATGCTAAAAGCAGACTGAGTAAGAAGCAAGTCCACTGTATCAGCCCAGACAGAATCAACATGTGCGGCCAGATCAATCTTTTCTGCTTTGATAAGGCAAGTAGGTCTATTTTTTGGGTTTCCTTTTTGAAGAAATAATCTGAAATGAGAATAATATGTTTGTATATTATAAAAAATAAGATGCATGCCCTCAACAAACATGTATAAATAATAGTCCCCAAAACACTCATGGTAAGCACTCTAATGGTATCAAGAAAAATAAATTAAATTTCAGCAAAAAGGCAAATCCATATTGAATGTCACAATGTACCCATCAACATTTTAAAATAGTAAGGTTCATCTAACCATATATAAGTATATGTAAGTAAGTATATTGGACCCCATACACTTTTGTTGCTATTGAGTTTCCCTGCGTGCAGAAGGCACAAAGCAAAAAAAGTGGATAAGTGTAAAAGCGGCCTTAACCATTTCAGCCCGCGGGTATTTTTCACCTTAATGATGAGAGGAATTTTTCCATTTCAGCGCTCCTCCGTTCATTCCCCAATAACTTTATCACTACTTATCACAAAGAAATGATCTATACCCTTGTTTTTTCCTGCCACCAATTAGGCTTTCTTTGGGTGGTACATTATGTTAAAGTGGTCTGAAACTCCTACATAACATTCAATAAAAATGTGTTTTTCTACTCTGTATTACTCATACAGTTATCATATTTGCTTTTGTGCATTGGTAATATTGTCTGTTTGCAAATTACAAGTTCTCCAAAGTGTAGTTTATCATACCCTGAAAACTGGCATTGCATTTTCTTCAAACTGCATTTTACTATATATGAACATCTTCTAATGAGCTTTTCTGAACTGTTTGTGTGTGTGTGGACTGAAGCACAGAAAGCTCACTTTCACTTGTTAGACTGTGTTTGCACACATTGTAACAAGATTGGAATGTAAACGAAGACACAGTTATCTACAGTTTGGATGCGGATAGAAGCTGAATAGGAGGACAAAATGCTTTTGTTTAACCATTTCAGTGATGTTCTGCTAAAAAATGAAAAATCCTAGGATAGTAGCTTTCAAACTGTGAGGAATCTTTTAGAGCACAGTAGAAATGCTGACTTTCAGACCACTTTAAGAATTATTTTATCCTAAATGCATTTTAACGGGAATAATTAAGAAAAAAATGGAAAAAATAATTATTTCTCAGTTTTCGGCCATTACAGGTTTAAAATACCACATGCTACCATAATTAAAAATCCACACATTTTATTTGCCCATTTTTCCGGTTTTTGTAAGTTAAAATTATATCCCTAGTATAATGTAAGGTGACAATATTTTATTTGGAAATAAAGGTACATTTTTTCAGTTTTACATTCATCGCTAGTTTTTAGCCCATACATTTTTAATAATATGCCCTCTTGACATACTTATGAATTTTTTTTTATTCCCTGAAGTCAGTAGGTGTAATTTTACTATTTGGTCACAAGATGTCCCCGTCGAGCAAATCATATTAGCATACAAGTACGATACATAGAAAATAATGTGTTGCTACATTGTAACTAGGGAAGTGGCGCAGGCTTAATGGAAGCCTGCGATCACGGATGGCCTGCGGGGAGATTAATGAATGGGAACTTTGTTCCCATTCATAAATCTCACGATCGGCGTGGAAATCCCTGCAGCCAATCCCCCTGCTACCAACAACATCATGATTGCAGCATCTGACCATATGATCGCTGGCAAACCCCCTCAAACTGCAGGGACGTGGCTAGCACGTCCCTGTGGCTGTAGCAGCTGCCGCTGCGGACGTGACGCTCACGTCCGCGCAGCATAAATGGGTCATTGAAGATCTATAAAGTGTCTTTCTCTTTTACACAGCTGTGAACCATTATAATGTACTGTACTCCTCTTTAAAGGACTTACGAGGCGAAATAGTCCCAAAAAGTTATACATGCACGAAATATCAATGCACGGAGGCGCGTCCGCGCCCTCTGTGCCGTTCTGCCGGGTCCCCGCAGCTCAATGTTCCCCCTGGGCTGGTCCAGACCCCACAGCCCGGGTTGGGCTCTCCTTCCTTCACTAAGATGGCCAGCGGAGCTGGCCGCGGCTGCGCAGTCCGCATATGTGCGAGTGCGGCTGCGCATCTCTAGGGCTTCCCCCCCTCGATCCACGCTATAGGCCATCTCCTGTTGCGTGGATCGGGGGGAAGGCCCTAGAGCTGCGCAGCCGCCCTCCGTGCATTGATATTTCATGCAGGTAATTAACTTTTTTGGACTATTTCGCCTCGTAAGTCTTTAAAGTCCCAATTTCTAGTGGTATTCTTTATGTTTAGTTCCATAATGCATCTCCTCTGTTCAGAGAGTACATATACAAATCATCTACAGTATTTAATGTATATGTTACGGCCAGAACCCCGAAGTTTGGCCACTTCTAGTTCTGGCCGGCCACTTCGGGTTCTGGCCGGCCAATTCGCGAAGTGCCCGCTGCGCTGCGGCCAATGTTAGAAACGGATCGTTTACTCTGATATG